>NW_024581133.1:15199295-15427107 GCF_017639235.1 Corvus kubaryi | reverse complement strand
GCTCCGGTGTCACCCGGGTGTCCCCTCAGGACCGGGCTGCGGGGCAGAGCAGACCCAGTCTGTGGGGTGAGGCCCCGATGACACCGGCTGATCAGGAAGTTGATCTGCATTGCAAATGACGGCTCAGCCTCCTGTTGCTATGACAATTGATTTCAGACGTCGAAGTGTAGAAACGGGAGTGAAGAGCTCAAAATGCCGGGAACTGCAAGGAGTTCAACTGGTGGTATTGGCTGTGGAGCTGAAAGCTTCTCGTGGTGCCCATAGGCCCAAGTCGGTCACTCCTAATGCAAGGCCGACTTGAAAAAATGTAATGAAACTCCACATTATAGATTTCCAAAAATGGCTGCTCAGAATTCATGCTTTACTTGCACTGAAGTTAGCTTTATGCAGCAGAGTATATGATAGATGTTTTTGGGAGAGAAAACTGTGTTAAGATTAGAGTTTCGGCCAGCATAGCTTCTTTATTTGAAAGAAGGATGGCATTTGGAGAAATACATTCAAAATTTCTATATAATACCTTCTTTCTGTAAAAGGACAAATCAATAAACGAGGAAAATGAGGGGGAAAAATAAGGAGAAAATTCCAAATGAGGAAGAAATCTAGTTTGTTTATGTTGGTTCTTTGGAGATATCTCTAGTAAAGGAGATGCATGTTACTTAGTGAAACTGCATTTATAAGAGGCCTCAGATTAACATCTGAAAGCCTAATTGTCATCTTTTCAGTGTGGTATAATACTGCCTACTTCTTTATCACTCTTATAGATAAAAGAATAATTAATACTTGAATTTATTTTAAAATTAAGGTATTTGTTCTAGAGAAATTCCAACTTTATCAGTGGCATTACATTTATCCTTTGCACAGCTGCTTTCTGTTAGAACACAATTAACACGCTATGAGGGCCCTTGTGAATAAAGTAAGGGAAATATTGTAATTGACTTACATTCATTCTTCATGTCGTATTTTATCTTGTTATCTATATCATGTTTTCTTGTTTGAAAAAAAATACTATAGCAATGGTGGCGTTTTATCCTGAAAGAATACTGATGCAGAGATGTAGAAGATCCTTACCTGAAAAGGCTCTGTCTCTTGCTTGGTTTATTCCAGTTCAGGACCCCAGTTTCATCTGTGATATTGTTTTCCTTCTGAGAATGTAATCACTCTTAAGTAAGAAAAACAGTGTTATGAAAACTGTCTGAAGTTCCATGAAAATTGGAACCTCCATGAAAGTTGTGTCCTTTATTATAGTTCTATCTTGAAATAATTCAAATATGTTAGCAAATAGTAGACACTTTAAATAGCCTTTCTGAAAATTGAAATGTAGCTGCATTTTTAAAATATACTCTGGTTGGTCCCTGAACCTTGATGATATTTATCCTAGAACTGGACTTAAAATACTTGAACAGTTTTCTTGGATAGCTCTTCTTTGATGGTTCCCACAGAGCCAAGGATTCTTCAGCATAGCTTGTTTCTTTCTCTACTTTTTCCACTTCTGTGGCTAAGGTATCTGCTCAGAACTTGTCTACACAAGATACCAGGAAAAATTTATGCAAATCAACTAAATGTAGGAATTTGAAGGGGGCAGCTTAAATCCCACCAAGTTCCTGTGTGCACTACCCCATTCATAATTAAAGTGGCCTCCAGTGAATTCAGTTTAATTCACTTCGAAGGCAAGATGAGCCAAACCAAATTAAGGCCAGCATTTTATTCACAGATGAAAGTGTTTGCAAAGGAATTTAATGGACATAGACAAATCCAGTAAATTAATTGGGTTAATTTTCCTGAGTTCCATTGTGTAGATAAAACCTTGGTAGTAATGTCTGATTTGAGCTTTTAGTTTTCTTCTTTCTTGTTCTTCTCCTTTTGTTCCTATTACTCTGATATTTTAGACTTGAGAAGGTAGATGGCCCTCACCAAATGCTGCCTTGTAATTTTACTGTGTTTTGAGAGTCCACATTTTAACATATAAATTCCCCACTTTGCCATCAGGTCTAGTTCACAGTTACCTTTTGTTTAGGCAATTACCATTGATCTGTCTTCTTCAACTAATGCCTTTTAATCCAGTTAACAGAAAAAATACCATGTCCACTTTCTTAAGTGACCTGCATTAACTACCACTTTCCTTATAGCTGCTGTTCTCTTCCTAAACAAATCTTCTCTACTGAACTTGATTATTTAGTTAGAGATTTTTGCTTAATAGTTTAACCTAATAAAGAGTGGTTTAATTTCCTAATATTGTCAGGATCGTAGAATTATGGCATTTCCCATCAATCATGGCCTCTCAGAAAGAATTCCCTTCAAAGTCTCAAACTGTGCATGAAGAGGGTCTTTCTGCCTTCTCAGCCAGTCCAAGCAGCAGGAACATTGCACCCAGGAGCGACTACCTGTGTCCATTGCCAGACCAGCTGAGAGCCAGCAGTGATAAACAGGCCCTGAGCTCTGTCACACTGCAGGGGTGTAAAAACAGCCTGCGGGGAGCTGGTTTAATGCAATCACTGGGTGTCTCTCCATTGGTTTCCCAGAGCACCAAGACTGTGCATCTTATTGATGGTTCTTATTTCATCCTTCCTTTAAAAATTAGGAAAGTGAAAGATCTTAGGTGCAGCTTAGTCGTTCTGTCTTCCCAAGGATTTGTCCAGTGTGTGCTGTTCTCTCTCTGTTCCTCACTTTGGATTTGTCAGCTGTGTCTGTTCTGGATGCATGGGATTTGTTTTAACATGGTTGCTTTTGCTTCATTAGTTAGCCCTATGCATATCTTTAAGCTTCTGTAGCAAAAAAAGTAGTTCATGTCATTTAACTGGGTGAAGCTATTTGATTTTGAAGAAGTTAAATTTAGATTCAGGTGCAGACTATTTACTTCCAAGTATGGCTCAGCTTTGAGAGAGAGGTACTTTAAGGAGAGGAGAAGATCAAATATAACTGAGATTGTGCTAAACTGATTTCAAGTCCTATTAGCCCATCTTAACATTTCAAACTAATCAGTATCTCCTCTTTAAATACTTTAAAAATGCTTTTTCTTATAATATACAACAAACTATCCAATTTCACTGCCTCTTGTATTTGCACTGTATAAATAAGAAATTATTTAGGGAAGAAATTTGGCCAGAAAGTGATTGAAAACCAAGGTCTTCCTGTATTTTGACTGTCAAGATGTTTCAATTTACATTCAGTTCAAAGTTTGTGTGTCAGGTGTGACCCATTTGAAATGAAAACTGCAGGTGTCCGTGGTGTTACCCACAGGAGGAGTGGTGCTCCTGGACAGGTGGTGTGAGGTGAATGGTTGTGTTAGATTGCTCCACGTGTATTTAAAGTGTAAGTTGTGTTAATGCTTTGAGAAGCCATCAAGAGCAAAGGTGGTGCTGATGGTTCCTTAGGTGAGGAAAGATCAAATCCATCTGGGGAGAACAGTGGTTCTGAGAGCCACCTGCCTTCTGAGTCAGTGCCTCCTTTAGAATTGATAATTTATTTTCTTTTTTGCTTACTTTTTACACTTCCATGTGGGTGGGTTTTCACAGATGATAGTAGTTTTGTGTTAAAAATAATATCTTTAAGACTTTTTCCATTGGGTTTTGTTCTTGTTGGTTTGTTTTAATCTAAATTCTAGAGAGCTGAGCAAACAACTTCCATGGGGAAAAAACAGTGTTAATTCAAATGTATGCAGAGAGGATCCTGCAAACTCTTCTCTTTGCTTCCAGAGTGTGGATTCTATGAGGTAATTTTGAGGTGAGGGTGACGTCATAAATGCAGAGCTTGGTCTTGTCTTTTGCTCTTAGAAGGATGTCTTTTTTTACTGTTGAAAATACTGAAGTAATGCTGATCCTGAGACAACTCATGAATTGGCTTCTCCAAGCTGATATGCACTTCAGCTCCCCAAACTTATGAGCACTCCAGCCCCCACACAGTGACTGTACTTGAGTGCCCAGCTGGTGCATTTTAGATTAACACTCATTATGCTACTGAGTCACTTCTGGTGGTGATCTGAAATGCACCAATGCTTTGTATCATCTCTGGCAGGTTTCTTTACTTTGATCGGTATGCTTCTGTCCTGCTGGCTAAGATTCATTTCATTCTTTCTTGTAGTCACTAAAGAAATTAGTTGTACTCGGTTTCTGGTGATCTTTTTGTACAGATTAGTACTGTTGCGTACACTGCATCTATGTATGAGTGTTTGTTAAAAATAAAAGTAGCATTTTTGTCCTGCGTTTGTATTGGAACAAATTCAGTTGAGACACAGCTTAGATGTCAAATTTGGCCATAATCCATTAAGGTGGTTCTCTTCCCAAAATGTCTGCATTCCTTTTTAACTAGTCTCCTCAGTATTTCCAGCTTTCCTTCTGTTGCTGTGTCTTCATTGGGATTACATTTTAGAAGTGTTTCCCTTGCACAGGGGTGATCCAGTGCAGTTTGTTGTCCTTCACTGGACTCACTCCAATATGTCCATGTCTTTCTTGTGTTGCGGATCCAGAAATGGACATAATATTCCAGACAAGTCTCACCAGACCTGAATAGAGAGGAAAAGATCACCTCCCCTGCTATCCTCATGTGGCCCAAACATAATGATCCAGCTGTATAAATAGTATAAAAGCATAAATGTACAAGCAGTATGAAATATGCAGTGGTACAATGTAGAGGCCAGAAGAGTGTGAAGTGGGTAGGATCAGCAGCAGTGTAATTTACCTTTGTCCTGAAAAACATGGAACTGTGTAACCACAGAGCACAGGTCTGATGAGGAGCTGTGAGGGAGCTCAAGTTGTTTAGCCTGGAGAAAAAGGGACTGAGGGGCACCTTATTGCTCTGGCCTGAAAGGTTGTGGTGAGATAGGTGTCAGTCTCTTCTCCCAGGTAGCGGTGACAGGATGAGAGGAAATGGCATTAAGTAGCACCAAGGGGAGATTTAGATTGGATATTAGGAAAATATTCTTTTACAAAATAGTTGTAAAACACTGGAACAGACTGCTCAGAGAAGTGGTGGAGTCACCACCCCTAAGAAGTGTTCAAAAAATGTGTGGGTATGGCATTTGAGGACATGGTTCAGTGATGAACATAATGTTGGTGCCGGGCTGACCATTGGACTTGATGATCTTGCCAATCTATTTGGAATTTTTGGATGGCTGGGCTGAAGCCAGTTTGTATGAGGTTCAACAAGTCCAGGTGCCGGGTCCTGCCCTTGGCTCACACCAACCCCTGCAGTGCCACAGGCTGGGGCAGAGGGGCTGGAAAGCTGCAGAAGGCCCTGGAGGTGCTGGTCAGCAGCAGCTGAACATGAGCCAGGTATGCCCAGGTGGTCAAGAAGGCCAATGGCACCTGGCCTGTACCAGCAATGCTGTGACAACAGGACCAGGGCAGTGATTGTCCCTCAGTACTGGGCACTGGTGAGGCCACACCGCGAGTACTGTGTCCAGTTCTGGGCCTCTCATAACAGGAAGGACACTGAGGTGCTGGAGCAGGTCCAGAGAAGGGCAATGAAGCTGGAGAAGGGTGTAGACAGTAAGTCCTGCAAGAAATGGCTGGGGGAGCTGGGCGTGGTGAACTGGAGGAGGCTCAGGGGTGACCTTATCACTCTACAGCTCCCTTACAGGAGGGTGTACCCAGCTGGGGGTCAGGCTCTTCTCCCAGGCGACAGTGACGGGATGAGAGCACATGGCTTTAAGGTGCACCAGCAGAGGTTCTGGTTGGACATCAGAGGAATTTCTTCATGAAAATTGAAGTGGTCTGCTCAGGGAGGTGGTTGAGTCACTGTCCCTGAGGCGTTTAAGGAAAGACTAGATGTGGCACTTACTGCCATGGTCTAGTTGACAAGGTAGTGTTTGGTCATAGGTTGGATTTGATCATCTCAGAGATCTTTTCAAGCCCAATTAGTTCTGTGATCTTAAAGGACTGTTCCAACTGTAACAATTCTATGATTCTGTGATTTTATATCCTGCAAACTTCTAGTTTGTTGCACTAAGTTGGGTTTAGTGGCCTCATGGATGAGGCCGAGGAGGACCCTACCCTCCTGGAGCATTCCATTTTTAAGGCTAAGTATAACCAGGTAATTACATATGAAGTAGGAAAGAACTATTTTTCATGTGGGGAACAGTGAAATTAATTGTTTTCCAATTTCTTTCGCAGTTTATTTCCGTGTAGCTGTCGTGCAAGCAAGAGCCAACCAACATCATCTGCTGCCAATAGAAAATCTCCATGCCAGCCTTTACCCTTGGCACGAGGTAAAGTTGCAACTGAGCCTGTGAGGAGGAATCAACAAGAAAAATCCAATTCATGCTCAAAGGTAAACTTTGACCAATGAATAGCAAGCATGAAAGTAAAACATGCTTTTCCTTATGTTGTGTATTGTTCCATTTCATCCTGTTTTCTTTGCTTTACACTATTTCTGCAGTGGTGCAGGAAGGGTTGAAGTATGGGAATACCCTTAGGATAATTGTTTTAAATTCCAGCTGTTGTAATCAACTTCTCTTCTAGTGCCTGCTTTAATTTCTATTTTATGTTTATAAAGAGCATTGCCTAGAAGGAGGAGGTTCCTGTTTTCAGGAACAAAATGTAGACGCAAAATGCAGTAGAGCAGATATATTTTTGTCAGCCATGGATTTGGCAAGACAAATTCCCATGCCAGACATTGTCACATTTCACTTGGGGCAAAACATGATCTGCTTCCTAACAGGTCCCTGGGTGATCGTGCACCCTAGTAAGATTGTCCCCCACAGACGGCTCATAACCACAGTAAAAACTGTTCAGCAGCTACAGTAGTGGTCACCAATAAAAGAAAATAAACCAAATAAACCTCATAAATTACTGTAACATCAGTCCCCTCCCAGCCTCTTGCCCACCCCAGCCTATTTACTGTAGGGGCAGAGTAGGAAACTGAGGCAGCCTGTTTGTTTGGCTGTGTAAGCTCTGCTCACTAATAATAAAATACTGATGTATTATCAACACTGGGTTAGCCACAGTTCTAGAAAGGGAATGAAGAAAATTAACTCCATCTCAGGCAGACCCAGCACAGCAGAGAGTCTATAAATTACAGCAGCTGTATTGACAAGGCAAATAAAAGAACAAATCCTAAGCTCTGCTGTGTGTGTGTTAGTATTAGTAAGGCAAAAGAGTTCTAGACATTCAAATCCTTGCTAAATTTCAGTTTATGAGCAGTGACAATGATATGGTGATTGTGGTTTTAATAAACTGATCTTGGAGTCAAGTTGCAAAGCTATTATGAGCTGCACATAAGAAAAACCAATAAAAATATGAAATATTAAGATAGAGAAAACCTTCCAGTATGAGTGATCAGCAGCTCTAGGCTAAGGTAGAGATGGATGACAAGTGCTGTTTATTTTAATATGCTGTAATTTGTATGGTTTAGCTTTTTTAAAAGTCTTGTTTGGGGAATAGAGGAAAAATGTGGTTTACATCACCTGGGAGTGTATTCTAAACCCTGTTTCTTTTTCTCCTTGACAGATGGAGACCTTTTAGCCAGCCAGTGAATCCAACTGCTGCTGCATGTCTGGCAGCACCTCTGAATGATCACATGACTCTTGATATGGATGCAGTCCTGTCAGACTTTGTTCGGTCCACAGGGGCAGAACCAGGTCTGGCAAGAGACTTACTAGAAGGTAAACTTTTGGGACACAACCGTTTCCTGTGTTCATTGCTTGCTTAAATCAAGAACCAGTCATAACAAGGGAGCTCTGGTCTGTGGAAACAGATATTTCTTAGTATTTTTACCAAGTCCACTCTTGTAATAAGCTGACCATAGATTATAGTAAGGCAGGTGTTTTTAACAAAAGTCTTAAAGACTTCTTAGTATTAGATTGCTATGTTTTAAGTTATTAAGAGTCAAGTCCTAAATGTTTGTATGTTAGGGAGAGAAGGGAGGAGACTTTAGAATTTTCATATTCAGCTGCCTGAAAGTAGTTGTACAAGTTTCTCAGGTCACTGTTTTTAGTCTGAAGTTGAGTCTGAAAGGGACTTACTGTACAGTGATAGACACACCAGAGGTATTTTTGGGTGCCGGTGGTTAATATGCATACCTGAACTCCACAGCATGGGAGTCAAGTGGCTAGGTTGAAAAACAACTGCAAGAAGCTGTGTCAGAAAAATAACTGTCTTGTTTATTTATTTTGTTGTAGTTGTTTTAGGTTTATAGGCTTAAAAGTGGAAAGACACCATTGATATTTGAGGGCGTTTTGTAATAGTTGGGTTTGTTTATTTCTTCTCATGTGGGCTGACAATAATTGTGAAGATGGGAGGTTGGAAATAAGTAGATGATATCTGTAAATTGCAAGGTGGTTCTGTGGGCTTGAAACTTCCGTACTGGACTTGCTGCCTGAGAGGTTTGGGGTTTGGTTTATTTTTTTTATCTTAATGTGGTCTAAGAAATTGTGTTAAATCGAAGCAACTACTGAACAGCTACAGCAGACCTAAAAGTGTACCTCATGTTATGTATCTCCTTTTTGCAAGAGCTGTTTCACTTTATGTATGCTGAAAGTTTTTCATTTTGCGGTAAGTTCTTCCTTAACTCTGGGCTTTCCAGTAATAAGGTGTAATAGATTATTAACACAGAGATGCACACAGTTCTGCAGCATTTCCCAAGTCGTTTGATATGTGAAATAAAACCTTGGAATACCTAGCAAGGAATATTAGCATAGGCTTGCTATATTTAAGAGCCATCTGTTTTGTCTGACTGATTTGATCAACCTGTCATTCTCACCTAGTCTGTCTTAGTCTAATGGTCTTTTAGAAAAAGAACATGAGAAGATTTTTCTCAGCTGTATCAGGACAGATTGTCAGTTATTGTGCTGATAGAGCATTGCCAAAATTTTAAAGGGTTCCTACATATCAGCAGTCTTTCAGAAGAGTTACTTACCTTGATTTCCTTTCTATAAAGAACAATGTTTTCAAATAAATATCAAATAGAGTTTCTCTGTGTTGTACTTCTCATTTCTGTAGGTGAATAGTTTCACATCGAACATATTAACAAAGACATAAGCAATAAACAATCTAATTATTCTGACAGGCTAATAGACATATGCATCTGCCCCAAATTATTTCCTCCTACACAGGAATTTCTCGAAGTAAAATGAATTGTTGCTAGTTCTGAACAAGATGTGCTCAGAGAAACACTTCAGCACTTGTAGCTGTAGCTACATTTGATGTAACAGCTTCTAACATTGGTCATATCTTGTGCTGGGAGACAGTAATTGATGGAGTGGTTTCTCATTTGTTTAAAAAAGACACAACAGGGACTGCCACCCTCACAGCATTTTGACTGTCTTTTGTAGTTGTCACAGCATGTCAGTTCTCTGTAAGCAGCACTGAAACCATGAACTAGCTTCTTAACAATAATTGAAACAATATTCAGAAGAGCAGCCCCCCACTCTGTGGTGAACAGGCTGGAGTCAATCCCTTGCACCTGGCCTTGGAAGGATGATGTCCATAGTTACAATCAAACTTTGAAAACAGGTGTGCACAAATATTTCCCAGAAATTTCAAGGTTTGGTTGTTCGCAACCCTAAAAATGACTGTCATAGTGAATTTGGAGCAAAAATAAGCTTGTGTAGACCCTCATTTCCTTGTAACCACAAGTTTTGCTCAGATCTTCTGTGACCCCATAGCCCTTTGCACTATCTGACTCGCTCAAAAATTCTATTTTTATAACTTGCTCAGACTGGATTTTCACATTGTGCTCCTATGGAGTAACACCACCTTTTCAGAGCTAATGCTGTTTCTTTTGTTCATCTTTGGGGGAAATTTCTTCGATTTCACTATCCTGTAGATAATCAAGGATACAAATTTCTGCTTTCTTACCCAATTATTTTAACATATTAATTGTTTTGCTTTGATTATGTCCTGCTACATCCACAGCACAATTATGCACAATACATGTTGTTCGTCCTGGCAACAAATGGGTGAGTTAAACACACACTGACTGTTGTGCAAATAGCTAAAAAATCTATACATTGCATATAGGTTTTCTACATTGCCAGAAGCTGTCCTAAATGTTGGCTCAGTTGATGTTTCTATACTCTGCCTATCCTGCTGGTAAAATCCCTGTAGTTTTCTTTTGCTGAGCTTTTTATTGAGCACAGCTGCTTGTCTCTCTATCTCAGAAAACATTCTTCTGGTTGTGCTTGACATCTGTCTTTCAGAAAGTGCCCATTCTGCTTTTGAAATGAAGAGGCAAAGAGATTGAGAAAAATGATAGTTATGTAACAGCTTCAAGGCTGGCATCTGGTATAAAAGTCTAATATTGGACGTCCATATTTATTAAGATGCTTACAGCTATTTAAAATTAATTATAAATTAATATTAATAAATTTCAATTACGTATCATTAGCTGTGCCAATTTTATGTTAGTGGATTATACACACATGCTAAACCATTTGTTCCGTAGAAAAGTTATTTTCCAGCTTTGCTTTCATTTTTGGATGATTACTTACCGAATCTTTCATGTTTAGTTTCCTATCTCTTAGAGATGTTTGCCACTTCCTGAGGTTTTTACCTTGTTTATGTGCTCTCAAGAACTGAAAGCACTGCTGTGTATGTGAGGTGATGGAGAGTAGAAATTACATTTTGTGAACCTTCACTGGGTCTCCCTTTTCAACCTTTCATTCTCAGCCTTTTTGCTGGTTTATAGAAAAACGGGCTAAAATAAAAGCCCTCAGTTGAGTGGTGAATATTGATAGAGCAATTTGACAATAAATGTGACCCAGGTGAAAGAAACAACAGTCTCAACAAAACAGTTTGAAAAGCAGCCCATTCTGGCAGACATGTGTATCACTGCTTTGGGCAGGAGTGAATGCAGAAAAGGATCAGCCTCGTGTCACAGAGAAGCAGGAGATCAGCTGCAAGACTCTCCAGATGTCGCCTCTGTGTGTGCAAGGCACCTTCTAGTCACTGGGAAAACTCCTTTGCCTTGCTAAGCTTTGGGAAAGTTCTTAAGCATAAACTGAGAGCTCTGCATGGTGGAGAATTGATTTCTCTTCAGCTGTGTAAGCTCCAACTTTGCCAATGTCCAGGAATGAGGAGGGCATGTCCCTTTCCGTCCTGGACAGTCTGGGTTGGCACCTGGATTCTCTCACACATAGAATAGCACTAATGCTGGTGGCTTTATGTATAATCTACTTAAAATGTGGCCTAAAGCAGAAAGAAAACCTTGAAAGAAAGTAGTTTAATCTTTAAAACAAGTTGTGCTGTATCTGGTTTACAGTGCCAGGGCTGTAGGTGTGGATGAACTCAGAGATTACTGATAAATCAGGTAGAAAACAGCTCAGTTTTCAGGGAGCAGCAGGTGTGCAGGCAATGACCCCTGGAATAGAGGGGGAAGGCACAGGATGAAATACTTTAAAATGCTAACAGTGTAGGCAGCCATCAGGTACTGGAGGATTTGTGAAATAATAATGCAAACTGATTCAAAAATAATATATTTAAGTGAAAGATTGCCCTTTGACTTGTATAAATGGTTTCATTTATTTATATAAATGATGTAGTATTTCATCATTATATAAAAATAACTGCTGTCTATTTCCAGCTGCAAACAGCACTTAATTTAGGGATACATAGCTGAACATGAACTCAGGAACTGGGAGATTGGCTTTCCAGTCATGAAGTGTGAGCAGTAAAGGTGACTGACCCCATGGAACGAGACAGAATTGCAGTACAGAGACATCTTCTCAAAGAACAATCTATACAAGCAGAATTCAAAGAAAAGCATGTAATTTGTAGAGAGGGAGAGAGACATTTACAGTGCTGTCATGTGATTGAGTGTGCAAAACTAACTCCCCAAAAATAGTCTCTTTTTCTCCTCTCCCTCAGATGATTCCTTTTTTAGTTCTCTTGTGGAAGGCTTGGCAATGGGAAGAGGAAGCTGAGCTGCTACCAATGTCTCGTTAAACAGGGAGCAAAGCTGTCATTTCCAGCTGCCTGTTCAGTTTAGAGCGTCTTTGCATTCTAGCAGAAAACGAGGCGTGTGTTAACAAAATGGCCTTGCTGTATTATTTTTCTTTGAGAACATGGACCAAAATTAAATCTTGTTTTAAAGCATATTGTCTAATTTTATCCTAGTTTTATATATTAGTTTTTCAGAAGGAAAAAAGCTGGTCTGGAGTTCTTACCTTTTGCTTGTAAGTATTTGTTAATCTACTTCATGCCAAACAGGAAGTGCCTGCATTTAAACTGAACTTGAGAATTGCTTTTTTAGCAGTTGATTTGTAAAAACAGACTTCTTTGCATTAGCCTGGGGTGTTCCTGTGTTGCCTTCAAGTTGCACTTGCAGGTACATTTCATAGATACTGTCTTGATACTCAGCGCCTTCCTTAGATGATTATTCTCCAACTGAAGTTAACTTGTTGCCCACTCAGTTGCTGTTGTCCCATAATGGCTGTATTCCATTGGGTCCATTGATCCTATTTCACTCTAGGCAGTGTTTCCTGTCCCTTTTAACGTTTCCTTTGCTGTGCTGAAGTCTTGTCTATACATGTTGTTGCTGCAAGCTGCCTTTCATTGTGGTTCTTACTATTTAGATCTTTCCTAGTTCCCCATCTTGAATTGTATCCTTTCCAGCATTTTATTTATCATTAAATCAGGAATTTCTGGTGACCTTTCAAATGTTCTTTTTAACATATTGGAGTAGGTGGATATTTGAAAGCTTGGGGGGGAGGGGGAACTGTGTAATAGTTGTGTATTTGCTCTTCCTACTAATTAATGACAAAATCCTCTTGGTTTTCATTATATCTGATTTAAGAAGCGAAAGATGATAGATTTTTTAACTGTTACAACCCCACTAAGCTATAATGTTTTAGCCAAAACAGTACAAAGCAAAAAACCCAAAGACTAATATCATGTTGCGCTGGGGTTATAGCACTGGAGAATGCTCTTGTGAGACCCTACCTGGAGTGCTGCATCCAGCTTTGCTCCCCCAATGGAGCTCTCAGGACACGTCCAGCGGAGGCCGTGAAGATGCTCAGAGGGCTGGAGCACCTTTGCTATGACACCCTTGGGCTGTTGGGGAAGAGAAAGCTCTGGGAAGACCTTAGAGCACCTTCCAATACCTAAAGGGGCTCCAAGAGAGCTGGAGAGGGGCTTTTGACAAGAGCATGAGAGTGATAGCACAAGGGGGGATGGCTCCAAACTGAAAGAGGACAGGGTTAGATCAGATATTGGGAAGAAACTGTTCCCTGTAAGGGTGGTGACACCCTGGCTGGCACAGGTTGCCCAGAGAAGCTGTGGCTGCCCCATCCCTGGAAGTGTCCAAGGCCAGGTTGGATGGGGCTTGGAGCAACCTGGTCCCATGGAAGGTGTCCCTGCCCATGGCAGGGGGTTGGAATGAGATGATCTTTGAGGTCCCTTCCAACCTAAACCATTCTTTGAGTCTATAATTTTATGAATGCTGCTAAGGTGAATTCTAGTAGTGCTGTTCCTTAGCATTTTGTTTATTAACCCTCTGCTAATCTAGTTTGAGGTGGTAAGGCAAAAATGGGTAAGTGGCTTCTTAGACCATATATTGTTTTATCTAAATCTCTGGTTTTTCTTCAGGCTTATGATGCCTCCTGTTGTTATTCAAGCAACTATTATTTAGGGCAGAAGCTTCACAGTGTAGCTGTGTTTATTTTTGAATTTCCCTTTTATGTAGGCGTCTGCTATCTCTGACATTAAAACATCAGTACCAGCCTTCAGCCACAGGGTATCTTCTATTCCTTACTCAGCTGCACTTATTTTTTTGGTGTTTTGTTGTTTTTCCTCCAAACAAGAAGGACTTGGTTTCAAAGCAGAGACCTTTGAGTGCTGTTAAATTTCACACCTGCTGACTCACATAGCACATGTAGCTGTTCAGGAAGCAATTGCTCAGTAAGAGTGTTCTTTCTGTTCAGTCAGTGAATTGATTTGGTTCCAGCACCCTGATCATGTTTTCACTACCTGTGTTTTCTAATCAGCTTTGTGCTGCTCCAGCTTTTTTGGTGACTGATGTTCTCTGGCCATTCTGGAAGCCTTTCCTGCAAACCTACTGTGTTGGTGCTGGTTTGGAGCAATCAGGTTGTTACTGATACAGAGCTGCTAGTGACTTGTCATCTGATGTGATTGTGTGCACTGAAATAATGTTGTTATACCTCTGAAGTGCCTTTTAAAATACAATAATATGTCATGTAAACAAAGAAGCAGTCAGTGACCAAGGTGCATCAGATATCTAAGTAACAGTGAAACAAAAATAGCAGACAGTCTAAAAAATAGTCTTGTGTTGGTTTTGTCTGTCAAATTGCAACAAAAGCTTTTACTTAATTGATGAAACTATGCAAAATAAAGTAATTGCCTGTTATTTATACTTGAGGCGTAACCTCTGTAGGGGTAGGAAAAATTGGCCCTTTCTCTTGGGTGCCTGTGCAGGAGATGGCAAAGAAAATGAGAGATGTGACAGAGAAGGGAGTTGTGTGAGGAGCAGGGTCTGGGAGATGTCAGAGAAGAACATGGGAGACACATACAAACAGAACTTAGGAGAAGACTTCCTCTTTCCCTTCTCTAGTGCCAGAGGGACTCTGTGCAGTCTGCTCCAAACCAGGAGGCCAATGCCACTTGTTTGACAAGGGGCAAGACTGGAAGGAGGGACCTGCCCTGCAGGCTTTGGGTGGGAGGATGTGTTTGTTTTCCATGTTATATGAATTTATTTTTGTCATTTCTAACCCAGCATAACTCAGGGGTTTTTTTGTCTCTCAAAACTTGGTTCTTAATGTAATAAGATACAGTTTTAGAAATTCAAAAGCTTTTAGTATGCAAAGTTTAAAGGAGGAGAGGTAGGCAGTGTTAGTTCTGTTCATCTCCACAACCACAAGCCCCACTAATTTCCTCAGTAACTTCCAGCTGAAACTTTCTCACCTACCCTGTCACACTGATAGAAATCCTTGTTCAGATCATCTGCTCTGGACATCTCTGAATTTAAAAATCTTCCTGATTTGTTCCCAGCTTGCCTCTTGCTTCTGCAGTCTGCTCCTGTGGTCCCAATCACATAATCTTTTTTATTAGATTTGTTAATTTTTTAAAATTTATTTTGCACTGCATTAAATTTTTGTACCTATTTGTATTTCTTCACTCAGTGTCTTTCATAAAATCCTTAGTTTGGTTCTCTCTTCCTTTCCTCTAATTGTCTTTGCTGCCTCTCATTTCCTTTACTTTCACTTAGGATTTTTCTTTGCTAATTCTCCCAAACTGATGAATTCTCCTCTTTTTTTAATGGGCAATGGGGAAAACAAAAGATTTGTCCGTTGTATTTACTTGTGAAAGTGTAAACCAAATGGAGAGGGGCAAAGGGGGAAAACCTTCTGTCTTCCCGGTAGAGAGGGCAGCTGGGAACACTTACGCTGGTCAGTGAGGGTGGCTAATTTTCAAAAACACTCCTTCGTGGAGATGGAAAGGTCCTTATTATGTTCTTTAATTTGGCTGAATGTTTTTCCTGCATTTCAATGCTTGGAGGCTCCAGCAAATTTAGGGAAAATGAGTCCAATGATAATTTCCTGTGTTGGTTCTCTGAAGTTTAGGGTTTTGGTGCTGAATTGGTGCTTCTATACTGGAGATGGGGACAACTCCAGGGACATGGAGAGATTTGAAAATAAAATATTTCTGTGTTAGATATAGAAATCTTAATTTTTGTAAGGTTTCAAGTCTATATTAGAAGTTCAGTTGTTATAATGTACCATGGAGCATAACTCAAGAGCCGCTGTGCAAACCAGTTTTAAATGCAACACACTGTGAGCCTGCTTTCTGAAGGCTCAATGTAATTTTTATGACAGAGCTTTTATAGAAGATGATTGCATTTAGCTTAAAACTGAGGCTAGTGGGATTTCTGTGAGTCTGCTCATTTTCTGCTTTCCTGTTACAGGCATCAAAGCCCTGTCACACATCAGCCACTTACAGCACATGCCCTGGGATTTTTGTTAGCTTCAGAATTTACACATGAAAAAACCTTGAGCAGGTGACCTGCAGGGAATGCCCTGGGAAATGCTGTGTTCCACTGCTACAGGTCTGGCACTCAGGGATCTGTACTCTCAATGAATCCAGGTTGTTCCTGGGGGTCACATAGACCTGGGTTTGTAGCATTGCCAATACTAGAATAATAATGTTTTGTTTAAAGCTACATTTCCTATAATTATGTTTATTGCCACCTTCACTTTTTTAAAAAATTTACTTTATTGTTTTTACGGTTGAGAAGAAGAATTAAAAAATATATTTAAAGTGCTTCTTAAAACCAGGACGAAAGAAAAGCAGTTCTTGCTCCAAACACTGATTGGTTTTGGGAACACACTCATGGCTGTGCTTGTTTGGGTTGTGTAACTTGGTTGGGATGTATGAAAAGTTAGAGCAGAGCCCTGACTGGATTACAGCCATTCACTCTATGTGGGACTTTTAGTGAAAAAAATGCTGGCAATAACTGAAGTGCTTGTTCCAGGATCTCTGACAATTTTCACTGAATTTACATTTTGTCCTACAGACTTTCTAATAGGAGATTACATAATGACAGAACAATTCTGTATGGCTCACATGGTGGTTTATATTGTGGTCTGCTCAGGACCTAGATAACATTCTTGCTCAATGATACTAATTCTCCTTTCACAATTTTGTTAGTACTTCAAAACCTGAGGTAGTTTAGCTCAACCCTGTAGGTAACAGCTGTTTGTGCTATTTTTTTCCTTCTTCAGTTAGGTTTTTGTTCTTCGCAGATATGACTGTAACAGTAAAAGGCTTTCTTTTATCTGTTTAAAACTGCTTTGTACTATATTTAGCCTATCTCCTTCATGTAAGCAAGTAAGTTATCTTTAACTGTTACTCAGGTAATGTAGCTTCTCAAAGTATATTAAATGACAACCTTCTATGGTGTAATAAATCATGTATTAGTCAGAATCAGGTTACTTTTGAATTCCCAGGAAAAGTGCTTGTGGAGAGCTCTGAAAGTCTCATATAATTTGTAGGGTCTCTCTTCTTGTTATTAAATATTTTAAATTTTCCAATTAGAAACAAGTACTTGGAGAATGGTGGACATCTGTATCTTAACTTAGCAGGATTGTTTTGAAAATAGCAGGCAGACATTTCAACATGTTTTTCATGATTTTTTGGGAATGACAAGTACCATTTCACCACTTGTACTACACAGACTTGTGCATCTCTGGATATCGGCCTGCATTCTGTGGTTGCTGGCCAGAGCCATATGCTGAAGTGGAAGGTGGAAGCAAATCCTTCAGAGGATTCTGTGCTGACAGATTCCATGAGCAGCTCACACAGACATGGAACCACGCTGGCTGAGTCTCTCACTGCAGGCTTTGTTACAGAACACTGTCCTATATTATCTGCTTTCTAAAAGGTTTCTAAAATCTCAGAGAGAGCAAGTTCTCTCTCGTGTGAGATAAAGGGACCCAAAGTATTTTGTCTTTGCCTTCTAGCTGTTCTGCAAACGAAAGATAAGAAAGTTTCTCACTCTTTTGGGCTATGACACTATCACTCTTGTCTGTCCATCATTGCTCCTAATTATTATTTATTATTAATACAACCACACAAATGTAAATTATTGCTCCCTCTAGGTGGGATTTAGAGTGCATCTTAACTTGCTGATTTCTGGAGCCATTTGATTGGAATCTGAGCAAGAGAAGTCAGAAGTCCTGGCCTTGATCACCTCCTGTGATACAATGTCACAGATTTGGGGTTTGTGGATGAGAGGAGAGTAGTAGATGAAGGCTTTCACTCAATGGTAGCAGGCTTTGACACTTTTTCCCACAGTACTGCTGTGTTGGGATGCTACAGGCTGGATGGGTGTGCCCCCAGCAGGGTGGTGGGGGTTGCTGCTCCCCAGACAGAGGTGAGCACATGGTTCCTTTGCTGTTTTGCAGGCAAGAACTGGGACCTGACAGCAGCTTTGAATGACTATGAGGAGCTGCGGCAGGTGCACACGGCCAACCTGCCCCAGGTGTTCAACGAGGGCAGGTTTTACAAGCAGCAGGAGCCAGAGCAGCCTCCCCAGGTGACCAAGGCTGAGAGGCCCTGCCTGCAAAGACAGGATGACATCGCCCAAGGTAAGAGCTCCTCTGCCAGGTTTCAGGGGATGGGCAGGTCTCTGACCTGTCTGCTTGGAAGCTGTGCTTGGCTGCAGAGAGTGGAAGGCCGTGTGCCAGCAGCCTGTGAGCTGTGTCATTGTCACGGGGCTCAGAGCTGCTGCTAGACCCTATTTTTCATGTTTTCGTGGTTGTGAGCTCTGCCTCACTTCTGCAAGTAGTTTTTTTAATGTGTGATTAAAGTACAAAATATATTGTCCACAAGCAGTCCTGTGGTATTTATGAAAGGAGTTAATTAGAGGGTGTCACAGACCACTATTGTATATAGTTTTCCATGCTTATTGAAACAAAAAAACAAAAAGGTTTAAAAATCCGTATTTCACTCTTTGCATTCTTACTCACAGTATGTGAATAGGATCTATGAAGACTATGAATAACTTTCACCTTTAAAATTTCATTTTTTTATGGTTCCACAGAAACTGCCTCATATCCCCTGCTGAATAGAAATTGAAACCTTAAGAAAAATTAGTCAACTACCTCTAACAGTTAATTTCTAGTACAAGCTGATAAGCATTAGAATTTGCTTTTTTTGTTTGCAGACCTCTTATGGGCTTTATTTCAGCTTTCCCTCTGCTGGATTGCAGTTTTTTCCTATGAATTTCTCAAGAAGCTGTAGTTTGCACCAAAATAAATCTGTAGGTCTGACAGCTTGTCATGTAGGCAGGTAATAGCAGTAGCATGGTGATGGCTTTCTGTGCAGTCATTAAAAGCAACAGAAGGGCTTCCCTTCTCCTGCTGCCTCTTCCCTCCTATTAAACAGGAAATAGCATCAGTACTTAGGAGTTTCAGTAAAGCTCCTTAAAAATTGCTGACTTCTATCATAAGAAAAGGAACTATGCTTCTTATGACTCCTTAAAGCACTGAATACAAATAAAGGGAGGAAGAGCAGCACTGTTGATAAAACCATGTCCCTTCATCCTCTTTAGGATACAGTTTGCACTGAAATGTCCATTTGATGTTTAGTGGGGTACATCTGGTTTTGACCACCTGGACTGACAGGAACCTGGCTGCCAACTTAGCTTGTAGCTGAGGATCTCATGGTCAGAGAGCCACCTCTGATTGACATGTGGAACTAGAGGTGTTCAGGAGGAGCAGAGAAGGGAAAGGAGCACCTTGGTTTGCACCAAGGAGTGGAGGATGCAGCCAGAAGGGGAGGGCTGGGCTGTGCTGGGAGGGGTGATGGAGTGGTATCATCTGTCTGTCAGTAAATTTTTTTCCAATGAATCTTTAAAAACTTAAGATACATCAAGAAAATATTTTATAGGAATACTTGTCTTTCATATCTTGTTACTTTTACTGGTGGTCTGTTTTGCTAGAAGGAGAGTCAAGATCCCCTGACTTGCCAAAGGGATCTGTAATAGGAACAAGCAATCTTTTACAGCAGAGAAATAACCTGAAAAAGGTAGCAAATAAGAAGTGGAATAAATTCCTAGTGAAAGGAATGTGCATTCACCAGCCTTGGCATTGTTGGCCTTTTATGCAGTGGTACAGGTTGTAACTTCTCTTTGGTTTCTCTACAGAAAAGCGTCTTTCCAGAGGGATTTCCCATGCCAGCTCAGCCATAGTCTCCCTTGCTCGCTCACATGTAGCAAATGACTGCAGCAATGAGCAGTTCCCTTTGGAGATGCCCATCTACACATTCCAGCTGCCAGACCTGAGCGTGTACAGTGAGGACTTCAGGAGCTTCATTGAGCGGGACTTAATCGAGCAGGCCACCATGGTTGCATTGGAGCAAGCAGGTGGGTGACACCATGGGTGTCCGGCAGCAGCTGGGTGACACCGTGGGTGTCTGGCAGTAGGTGAGTGAACACCTCGGATGTCAGTAGGTGGCCAATCCAACATTTGGGTTGGCATTTCTAATCCTGCTGTGCTTCCGGAGCTTGCACATCCTGCCTGGGAAATAAAAGCCAGAGAGTAAAAGAACTACTGTGTTCTTTGCCAAATGACACATATCCCAATCCTGTGTTTCCTTTAAAACATTACAGAAAAACTGTCAAATTTCATTAATAAAGTAATTGGGAGAGGAAGGAAAGGACTGAGGGGGAAGTCATGCAATAGAGAAGGACATGAGTCTGGATGGTCAGAGGGGGTTGGTACTTGCAGTTCTCATGAGGAAATGACTTTGCAGTGACTGTGAAAGGAAGCGTCTTCAAGTTGTGTTGCCGCTTGAGAAAATAGTTTTTAGATATGTATTTTATGTATTTATTATTTTTTGTAATGAGAAACTCCATAATTTTAAAGTAATACTTCAGTATTGCCATGGGGAAAGAAGTGTAGATATTTAAAATTAATGTTAATTCACATCTATTAGTAGTTTAAAGTTTTAAGCCAATTTTGAAGGATATAGAAAAATCTATCTAAAATTAGTATTGGTGCCTTATGAAACAGCAGGAGTGTTAATGAACCATGAAATGAACACATCTGTATAGTGAAATGCCCAATGCTGGTGATATAAAAGAGTTGTAAAATCAGATTTCATGGTTGCTTTTGGGATATGGAATAGACAGTTGCTTTTTTTGTCTGTGGATTGCTCTACTGGCTTGTGTAACACTGGATTGATCTGAGATTTGTTCTCCAGCCCTGGTGTCCTGTGTGAGCCCAAACTCATATAAAGTGCATAAGGTGCACTGAGATAAAGGGCATCTTTGGTTTGAGGCAGGAGCTCTGCTCATCTGGTGTCCCACAGAGTGCTCACAAGGTGTTGTCATGTGCTCTTTTTTGGCTTTGGTAATTGAAAAGCCAGACATACTTAGATAATAGCCTCAAACAGTAAATACTTAAGGAAAAAGAAACAAAACCTACAAACAACCAGAAGAACCCCAAGCAGTGTTCAGAAGGCCTTTTTCTGGGAGAAAGAGCAGTATAAAATAAGGTAGGAATGCTACCAAGGCAACTATGAAACTTGAAAACTGCAAGTCACCTATCAAGAAAATATATCCAGTTTCTCTAAGAACTAGCTAACCCAAGGAGGACAGGGGAAAAAATAGGATGGTTCTTCCTCTGACAGCTCTGCCAAACCTTCTGAATTCCATAGGGATATCAGAAGATACCTTGGTACAGTACCACTGTTGACCTACCTGCTTCAGTGCAATTACAGCCTTTAGAGTCTAGTATGAACTAGAGGATCACAGAGGCTTTCTGACCTTAAAATCAGAGAATAGGGGAATTTAGGGCTGATATCCTCTAATCCATACAGAGCTGGCTGGCTTTGAACTTGAAATGGCTGCACAGACTACCAAATTTGCTGCCTCTTAGCATTCCTCTCAAATCTCTCTGAAAATTAGAATAAATCATTTATTCTTTTCTTCACATTAATTAGGGCAGTAACTTGACACGCACTGGAAAAGTCCCTTCATCCCCAGAGCCTCTTGCATCCTGGAAAGGAGGGGGTTTGACCATTCGAAGTACTCATGGTTTTGATCACAGTTATCCTTGTAGCCTACATAGACTAAGTTTACTTTGTGAACTTTTCATTCAAATAACCTGGAACTTCCTGGAAAACACTTCTGCATTTCAAGTAAGTTAAACAGATCAAACAGTTTGCTTAAGAAAATCATGTAAGGCTTCATATAAACAAACCTTTTGTCTTTGTTCTAGATGTAAAGATATTCAGTTTCGTGCCTATTTAATTTATTTGTTGTACAAAATGAAGAGTGAATTAATAGGAAAGCCACATAGTATTAGACATTTTATTGTCTCCTACCAACAGTTTGACTATGGTTTGGTCAATGACATAAAGAAACTAAAAGATGAGGTGCATTTCCTGCAAAGAGCCTAAAATCTATTTCAAACCAAACCCCATGAAGGACAGTAGCTTCTGTAGCTGAGGTCGGGGATGTTGTTAAAGGAAGAGAGGAGTATAATGGGTATAATGCCATGAATTTCAAGAGAAAAGAAATAGAAAAGAAGCTGATTAGGCAAAAGGAGGAGGAAACTTGCTAGGAGCTAACAGCTTACTACTCCCAAAGCTTGGATTGGGAGAGCAGAACTGCCACTAACGGTGTCACACATGGGTTCTGAAGTGGCCATATGAGCTGGGTGTCTGTAAAAGCCTGTAAGGCTTTTATGTTCTTTTTTTATGTGCTTAAACTCTTGCTACTGTGATATCTATATGTGACAGAATGTCCTGGTTACATCGTATCTGTATGGAAGCTCAGAACAAAATTCCCGATTTACTGCAAAGTGCTGTGTGAGATGATAAAGGAAAGGCCCAAAGAAAGGCAGTATGATTTACTTACTCCCCACTGCTGCAATGTATTATTTGCTCCTTAATGTGATTGCTTTCCAAATATTCCTCTGAAAGGACACAATGCATCACATTCATAGAAACATTTTGAGGTTTTGTCCATCTTATAAACTCAGCTGTTGATTATTGCCAGAATTGGAATGAAGTCAGCCTGTAAGTAATGGGCAGACTGATCTCTGTGAGCTCTGGCAGTAACCGCTGTGGTTGTTCAACAGAGGATGGCTCGAGGTACTGAGAATATTAAATGAAGTCTGTGTGAAAGCAATTTTATAATTCTAAATATTTTGCTGTGGCAAGTTGATTTTCATTATAGACACGTGCTCCCCTGTGTGTTGGTAATGTGTGGGTTGACACAAAGAGAGATATTATGAAAACTTCTGCTGTACTGAAGTACTGTGTTTTAAAAAACAGTACAGGCAGAGGAATGGCTCGTCTAACACTGTTTTTAACAAAAAGAAAAACCAATTCTATTGCAGTGCTGAAATACAATTCAATACAAAAAGTACAAGTATACTGTATGAAAGTCCAAGGACTGTTTTCCTCCACTTTTCTTTCTGTGCTCATGTTTGTGTTTTCTAAGAAGCATTTTATACAGCTACAGCCAAAGTAAATATGCTGTTAAGCCTGGGCTTCATGTCCACTAAGCCAATCCACCAAAATTCTGGGAATGTTTGATCTCAGTTTTCATTTAAGCTCCATTTTCCTGTTTTTTTCCCTGAAGGGACCCTCTATAGCCACTAGATTTGAAAAATGAAAATGCACTTTTTTGTTAAAATCCAATAATAAACCCATATCTGCTATTTTTTTTCAGCCAGCCATAAGCTTTGTGATGTTAACCAAGCCCACAAATGCTTTTTGCAGAATGCACTTGACAGAAAATCACTTTTATAGAAACCTCCTGTTACTCAAAAGATTCATAAACACCAGACTTTGACATTTATTACCAATAGGTGCTAGTTAATCTGCAAAGCAATGCCACTCATAATTTCCTAAATAATTATTTCCTAAATAATTCCTATTTCCTACCTAAGGTCTGTGTGGTTTTAGGTCTTCTAATGATGATTTACACAGCACCTTGGTGTAACTTTTTGCTGAATATGATTCCACCAAAACATTGTGCTAAAAACAGGTGGCAAGTTGTCATTTCACAGATGCAGGAGTTGCTGAAAATGATCTTGTTATTTCCAAAGGCTGTCTAATAGTGCTTTAAATTAAGCTTCTTTAATGCATATTTAATTTAGAACACAATAAGCCTAGTCTGAGGTGTTGTGCATTTACAAACCAGCTGCTAAAATCACTTGAGGATTACCAGATGTGCTTATTGATCTTCTATGCATCTTTACAGTGTGGTACTCTTAACCCATTCTGACTAATTACAATTTAATTCCATAGCTCTTAGTACCCAGAACAAGTAACTGGGATACATAATAAATATTGCTACACTATTTTTCCCATAATGTGTATTACCTGTCGTTACAAATAAACTTCAGTATAATTTTGTAATGAAAACTTATTAATGGAAAGACATTTATTTGTTGTTTGAACTTCCTTCTGTTTTGGAGGTTTAACTTTAGGCGCAAGACTGCCTGTACAAATATATAGATGCTATTTCCTCTCAGCTTCCCAGTCAAGAAACTGGGGGAGAAAAAGTCTGCCTGTTGCATTATTCATTCAATTATTCACTTGTGCATTACCCACAGACCTGCCAGGTCTTGGGAAATGTACCAGCTCTACTCACCCCTGTTAATCATCTGCCCTACTTCATCCCCAGACATGTTACACAATTACCCCCATTTGCTTTCTTTCTATTAGAAGTGCCCATATGACCTTTTAACCAAGACTTAGCACTCCAGTTTGCTACCACATGGCAACCTGTGTGCCAGGAATTACCTGCTTTTAGTGTAGCCTTGGGCAGTGATAGTCTTCACGACTTATTTCTTCATCAAATATCTGTCCACTTGTCAGGCTTTTCCATAACCAATCTCTGGTTTGATCTGTAAAACATGCTTCACATAGCAATGATGGATAAGTGGTTCTCTAATTATTCCCAAAAGAGAAAAGCCACATTCTATACTACCCCTCAGGCTATGCTTCAGTGTCATTTTAATTCTCTGGTAGTGTAGCTGTTGGTTTTAGTAGATCTAATAATGATTTACACTATGGGAAATGAGAGGAGAATCAGCTGTTGAAACAATCCATCTGTTTGAAACAATTTACTTAATAAACTTACCTTTATAGTAACATATCTTGATTACTGCATACATATTACTTTCGTCTTTGACAAAAGAAAAATTCCTTTATTACCTTAATGTAATCTGCTGTGTGTGTGGGAGGCCAATGTCGATTTTGTTTGGGAACTGACAGCAAGGTTCATAATGGTATTAAGGCAATAAACTCCTTGGAAATCCATCCCTGGATGCAGTATATGACAATGGAAGATGGAAATGAATTAAAGGTGCTGTCTTCTTCTCCACATCCATGTAGAGAATAGTTTATCTGCTTCTTGTTTCTAATCTTTTCAGTTTTGACTTCTGACATTACATTGAAGCTTATTTGGTAAAGAGGATGTTCATGGTTACCCCTCCTCCTCTGTGTTTGCCTGTGCAGAGCACTGGCCCTGTTCCAGGTTCCTCTCCCCCCATAACCGGTGTTTTCTTTCCAGGACGCCTCAACTGGTGGTCCACGGTGTGCACAAGCTGCAAGCGCCTGCTGCCCCTGGCGACAACGGGCGATGGAAACTGCCTCCTGCATGCTGCCTCTCTGGGTAAGGGACAGTCTGGGCAGGAAACCTACTGCCAGAAATAGTCACTGCTCTTCTCTAGCCCCAACCAAAGCTCAGAAACTCATCAGATGCAAAGATTCGCATTAAAAGTCTGGTTCTGCAGCAGTATGTTCTTCACATTTCACTGTAGTGTTGTTTCCCTCAAGCGTGCCTAAAGCAGGAAAGGAGAAGGTTTATCAGGATATAAAAATATAATTGGAAGAGTATCCAAACCCATGTGTCACAGACACCAGTTGATTTGTATTTTTTCTTAAATTTTTCATGTTCCCAGCCTAACAGTTCTGGAACAGGCAAATTCCAGGTGCTTCTACAGGATTGTCCTCATTATGGACAAGGAATTTCATTCACTTTCTTGATTTTTCTTCAAACAGCTCTGTGCTGTTTTCAAGAATGCAGTGTCAAGCTATTATCTCTGTTAGTTCCTTGTAGGTTTAAGCATATGTGAAACAGCATTTGGGGTGAATTAAAATAATTTCCAATTGATTAATCGTTTATACAAGATTTTTGAAGCCTTTCTGCAAATCAGTAGAAACCTGTGAAGCTGCAGGTCTTTGTGCTTTCTACATCCTAACCTATTATCAGGAAACTTAAATTTTGTTGCAGTTGCTAAAATCTTCCACCAGCAGTACTCCAAAAAGTGACTTTTTAAAAACACTGGGATTTTTAATATTTTGAAGACTCCTCTTGTTGAAAGAAGTAGTAAGAAAAGAGTTTTTGCTGTTTCCAAGGATCGTTTTATCTTTGTCTCCTTCATTTTGTATGTTAATTACTGCAAATGTTTGGAGTATTTTGACCTGAACCCAGCAGCTGACAGTGTGGTAACTGAAACATGGGCACAGGACTGGGGACAGCTTGGCTCTCTTTTGGTGTAGGTTACTATTCCCAACCACATAAAGATGTTTCATTATCTTAAAATGAACTTGAACGCCTGTGGCTGGTTACATTTTTAGACTTACTGTAATCTTGAATGCTCTGAGTGTTGAAGCCAAAGGAAATTTCCTGCTGTGTAAGAGCTGGAGCCTTTGGGTGCCAGTACGTCTGTGATTCTGAGAGGTGCCTGCAGTGCTCATTAACATCCTTGTGCCTGCTGGCAACTGCAGCTAAAACCAACCTGTGCACTGAATATTCCATGGCTTGCAGCAAAGTTGGAGTTACCTGCAAGCAAACACTGAACCAGCTCAAATCCTTGGTCATTCCTTAATCGAAGTTTAAAACGTGTTAGAACTCCCTCATGTTGTTCATTAGCTTTTTTACATTGACTCTCTTCTTTAGAAACCTTAAAAACAGTGAGTGAATTATTTGCCAGGGGGAATCTTCAGCTATGTATTAGCTATTTCTGTTTCAGTGCAGCTTCTTTAAAACTGGATGTCATCTTGTGCTGCTTTAGGGATGTGGGGATTTCACGACCGGGACCTTGTTTTACGGAAAGCCCTCTATACTATGATGAGAAGTGGAGCTGAAAGGGAAGCACTGAAAAGAAGATGGAGATGGCAACAGACTCAGCAGAATAAGGAGGTCTGTATGGCCCAAAGACGGCCTGGTTAATATCATTTAGGGTTAAAAGGATTCTTCTGAAGTTTGCTGTGAAAGTTTTGATTCCTATCAAATTCCTTGTGCTGCCATTTTGCACAGGGAAAGAGATACTTATATTTAAAATTTCATATCAGAATGCAAAGGTGTTTGTAGCTTTGTGGGTATAACTATGCAGAGTTTTGGGCCTAAAACATCTAAGATGGGTTTGGAACCTGTGGAAAATTAAATGTATAATTTAGCTATTAAAAGCATTAAAAAATGAGTGGATGAAACCCACAAAAGAGAGAGAACCCCATTTAGGAAAGATCTCCTAGAACCATGAATTAGGATTTTTAGAGCTGTGACCAAATACTGAGTGGATGTTTTCTAACTAAAATCATCTGTAAATTTGGTTTGACTGTTGATCAAAAGCTGTACCTTCAGCATGTTATTATTTCCTGAAGATATCTGTGCCTAAGCAGTGGCTAGAAAAGCCAATTTTCAGGAGTAATCCTGAAGGCAAACAAGTGAATGTGCTAACTCCACAGTTGGTAGTTCAGAACCTTTTAATAAGTTAGTATAATTTCACCTGAGTAGAAATGTTGAAATAGTAACGATCCAAGATACTGAACGGAGTCATGTGTGAAACTCAAGTTAGTTGTAAACACTGCTACAGAACTCTGCTTACACTGTGTGTCAGCAGCGTGGTGACAGCATTTCCTTCTGTCCCATAGTCAGGTTTGGTATACACGGAAGAGGAGTGGGAGCGCGAGTGGAACGAGCTGCTCAAGCTGGCGTCGAGCGAGCCTCGCATGCATTTCAGCAAGAATGGGGGCACTGGTGGGGGGTAAGTTCAGAGCATGACAGAACCTCTGGGGCTTTATTCTCAGTAGGAAAACAACACAGCACAACTGAGTGAAGGTGTTCATAGCCCCACCAGTCTGCCTTTGCAACTGTTTTACTCTTTTGGCATGGTAGAATTATCTAAATATCCCATTGTAATATTTAGCATTTTCGTGCAGTTTTCTTGTACAGTTACCACACTAACTTGAGGTTACTTTATATCCAAAAGAGTCTGGATTTATTAAATCCTAATTGCTTCACCTGTGGAACAAGCCTGTTGGCAGTATCATTTCGCTTTTCTCAGAAATACATTTGTGAAAAGTTTTGGGATGAAACAGTATCTACAACATTTAAATACCCCTGACCCACATATAGAATCTGCTTTAAATAGTCACTGTGATAAACCATCCCTTACTTTCAGTGCAGTTATTTCAAAAGGACAGGATATTGACCAGCCTTCAGAATGCAGGAGCTTTAGTTTTTGTGTCTGGTGTTTATCACTAAAAATATTTAGTGTTTGCTCATGCATAATTTTCTCTAGCTACTGTTTCCCCTGGAGAAAATCCCATGTGGTGATAAGTAAATTGACAAAATAAGGCATACAGCACAATGAGAATAACAAAGTTTGTAGAAAATATTCTTTGAGCTCTGAAACAATATTCTATTTTCCCTTTAACCCTGTGATATTAAGGATAGGTAATACTAGGAATGCAAGAGGACATTGCTTAAAAAGTTGTCAGCCACAGTGTGTCTCATTTTCTTCTATTCTGAAGTGAAAAAAAAGATTTATTTGCATTTTAATCTCTAGTTTGTTTCTTATGTTTGTAGATATTTTCCTGTTGATACGTTTTCTAATGCAGTTCAGTTCATATTTCTATTAAATCTGGTCATTCTGCCCAAATTTTCTCTCGCCTTGTTCTGTTTAATTCTGTATGTTCCATGAACCACATAGTACCTTCTGGTCAGAGATGCCCTCAAATGTTATCTTTGCCAGGCAGTCAGCCTTCAGTTCCTAGGTACCTCCACAGGGAGTAGTACCGTTACATAAATAATGTTCTCATCATGGTTTGCATTTATCTTCTTTTCAAATCAAAGTAAAATAAATACAAATAGCCAACAGTTAATTTTTCCTTTGAAATAGTGAAAGATCAGGCAAGAAACTTACCCTATTAAACATGCAAATGTATAGTTCTCTTAACATGCATACCAAAGACAGAATGAATGTGGAAGAATGAATTATTTTCTCAGTTTAATGATCCCATGTTCAAAGTAGGGCCCTTGACAAGGAAAAGGAATATCAAAATAGTATTTTTGAGATGGGGTATATTATGTCCTCTAGTTAGGTGCTATATTAAGCACCTCAGTCTTTGAACTGTAGATGAGATGTTTTCCTTTGGTGTCAGAATTAGCTAAAGCATCAGAAGTTGTAGCTGCTTCAAAAGAATTCAGTGACAAACCTAAGCCTGGAATTGTGCTACCTCATTCACCTGCAAACTTCTTTTACTTATTTTTTAGAGTGAACTACATGCAAAGGAGATCAGCAATTGTCACTAAATTTCCAAAGATTTCTCCTTTGTGAGCACTCTCATTCTGAGGCTGGGAAGTTGAAAAAAGAGAAAAATACAGAAAAACCTGGTTCTTAAGTTCTTGTTTCCAACATGTACACAGAGCAAACTAATTATGAAGCAGATTCTTGTTTTGAAACAGATTAGCACCTCTTTCTGTAAATGTAAAACATGAATTCTAGATGAACATAATTGCTTCATTTATCTCCATTTACAAGCAAAAGCAGGGGTACTGAATTGAAGGAACTGCATTGAAAAAAGGAAAATGTCTTGTACCCTGTTTTTTGTTAAGAACCTAGCTATTGCCATCCTTCTCAAAAGAAAATTCCAGCCCCTTCCTTCATTGTGCAGTTGTCAGTCAGAGCCTGTTCTCGTGTGAGAGTGAATAGCACTGTTGTTATTCACTGTTGAAAACCCAGGTGCTGTCGTGGTGTGAGCTCATTCAGACTCTGGAAGTGGATGGTATTTGTATTTAGTCACCTCCTAGCTGTGTCTGTGCTGTTGGCATTATCTTATTAATAAATTCCAGGGACTTATAATAGGGAAGAAGGGAGGGAATGCTGCTGTAATCTTCCTGTGCATTGTTGGAGTTTTATTTGAGGCAGAAACCCAGAACATTTAAACAGGAAGTACCTTTCAAATGCAAGTGTCCTCTGAGGTTTTGGACTTGGTTTGGTATTAAGAGTGCTTTAACAGCTCTTTATACACAACTCCTGCAGCCATGCAAGACCCTCACCTTGTACAGAATTTAGTTTAGACCATTTAACAAGACTTTGCCCTAAAATGATTTTTACTTGATCTGGTGTCTGTTACAGGAGTGCTATTTCTTGTTAACTGCTCAGTCTATGCAGCAATTATAGGGTGCAGATAGAAATGGTTCATTATAACATATTTATTGATTGTTAGCTGTAGTTTCTAAAGGCTAATACTTCTTTTCATCTGGTCTATTTTCAGTTCCAGTGAAGTACTGAAGCCAAGCACAGCCAAATTGCTGTGCTGATTCAAATATGGAACTCAGAGCATTCACATTCTGTGTTTCCTTTCCTTTAGTCAATTCAAGATACCTTTTTTTCTTGAAGAATGAAAGAGAAAGTTCCACTGTGCAATTTCCTGTGTTTGAGTTGAAGCCCACTGCTGACAAACACTGTAAGGAAATCAAAGGAGAAGTTCCTTTCACTGTAAGGAAATCAAAGGAGAGGTTCCTACACCTACAGCGCTGCAGCTGTGGTTTGTGCTGGTTTTCATTTGGGGATTGTTAAGCAGGAAAATAAAGGTGTCAGAAATGGAATGGTAGCAAACTGAGCCATGAACTCAGGTGTCATTCTGATCTCCTGATTCTGGAAAATCACCAGGTTGAAGAACTTTATCCCTGTTGTTGTTTCAGTGCATCTCTGCTGTCTGAGGGCAACAATCTCTTGCTCTATGTGAATACCAAAACGAGCCCTAAACTCAGAATAGCTGTTAGAGTCTGTTGGACTGAGAATCTGGAGCTGTGTGTGGGCAAGGAAAGCAAGGTAACCATAGGGAGCTGTTAGGAGGAAACTCAAGGACATGAGAACAGATCTTGCTCAGAGTTTACAGGCGAGAGAGCAGCAGCCAGCCAGGTGGAACAGCAGGGTAGGTGACTTTCCCTTTCCAGCTTTTTGAAAGAGGTTTTCTTTCATTCCTGGCTGCAGTACAAACTGGATTTTCCATTAAGAGAGGGAGTCTCTTTGGAGTGCTGAGTAGGTGTCTGCTGTGTTTGGACTGGAGTACTAGTGGTCTCATAGGTCAGACTGAGAATTTTATTTCTATTTGTTTTTCTTTTTATTATTAATTTGCTCTTAGAATCGAGGTAATTTATTTAATCAGAGTGTTCTGGTTGAGCAGGGTTCTGCAGTGCAGATTTACGTGCTCTTGTATAAGTGGATTTCATTATTTAAAGTTAGCTTTACATGAACAGAGGAATTAATTTCCATTTCTTAAATTTTCTTTGCTTCCATGTTTTATTGACAAAATTATTTTGTCCACAGTTTTCGTGGCCATGTAGCCAGCATACATAAAGATCCCTGAAAACAAGTGGAATGATTAGTGGATCAAAGGATGTGGCAGGTTGCTATGGATACTTACTAACGATGATTTTTCATTCTCATTAATCTTTAGGAAAATTCATACTGAATCCTCAGCAAGTGGCACTGAAAGAATATTAAATGGGCCACATTAATTACTGGAAGTGATGGTACAAAATTGAACATTGAAAAGGTTTCCCAGAGAAGCTGTGAACTCTTTCTCCTTGAAGGTACCCAAAGGCTGTCTGGACACAATCCAGGGCTTTGAGTGGCCCTGCTGAAGCAGGGGCTGAATAAGGTTCCCCAGAGCTCCGTTACCACCTCAGCTACTCTGATCCTGTGGCAGTGAGCAGTGGAATGTGTAATAGGAATGTGTGCCTATGATCAGAGATAGTGAATCAAGCAACATGGTGATGTGGTATTGAAGAGTAAAAAAAGCCCAGTGGAAATCTGGAGTCTGTGCAGTCAGGCATGGTATCAGCTGATCAAAGGGATAGAGATCCCTCTGAATACAGCTGCATCTGGAATATGCCTTTCACTTCTAGAAACCTCATTAGCTAGGAGGTGAGGAATAATTAGAGGATTTGAAGGAAAAAATTAGGACTGATAGGCTGGAAATACCAATGTGAGAAGATAGCTGGAAATCTTTCTGGCATATTGTCTTGCCAATAACATGATTCCCCTGAGTTGCTTTTGGCTGACAGATTACTCTGAGGTGACAGAATGGACTGCAAATGCTGAAAAGCTGTCACAGCCAGCTGTGGAGAAGAGTTCAGTAAGGAATACAGGAAGAAATTGCAAAATGGAGAATTTCGTTTGAACATCAGGAAAAATTTCCTGATGAGTCTGGTTTGCGGGAGGAGGGATCCAGGAAAGGAGAGGTGTCTCACTGCTTGACCAGTGAATGTGTCCTGCACCAGCCTGCTGGTGATCATTTCCATCCTGCTGTGCTCCTAGGCTGGGATGAAAGATTTTAAAGTGAAGTTCCAGGGGTGGGCTGGATGCTGTCAGATCTGTGAGAGGCTGCTGTGTTTGTCCCACACACTCTGGAGCAGTGTCCAGACGCTTTTGCTCTGTTACTGTTGTTCACATACATGGAAGTTAACCCCAGTCAGTTCTGGAGGTTCCCTGCACAGCTGGCAGTAAGAGGACAGGTGCTGCCTCCACTTAAGAGTGTGCCTGTGCCACCTTGCCCATCTTTATTTATCAGCACTCACAAAAGCTGTGCTCTGAGTCTATTATATTCTTAAGTGGCATTTAGCAGTGAATTCCTTTACTTTTGTCTGCTTCCCACAACCCTGCCATTTTTCAGTTTTCTTCCACCTAGTTTGTTTTTGGTTTCCAGGCAGAGGCAAAGGTTTGAAATGTGGTAGTGACATTAATGACATTAAACTGGGAAAACAGAAAGGGGATAATTGAAGTCAAAAATTCATTAAAATGTTTATGCAGTCATAGAAGGGCTTCGAAATGTTCAGGTAGAGAAGTGGGGATTTTAACAGATTTATTTTTGCAGTCCATATAAAAGAATGATCCGTTTGGTAGAAAATTGACTTTATAGGTTGGATTTCTAAAGGTGCTGGGCATTTCCATCTCCTGGAAGATTGTGGGGCTGATCTAAAGTATAGTGATGCTAGTTGGAAAACTTCTTTTTTTAAATGCTGCTGTTATTTTATTTACAAAAATGCATTTTCCTTTCCATTTCTTTTTACCTACTTTAGTTATTGAAATACAGGTTTCAGAAGAGTGGGGATATAAGTGACAGTGAAGAAGCAGCAGCTGCTGGGGTGTGTTGATCCACCAAAGTCTCATGGTTGGTTCAAGCTGGTTCATAAAGTCTCACTGCTGTGTCTTCCAGAGTGGACAATGCAGAAGATCCAGTGTATGAGAGCTTGGAAGAATTCCATGTTTTTGTCTTAGCCCATATATTGAGAAGACCGATTGTTGTAGTAGCAGACACGATGTTACGAGACTCAGGGGGAGAAGGTAAGAGCTTTTATTAGAGACCTCTGCACCGCTGTAAATCGAATCAATTGTAAACTGACACCAGCAAAAGACCCAGCTGTAGCATGCCAGTGTTTATGGCAGAGCTGCTGCCTTCTTCTGAAAGAAAAAAATAGCACAGAACGATGCTCAATCCATTTCTATTAGATAAAAGTAAAAAATACAGGCTAATTATATAGCCTTGCTGAAAATCTCTTTATCCTAGATATTTGCTATTAACTTAAATAACCACCAAATTACAAACACAATACATTTCTGACTGGTCTAAGTGAACAAAGTTCTAATTTCGCCATGTTATTTTGGTGCCCCTTAAAACTCTGCAGAAATCAATCTAATATGACTTTGAAAAATTGAATTGAAATGTGTGTATCATGGATTTTTGTTTTTAATGACTCCTTTGCAGCTTCTCACTCAAAAGTTTTGAATGTTTTATTCAGTTTGCACATGTGAGTACACAAATGTTAGATCCATATGTGGAGCCAGCTGGACACTGTCTGAGCAGGACTCAGAGGATTAAATTAATCTCACTTTCTACCATGAACTAACAGAATTCTAGTTCATGATAGGGTGTTACTTAATTAAGGGGGGATGTTTGGCTGATTAAAGGAGGATGTTAAGCAGGTGACGGAGTTTACAGAAATTTATTTCCACCGGAAAATACTGCGTAATTTTAGTTTCCATTGCAAATTATGAACTACAAGTAATGAATGTAGATTATTCTGTCGGTTATTGAAAAACACTCCTCAAAGACAGAGCAGTCATTGGTCACAGCCAGAACAAGGGGTTCATGAGGGGAACTCATCTTGCAAATATTTCAGCAATAAAGACTCACATTTTTGTAACAAAAGGAGAAATAATTGGTTGGAAGCAAAAACATTGAGAGAATTGTCCTGCCCAAACTTGCTGTTTCCCATAGTTATATGTATAAACAAGTGTAGAATCTTTCAAAGGAAAATTCTGCCCCTCCAGATGGAGTATCCCATTCAAATTCTACTTGTCAGATTTTTTAAGTCTTTCTTTATCACTTATACATGTTTATGTACATTCAGATATATACAGTGTGTGTGATGAAATGTGTGGACTATTAACATGTTTGTAATGTTTCTTATAGAAATCTGTTAATGCAAGGCACAAGCAGAGCATGTTACCAAATGACCTGACAGTATTTACTGGTGATTATTAGAAAATAATTCTTCCTAGAAGCATTACAGGAAGGTACAACTCTGCTTACATGTGTGAGAGTCATCAAGATTTTGTTATAAGATCATAATATCTTTACTAGTAAACAATTAGAGCAAGGAAAATTATGTAAGAGCAGAAGGTTTTCCTTATTGTTCTTCATATATTTCCTGACATTTTTGTAATTAAATTTTATCTGTTGTTGTGACTGTTTTGTGCATTGATCCCCACTTTAAGCTGCTCTCCTGGAGCTCTGAAAAAACTGCAGCACAATTGTTTATACAACTCTTGTCTGTTCTTTCACATAGTTACAAAAATCTCCTTTTTCTCTGCAGCATTTGCACCAATACCATTTGGAGGAATTTATTTGCCACTTGAAGTTCTACCAAACAGATGCCATTGCTCACCTCTTGTGCTGGCCTATGATCAGGCCCATTTCTCTGCTCTTGTCTCTATGGAACAAAAAGACCAACAGAGAGAACAAGGTATGCTTTAAACACAGCAGCACTGGCATATATATTGAATACAGGTCACAAAGTACTTTCTTTTACCTGTAGGTGTATTTATCTGTCAGAAAGGAAACAGTATTCACTAAATTTCATTGCTGCATGTTTAGGAGTCTGAGTGACCTAATCACAAGACAATGGTACAGTCCATTTCTTCCTAACAACTGGAATAATATCAGCAGACTGACAGAAACCTCATTTATCTGGGGCATATCTGTCTGCCTTCATTACTCCAGGTTTTACAAGAGCAATAATGTTACAATAATGTTAAATATCCTTCTTGAGGCTAGCACTGCCTTTCTGTAGGATCTTCCTACACCTGTATTCCCACAGGAGAGGTGCTGGGAGAGAAGCCCCTACCAGATACCAAGCACGGCATCAGAAGCATTAAATACTGACTTTCATGTACAAGTTCATCTGGGTTAATTACAAGGGTCAGTGAATCAAAGTGGTGTTTGTTTTGTGTGACCTGATTGTACCTCTCTTACTGCAGGGCCTCGAATGCACAGGCTTCAGCTGTGTGGAGCAGCAGAGAGCATTTGGCATTTATTCTGGGATGAAGGGAATGCTGTAGCTTTCGCTGTCAGGCTGGTTGCTGTTGGAGACTGCAGCAGTCCAGCAGCAACCACAGCATTGCCATTGTCCTCCACGTGCTGTGACAGGAGGGAGATTGGCACAGGGATGCTCCAGCAGTGCCTGGGGTTTGCACCTTGTCAGCAGAGCAGCTTTGGGACATGGCAAGGGAGAGCCAGTTGTCAAGTGTCAGCAACAACAGCACAGGGGCCACAGCACATGGGCAGCTTTTGAGCTATCAGAATGCAGCTCAGAGCTGCACCTTCTTAAAAGGAGCATCCTGGAGAGCCAGGCCATTTATAACTTGTAGTATTTATGCTCTAACCAAGTGTCAGGAACAGCCTCTGAAGCTGTCTGCACTACTGCAGGTACATACACCCATGTTAAAGCAGCTGCTGAGCTCTCTAGTGGAGGAGACAGTATGTCTGTATTTGAGAAATATATGTGGTCAGATAAATACTGATGTGCATGCCTGAAATTCTGCTTTGGCATAGAGTCCTGTATCAGATTATTTTAAACACTACTATAAATAGATATAAAGAGAAAACATGCTAATATCCCCTTGTCTGGAGAGGATTTAAAACAGATTTTGACACTTCTTTTTACCAGCACACAGCCCCTGGCATTCTGATGGGTTACCAGGGGTGGTCTTGTTTTGAAATCCAGTGGCTGATTAAAAACTGGTAAATACTTTTGTATTCATGCAGACTCAACTGATGCAGATGTTTTGTGCCTTTGTTTATGAAAAACACAGACTAAGTCTCAACTGCCCCTAAGATTGCTTCCTTGGCCTTGCAGCTTCACACACTGCTGTGCTCAGTCCGAGTAGCACTGTAAGAGGTGTGGCAGTGGTTTTAAACAGCACTGTGTCAGTCTCGGTGTCAGCAATTTGTTGTACTGGCATGTTCAGAAAGAGTTAAAGTGTTGTTCTTTTTAGATGAATTGTGGCACTTGAGGCATGAGGATGAGAGCTGGGAAGTGCTGTGACTTCCTTCACAGCACAGAAGGCAGCACACCCAGCTAGGGAATGGCAGCAAAGTTTTCACTGTGTGATTCAAACTGCGATGGACCAACTAGCGGCTGTTGCTTGTCACTTATCCCATCTGTTGGAATTAGGGCTGGTAGACGGTTCTTGGGGTAGTGTAGTTCCAGCTAGAGAGCCACTGCCAAGTGGGACCAACACTGACCATAGCTGCAGACCCTGCTTGGGTGTCAGGGAGGTGCTGCAGGCTGTGGAGTTTGCTTTAGGAATGAATGGGATGGATCCTGTTGGCAGTCGTGACATAAAAATACTCTTCTGTCAGATACTTGGGGAAATCCTACATTAAACCCCAGTAAAACGAGGGCTTACACCAGAGGGTGTTAAAAGTGTATTCGTCACATCTGCTGTACATTTATGCTGCTCCCGTGCCCCAGGACCTTGCAGTACGCTGTATTCTGAGTCTGTAGACTCAGACTCCCTGATTATGCCCCCCGAGTTTCCCTCAGGAGCTCCGATCCCGTGCAGTTTTGGGAAGCGGCGCTGGCGGGGCCGGGTTTGCGGTTCAGCCCGGGCAGAGCGCGGCATTTCCTGGCGCGGCCGGCAGGGGGCAGCGCCCGCGGGATTTGGGCCGCTTTGGGCCTTTCTGGGCAGTTCCGCGAGCGGCGACGGCTGAGCCGGGAGCGGCCCCGCCCGCAGCCACGGGGCCAGCGAGCCGCTACGGCTGCTGGGGCGGGGGCAGTGCGTGACCGAAACGCTGTCCCTGCGCTCTGACAGCGGGTGGCTTGCTGGACTGCAGAAAGGGTACGAACAGGTTATAACCTCTAGTGCGGGCAGGTTTCAATAACTGAGTGCCATGATGTTTGGGTGGCTTCTCCAGGTTTCATTGCCCTTGGATTGTCTGGAATGAATACCCAGGGCAAGTCCTGAAGGGTTCTAGTGCAGAAAGGTAAATGCCTTGATTGGCTGTCAGAGGAGCAGCAGTGATCTGCACCACGCCGAGGATCTTACCCAGGCCCTCAATAGCTTTTACTTGTTTTCCTAATCAAATGGAAGCGAGTTGGTGGCTTTAATTAAAGCTGACATTGCTTTTTTTCTTAGTTTCTTGCTGGTGATGAATGATAGACACTGTGACATTTGAGTGTGGTCCCTGCGTGCTGAGTATAAAGCAGAGTCATTAAGAGGCAGAGTGCTGAGGTTTGACACAGAGTCATTAGGGCAGAGCCCGAGCAGAGAGGGGAAAGAGCAGAAGAGCAAAACTCTGCTGGGCAGCAATGCTAGGCTGTAAGAGCAGTAATGGCCTTTGCACTGCACTCACTCAGAGGCCTCAAACTGACCTCCTAACCCATATATATATGGTGATCTCTGCCCTTCAATTATGTTAATTCAGTTTGAATCTAAAATCACTGTAGCTGCCTCTTGCTTTGTTTCTTAATGCCGATATAAATATATTTTTATTTCTTTGACAGTACAAAGGTACTAAACTAAAGAGACAAAATAATTAACAAACACATGAATCTCTGACTCTGAGAGATAGGCAGGAATATTGCAATTTTTTATTGCTTTCTGCTATTCTAATGGCTCTGTCTCCAGGAAATATTGATTGTGTAGTACAAATGGCCATGTGGCTCTCTCCAGAGGTCTCCCCTCCTCCACAGGTGACTATCGTTCACTCCAGGAGCAATCAGTGTATTAACCTCTCCCTCTTCTCTTTCATTGCACAAATACAAAAACAGGCAAACGGAGCCCAGTATAAATCATTTGTGGTGCTCTGGATGAGGCAATTCTGCAGCACACTCAAATTCTGCCCTTCTTGAAGCAGCGATTCTGCTTTTCACAGCTGAGTCTTTTCTTCTTTTTGTCATTTTTGTTCCCCCACCCCAATCCTTGTTTCTTCTCTGCTTCAGCGGTGATCCCCCTGACTGACTCTGAACACAAGTTACTGCCTTTGCACTTTGCGGTCGATCCTGGGAAGGACTGGGAGTGGGGAAAAGATGACAATGATAACACCAGACTGGCCAAGTAAGACCTGTAACTTCAGTGTAACTTCTGTAACTTCAGTGTTAAGCAGTAAAATGTCTTGAAGCATACCTGGTTGGAGTACTGGGAGAACTGCTAACAGTGAGGGCTTGGTTCATGTGCTCTGGTTACATGGCAGAAGACATGGGGAGGTCTTCAGCTGACCATCACAATCAGGCTGCTGTTACATCTCTCCCTGTTATGAAGTACTGCTTTTTCTTTCAGGCTTTTTGACTGTTTGTTTTCTTTTTTCACCTTTAGTTTGATTCTGTCTCTTGAGGCAAAGCTTAATCTTCTGCACAGCTACATGAATGTAACCTGGATCCGCATCCCATCTGAGACGCGGGTAAGGTAAACTTCCCCCTTGGTCCCACAGCATGGCAGATATAAGGCACAGTAGGATAGGCTGCCTGCAAACACCTCAGTGTCCTGGCAGCAGGGACAGTCACTCATGGCTCACTGATGCCAATCAGGCTTACAGATTTATCTGGTTGATTTAATAACACTGTTGCTTGTACAATTTTTGCTGAAATGTGTCTTTTATCTTAATTTTTCTGTTACATATTTCAGTAGTCTGTAGTTTAAAGAAACCTTTTCTCATAATTTTCTCAGAACCTTGTCTTGCTCTCCTGATGCCACTGTTAGGTCACCAATTTCTTTCTGAGAATGCATTTGTACCCATGGACAGCTCCCAGTTCAGAGTGGCTGACAAAAGGCCAGACTGGCACTGAACTGGAGCCTGCCTCTTCCAGAGAGCTGTTTTAGAACCATGCCCAGCTGGCACCAAGTCAGCTATAAATTTCTCTGCAAATTGCATTGGATAGGTGGAGGGGTTGGGCTGGAGCAAAAGGTTGCTAGGAGAGGATGGAGGTAACAGCCTACACAGATGGGGTTTGAAGAGAGCAACAGAATGCAAAAGGAGAAAGTATTTTTACAAGCTGCAAAAGGGGAAAAATCCATTTTTCTTCAGTTTCTACAGTAGTAGCTACCACATCAGAAAAAGGAGAGTCAAAATGGCCCTGCAGTTGTAAGTGGTGAGCCCTTGTGAAATCTGGGTTACCTCTCCCTGCTCATATTTGCTCCATGATCACGGTCAGGTCACGGCAGCACTTTCACCTCTGCTCCATGGGAATAACACCTCTGCTCCCTATTGAGTGTTGGTTCCTGGGAGAGAGGACATGGAAGTACCCAGGAACAGAGGCAGGCAGGTATCTATACGAGAAATATATAAATGTACAGAGCTTAACCCTCCCCGTGTCCTTGTAGTTAGTTGTTTCATATTTATCTCTAGCAGATTTTAGCTTCATGGTGCTTGAAAGCAAGGCTGTTAGCAGGAGTAAATGAACAGAGTCCCATTTTAAATTACCCTAGGATCCATGTTACTGCATTTTCAAGAAAGGTGTTTTATCATGTTACCTAAAATATAAAGTGGAACTCAGACTTGTGACCCATTTTATCTGCATTGCCTTTCCAAGAAATATGAATACACATCATTGTATTCCTCAGCCTACTTGCTTGAGTTTAATGTCTGATATTTCAGATGAGGTGTTTAGCTCTGGTACATCATACCTTTGATTTTCATGCTCCAGAGACCTGAATAAATAAAGAGTGAATTTAAATAAGCTGAGTTTTGAACATAATCAATTTTGAAATATTGCTGTACACAGGTTTGTGTGCTGTATCCCACTCACAGCTTTCAGCAGCAGCTCCTTCCCCTTCCATCGCATCCTGCCCAGCTCCTTTCCCACTGGCTGAGGGACAGCCTGCACTGCTGATCCTCCCTGTCCTGGCTCACCAGGGCAGGAGGGGACTCGCTTCCCCCCGTGACTCAGACACTGACTTTCACAGAGCCTCTGAGTGACTGATCTTTATTCTACAAATGTGCCTGAAATGAGCCAAAAGCTACTGTAGGAACAAGCAAAATACATAGTAAGCACAGCCAGAAAAGCTTTATTTAGTGATGAAACCAGTCAAAAATGTCAGTGCATAAATTAAAACATATATTTAAAATCAACATCAAAATCTGTATTGAATTTGGGGTGGGTATTTTTGCACCAGTTCTTGTATGAAATTGATTTTGCTGTATCTAATTATAATTCCTTTTCCATAGCAGGCCCCTTTGGCTCAACCGGAATCCCCTACAGCTTCAGCTGGAGAAGACGTGCAGTCTCTGGCTGATTCAATGGACTCAGACCGAGATTCCATCTGTAGTAATTCCAATGGCAATAACGGCAAAAACGGTAAAGAAAAAGAAAAGGACAAACAAAGGAAGGATAAAGACAAAACCAGGACGGATTCAGTTGCCAATAAAATAGGAAGCCTCAGTAAAACCCTGGGAATTAAACTGAAAAAGAACATGGGTGGTCTTGGAGGTCTGGTGCATGGGAAGATGAGCAGAGCCAATTCAGGGAATGGAAAAAATGGTGACGCAGTAGAGAAAGTCAAAGAGAAGAAGTCCAAGTCTCGCAAAGGGAGCAAAGAGGAATCTGGACAGTCTGCAAGCACATCTCCGTCTGAAAAGACCACTCCATCTCCGACTGACAGAGCCAGCAGTTCCCCCACTGAAAAGGTGAACACTAAACCCTTCTCTGACAAGCAGTCTGACCCATGGAAGTACAGCACGGATGTGAAACTCAGCCTAAATATTTTGAGAGCTGCCATGCAGGGTGAACGAAAGTTTATTTTTGCTGGCCTTCTTTTGACCAGTCACAGGCATCAGTTCCACGAGGAGATGATCGGCTATTACCTGAGCAGTGCCCAGGAGCGCTTCAATGCAGAACAGGAACAGAAAAGAAAGGAAGCTGAGAAAAAGGCTGCACTGAATGGCTCCTCTAGTAGGAAACTGGAGCCAGAAGCATTTTCAAAAGAAAAATTAGAACCATCTCCTCAGGATAGGGCATCACCCGTCTTGCCTCAAAGCCATACAACTCAACTGGTTTTAAAATTTAAAGACCGCACTAGTCCCACTCCTGGGTCCTTTTCTTCCCCTAGTAACGGTGCCAAGAAAAGCGGCCCCATCCCGGTGTCTGCCCACTATAGCCATACCCCACCTGTTCAAAGGCAAAGTGTCATCCATTTGCATGACGTCAACTCCAAGCCATCGAGCTTCCAGGACGATACCTACAAGCCAGTGGTTGGCACCCTGAAAACCTGTGCCACCTACCCTCAGCAGAACAGATCCCTGTCCTCGCAGAGCTACAGCCCCGCGCGGCTGCCTGGGATGCGCACGGTGAACACGGTGGAGTCGCTGAGCTACGCCAGGCCTGCCGAACACAAGTCCCAGACCTACACAAACGGCTTCAACACCGGGGACATCAGAGACTGCTTAGAGTACGCTGATGAGGACGCTCCTCAGACCTGGCTGAACGATAAAAACCAAGGCAGAAGCACAGTTTGCCCAATATATTCCATCCAGCAGAACCGCTGTAAGAAGGAGAACTGTTCCTTCTATGGTCGTCCTGAGACTGAAAATTACTGTTCCTACTGCTACAAAGAGGAGTTAAAGCGCAGGGAGAGGGACAGCAAAGGACACAGGCATTGAGGATTCTTCCGTGACTACTTAGTTTTACCATTTTCTTACTTACAAAGTAAACAGTGTTGGATTGCAGTAAAAGGAATCCTTAAAAAGAGAATAAAGGATTGATGAGTAAATAGTGTCTAGCTCTTCGCTTTTCCGAGGCAATGACGAAATAATAGGATTAATTTATCATAAAAAAATATTCTTTTCCATTTTGTCAGTGTCTTTTTTACATATACTGGTAAGCTGAAGGGTTGTTTACTCCTTTGTCAGTGCTGTGTATATGTTTGGTCAAAAATTTACTAATGGTGCCTGAATTTACACTGACATCACTCAGGTAGTAGAATGATAGGGGAAAGTCATACTAGTGAAGATGTGGTGTTGTAGTAGGGTAGCATCTGCCTTGCAGACATTTGAAATGATATAGCTATTATTGAGAGTATTTTTTCCTCAGTAAAACCTAAATTTTTCATAGCCTTTTTTTTCAGGAGGGTAGTGATTTTGCATACTGAACATTTTTAACATGGCGGCATATTGCATTGTTACTAATGTTTGTACTTATTTCAGTCTGAAATGGAATGTTTCTGGAAAAATGGGAGTGAAAGGTCTGAATTCATGAGGGCTGTAGCTCTCCCTAACTTTAAGTTCTGACCAATTATTTCTAAATTTTTATTTTAAAAAAAATAGATTTGAGTCAGTTTTATTTGCACTGAGTTTTAAAACAGGTTTTGTAAGAAAATTCATAATGACTTCGTGTCCCCAAGCCCCTCACACAGTATAGTTTTGTGCACCTGAATTTCAGAGGTATTTTTGTTGCTGTTAAACTGCAGAGAAATATTAAAATAAAATTAAAGTATTAAAAAATTATTAGATATGAAAAATTTGACAAGCTAGGAAATTTAGGATCATTTTAGAGCTGAGCTGCTTGCCAAAACAAATGTAATGCATTAGTTTATTCCCTTAGCTAGTGCACAAATCTAATAATTATTTACATATTGCTTCTCGACATTATTGAGTGGTAATTATTGCAAATGTAACTACTTGAGCCTTATCTTGAAGACTGTTGGCTCCACCTCTTTTCAAGTCTTCTACTAGAGTGAGTCATCTCCCCACAGGAGGTTCCCAGATGGCTGTAAAATACCTCGAGCAGGAATGGCAGCTCCTAGCACAGATTTGCACAAGTCTGAGATCCAAATATTTACGTAAGTGTTTGCAATACTTTTGAAAATAAAACTTTGCTCACAGAAACATTTCTGCAAAGCAGACACCGCAGATACTGTTGAAGTAGATGGATGACATGAGGAAGTTTTCTGGGACACAGGACTGGGTTTGCACCCCTCCACCATCAGCTGGCAGAATGTAGTAACAGGAGCTCTTTGGTGGTGTTAGGCTTGTGAACACTGGCTCATTTTAAGAGCTAATTTTGCAGAACAGGTAAAGTACTGCCTTCAGGACTGCTGACTGCCACCTCAAGGTGCAGAACAGGAGTTCTGCCTTCCTCATTAAGGAATAACACTTTTCTGGCCCACACAGGAAAGATTCTTTGCCAAAGAGTCTTTGTTTCTGATTATTTTTCTGCTGCAGCCCAATTTTAATTTTTGACATGGGTGGCACCATTTCATTTGCATACAGTTAATCCTAATTAACCCTGAAACCAAGCCTAAAGTCGCCTGTGAAAAAAGATGCACAAGATTCTGCTGCCATGTCCTGGCTTTCAGAAGAAGCACATGAGCTTTTTCCAGTGTTCCAAACTGGTAGAACTGAGCGCATACTTAAAATTGACCATATTTTTAGGTTTTCTCCTGAATGGGAGGTTTCAAAATAAGTCTCTTGGCCACTTCTTATAAAAAGTTAGGATCTTTGCCATGTTAGCTGTTCCATGAATCCAGACCTGTACTTCATATTCCTTGCTGTATACTGAGCATGCACTGAATCTTACTGAACTTGCATTCCTTCATAAAAGGGAAATACTGGTGTGTATTAAAGCTCCATGTGACTTCTGTCCTTAAGGTAAGCATCTTCCAAATCCCGTGTCTCCTGCTGCATACACTGGTAAGCAGTGTCCTGTTTTGCTTTGCTGTTGTGATTATTACATTTGAGTTCTAATTGTCAAAGAAAACTGGGATTGCAAATTGTGCTAAAACAAGCCAGACTATGTTAAAAGACATTAAATATACTTGATTGTATTCGCTGCTGAAACTGCGAAAACTGGCGGGATAAAACTTCCAACAAAAACAGAAATATTTAAGAATTCTTAGGGCACCAGAGTAGCAGTAGGGTGTGATACTCTGAGAATCATTTCTGTGTAAAGTTGTGCTTAAGAAATACTACATTAACAACAAACCACACCAGCCCATATATTTAAGTAAGTTACATCCTTTCTGAATGAGGAAAAAAGCAGTACATATGTAAAAATAAGCAATTACCATGAGATTTTGTTGTTTCCTATTTTCATAGGATTTGTTTCTCAGCATTGCTCACTTTAAAATACCTGTTGTATGAAATACTGACAGAACACTTTTTAGTTGTGCCTATTTCCTTAAAATCTTTTTGTTGGGATATCTTTGAATAATTTATAATTGCTGTTTTCTTTTAGAGTTTTCTTCAAACATCCCATGATTCTGTTGTCCCTTGAAAGGAGTTGCAGGCCTACAATGCAATTTGGCAGTTAAAATCTTCACCTCTTTTCCCAGTAGTTGTCTTTTTTTTCCGGATAAGTAATACTGGGGTTGGGGAGGTTTCACCTTTCTATTTCTGGGCCATTTCTGGCAGTTGTGCCATAGCTGGCATTAAAGAGACCAAACATGCAGAAACTGTGTCCCCTCCTGAAGAAGTGTTGTTCCATTAAAAGAAGACTGTAGCTATAAAAGAAAATTTTCTACCTATTTTTTTAGAGAGAATTCCCAACTGCTCATGAGTTGCATTCACCAGCACTGAAAGAAATTGTGTCGTTCCTTAGCTATATGTTAGAGGTAATTACCTTCATATGTATTCTTCTGTTTACTACATGCTCTTTTGGGTTATTTTTCCTGACAATTGGAAGTGTATGCACTCCACAGGCCAGCTGGCCCTGTGCCTGACCTGCTCTCTCTACACCCTCCAGAGCTGAAGAGTTCCCACGTAGTCCCAGAAGTACAGAAATCAGCTTTGCACTGGGGGGACCCTGCTCATTCCTTCTGTTAGCTCGAGTGGCTGCAATGCACACACCCATTTTTGCATTTGTATGTGCTTTTTTCCCATCTCTCCTAGATAGTGATTGAACATTTATCACTGTAGTCCACATTTCAGCAGTACAGAGTAAATACTAGGTAGGCTACACCTTCCCAGAATGGATCCAAAATCACCAGGAGATATTTAAGTTGGGGGAAACTGGAATTCTTTTAAAGTGTGAATGTGCAATTTTTCTAATTTAAAAAAGGCTTGAACCTATTATGCTTTTTTTTTCTTTGTTCTAAACTCTGATGCAAAGGTCTGTTTGTAACAGAGAATGCCTGTGATACGTAATGGGTTTCAGTCATGCTTTATATTAAAGTTCCATTTAAAATGCTTTATAAAGAGTTAATAAACCACTGTTAGAGTTTACAAATATATTTTCAGAGGTAGGTATCAATTATAGCATATGGCTAACAAGCAGCTCGTTCAGAAGAAGGTTTTGTAGGTTATCAAAAGTAACTTCAGATTTTGGGTTTTAAAACAGTTGGTGAACTTTTTGTTCTAAAAATGCAACGGCAATATTGTCCCAGCTTTCTTTAGCAATTAGCTGCTTCTTCCTAAGTCAAAGGTAACATTAGGAGCATCAGTAAAAGAAAGATGCTGTACTTGAAAAGTTTTGTGTTGCTTGTGTCTTAAGAAGTCTAAGCAGGCCAAGTGGAGCCTTCAGTTGTCTCTGTGGAGCTGTGAGCTGAGGTGTGAGCAGTGGTGCCTGGCCCGGAAAGCGCTGGGGACACGCTGCACAGGCCCTGTGTGACACCTGGCTGCAGTGTCCACTCCTCGCACAGAGGCACATTCAGGGTCAGCTACTTCTCGGGTGATGAATGTGTAGATAGCAAAAATGCACAGCACAGATCTGACAAAATACTGCCCTCCACCTCCCCGATTCTGAAACAGCTACACTGGTGCTCTCCTTTGCCAATGTGAATGGTCTCCCTGACAGCAAGGAGACTGCTTATCTTCAGAAACGTTCAGCAAGTGTTAAGGAAAAGATTAAATGTTTTTGATCAAGGCCTGAGCCTTTGGCAGTGTCTGTTCTGCACAGGCTGTCTGACGTTACTCTTTCAAGGAGAGAATTGATGAGAATTTTGCTTGAGGAGTAGAGGGAAGCCTTAGGCCTCTTTGGGCTACATTTGCTGTCCTCTGTAATGTGTGGACAGAATCCTATTAGTACTGGGGGCCTTAAATCAGGTGCTTCATTGACATTTAAAATATTGCAAACTGGGCACAAAAGTAAAGTACAAGCTAGTGAAGGGGGTAAGGTCTTCATAACACTGTGAGTGTTTTGCACAGGTGGAAACCCATATGTTAATAGAAACCATGATAATCTCAGATAAACATAGGTACAGAGAAGCAAAATAACTGATGCTGATTGTAGATGGCTTTTCATCTTAGTGTATTTTAAGTCTCTGTCAGTGTATGTGAAGAGTATTTGTTTTAGAGAATGGCAGCTTACGTGGAGGATCACCAAACTATAGCATAGAAATGAAATTATTTCAGTAACAGATATTAATATCTATTTTAATTTGCACATGGATTTCCAGTGTATATGACTAAAATATTATATTGTTAAAAACGAGAGAAAAACAACACAAAGGTGTTTGTAAGTATGTTCTATTTGTAGACTTAAGGCTGTATTATGTTGGAATTTTACAAGCCAAGTTTAAATTGTAATATAGAAATTATTTTTATATTATTTTCAAAATATGCTACAGAGCAATATTTTGCGCCTTTATTATAAACAGGGTCATCATTTTAAGTAGGTTACTTTCAGAAATGCTGGTAGAAATTAACCATGAAAAGAAAGCTTTGTAAATGTACTTGTTGTTTCTAACTGCTCTGTCTGTTGTGCACATCTGTATCTAATGTGAGTTGAATATACAATTTTTTTTTAAATTGAAGAGCTTTAAATTTTTCTTTAGATAATTTGGTACAACACTGTTCCTCTCTATTTAATTCTTCTCTTCCACTCCTTGCCAATAGCCCCTTTTATAAGCAGCTTCTGAATAAACATTCATCTGGAAAATTTCCTTACTAAATGAAACATTTCTGCACAGATATTAATTGACTTGGGACATTCTTAATATACACCCTGAACCCATTGGAGTAGGATTGGTTTGCTTTTTTTTTTTTTTTTAAAAAAAAAGAGAATCAGCTATTTATTATTCATTCAGAATGAAAATCGAGAATGAATAACCCATGCAATCATTTAGCATCTCGGGGAAAAAAGTCACTCTAGATCATAGAAATGTCATCCCTAATTGCTAGATACATCCTCTTTAATATGTATCAAATATGCATTAGCTTCTTGCAGATTGAAGTGTTCAGATTTTATTTCTTCATAGTTCTTTGTACTGTACATATCGATTACTGATGAACTGTGCAAAAAAAAGGCATCACAAACTAATGCATATGTTAAATTAGAAGTCTGTGTATTTTTTTAAATTCCCTAACTTTTGTGGTTTAGTTTGTTGGGATTTGTTTGTTTGTTTAAGAATTACTATTAAGGTATGTACTGCAACCAAAATTTTCAAATCTGGATGCCTAATGATGGTGCATCTGGGCTTCTCCTGATCAATAGGCTGGTTTTAAGGTGTACTGAGCATCAATTTCTGTGAGAAGAAAATCTCCCTCTTCAGAAAATCAAGTGAGTGTTATTCTAATGCATATTCAGGTCTTTTCTTTATTAACACTCTACACTTCAGTTAATGGAATTTATATTTTATCTTTAGTGATTTTCCATGTGTGAACAAATAATTGGGCTTATTCATAAAGTTATTATTTGAGTATGGAGAGACTTGCCTCATACCAAAACACCATATAATTGTTTAACTGTTGCATTCTTAATGGAGCTCTTGTATTCCCCTGTTGGAGTGGAGAAATAAGACCTTATTTTTCCCTTGGGTATCATGATCCTGTTACTTTGTCTGGTTGGGTTTCTCCTCCCAAGTGAATATGCTGTTCTGGTTGCTGGTTTCTCTCCCATTACCTGAATGCCTGTACTGTACCAAGAGAATTGAAATGGCTGATGCACATTTGCACTGTGGAACAGGCCATGTGGGTAAAAGCCACCGTGCTCCAAACAGCCTTAAAATTACGACTCTCTGGGGACTGAGAGTCACTTAACTGGATGCAGCCTCTGTCCCACTTCCTCATTTAACCATGACTGTAGGACACTCAAGCCTGCTGTAGTCTGTGTGTCTCTAGACATATTCATCTAAATACCCTGTAATCTTAACAGAAAATTTTCTTTTAAAAATTTTGACTCTGATAAGTGTTAGTGTCACTGCCAGGAAACCTTAGTCAAAAGAGGAGATGGAGTAAAGAGAGATAATCGTAGCTAGTGGAGTAACCAGGGCGCCAAAATACTAAAGGGAGGGAAAATAATTAACATGTATCAAAACCTATTTCCTGTCAAGACTGTAAGTTTGGAAAAATTTCCTGTATTCTGGGAAAACAGAGAAATGTTTTTGCCATTCATCTCTGCATCTAATGTAGCCTCTTACTTTGTTGCAGAGGTTTTCTATTCGGGAGTAAGGGAGAAAAGGAACTTCTCTTCCCTTCTTAAAGCAAATTCTATTGGAAGAATCATCTGAGATTGGAAAAATATGATCCAGTGTTGGAACTAAACAGTGCCTAGCTCCCATGTGCATTGTGTACTTCATTTTGCCCCTTCCAAACACGATTTCTTTAGAAAGAGAAGGAGAGGGAAGTTTAAAGATTAAGCTTGTATGTTAATTATCCAGTTCTTCCTTTTTTCACATGTGGAATCTATATAAACATGAACATGGAATTACACTGGAGTTGCACTTCCCCTGCTGAAAGGTAAAAGCCACCTTTGAAGGTAAATTCCATGTAATTGCTTTGCCACAGAGTAAAATTAGAACCCCTTGGGACAGAAGCCTGACAGCATGTCAGGAGCCTGAGAGCCATAGCCACCATAGCTGAAACAGCAGCTCTTGGTCATTCTTGCTTTTACCACAGATGCAGTTCATTCTGGCCCATGGTGTCTGAACAGTATCTTTGTAGTAAAGATGAAGTGGAATGCTGCCTTGTTGCCATCTGCTTCCAGGTTTGAGTAATGAAAAGCCTCTTGCCCATGCTTTTGGTTAAAATGTGCAGGAGATGCAGCAGCAGAATGTGGCATCTCAGGCTCAGAGAATGCCCATCTCCTTTAAATGGCCTTTGCAATCAGGTATGAATTGAAATACAGCCATGTGGGTGTGACAGAAGCACTCATCTCAACTTTGCAAATTGTGTGCACTTTTAATACTAACAAAAATTAGGCAATGGTTTTATTGTTTATTTTCTTAAGATCCTGAGTACTGTAAATACAGTCTTTGTATAGTGCACAGTGTGTGTACAGTACAGAAATGCTTTTCCCTCGGAGCCGCTCGGAGAGCTTTGCATGCACATGGTGCCCAACTCTGCCCACTCACCATAACCAAGGAGAACAAACAGGATTTAGGCCTAGACTAAATAATGGATGAAATTAGCCACATAGACCTAAACAGCTGTGAGTTCCCAACCCTGGTGTTGTAGGCCAGCTTTGTATAAAACTCCATCCCAATGATTGAGATTAGGTTTGTGCTCCTTCCTGGGGAGGAGTAATTACTTCTGTGTCTTTTCCAAGCCCATTGCTCTTAGTCTCTAACTCCTGTGTTTGTAAAGTTCCAGCTTAGCATGATTCAGCTAGGAAGCAGTTTTTAAAATCTGCATAGAGCTCTTGTTTTCTTTTTGGAATCCATCTCGAGTTTTACTTTGCATTCAATTTTAAGACATAAAATATTGTTATGAACTTTTCACAATGCCTTGAAGTTGTCTCTTGTGGGGCTGAAAGACTTTGTTCTCCTTGGGAGGCCTTGTTCTTCCTTATTGATTCTTGTGACTAACATTTTTGTATGGAAAAAGCTGAATGAACCATTGAAAGTATCACTGCTGTTTACATGAATTCTGCTATTTGGTACACTTTGTGTTGTTAAAACCCAATGCCTCTCAGACATGGGCAAAGCTTGAAGGACAGTCTGAAGTATTGTATACAAAAGGTATATGTAGTTAATTCATCATAACTCTACTGTTGCTATTGTACAATATGCCCCCCCAAATTGTTTGTACATCTTCTTTCCTATTGCTAACTTTTTTTTTGTCTTCTCCTTTCTTAAACAAATTCTACAACTCTTTGTCCTTAAAGACTGTGATAGATTTTCCAATAAAGATTTGGCTTTCTCAGTTCAGGTTGCATATAGGAGTGGCTTGTCCCCCAAAACAAGAACTAAAGTAACACAGATATCACACCCTTGGCTTAGAGAAGTTTATTTACTCATTAACTGAGAGTCGCTGTTCAATTATAACCAAAGCTAATTATATAAAGTTTAAAATATCAAGACTGGTAATGTGATTCTATCTAATAACCTGGTAAACTCAGCATTTTTAACCCATAGAAATGTACAATAAATGTATTTGTACTTGAAGTCTGTATTTCAAAGAAAGAAAGTAGTTGGCTCTCACTGGGGCTTAAGAAAGTGTTAATAAGGAATAAGTAAGTCTCATTGATTTTGGTTGGCTGAGAATTCAACTTCTTCGTAGTCTTACCACCCTTCTCATTTTTCAGTCTGAGTTTCTTGTTGCCTTCTATAAGTTTATACGCTTTTAGTAAATATTGATTTAGGCTTTCAATAAACTATGTAATAGAAACTACAGAAATTTATTTAAAGCTGAAATTATTTTTCAGGTTTCTTGTTTGACCATTTTCAGGCAAAAAGGAATTAATTTATCTTTTCCCATTTCCCCTCCCTATTCATAATTTCAAAACACAATTGGTTGCAGTCACTTTTGTCTGCAAAAAAAACAATTGATCATTTTTAATCTGACTGCCATATTATTTAAATCCACTGTTCAAAAGAAACAGGAGCATTAATTAACATTAAAGAATAACGAACATTTCTTGTTGTGAAAAGTGTGAGTTCTTGAGAGCCTTTTCTACATGCAGTTTTCATTCAAATTCAATTTACATGTCATTTTTAATCAGATCCATACTTTGACAAAGATGTGTAAGAGCTGTTTTTAGCAGTTGGATTGTTACTTTGTAAAGTATTAAAGCACTAAACCAATTTTTGCAATAGGTAGTAAAACTTGCTTTTGTTTTGAAAAACTTCCAGTTATAATTGTCGCACTTTTTATAGCAGAACTGTATTTAATTTCTTTCTTTTATGAAAGATTACTCAAAGTAACTGATAGCTCTGTAATCTGTGTGAATTGGCTTCTCCATTATTTGAATCTGAGAGAAGCTACAATGCCTATTCAATAAAATTAACTTATTTCTAAAGTACCTGTTTGCTTGAATTCTTGTTTGTGCTTTCTGTGTGCTCTCTCAGGGTGATGCTGGACAGACCCCGAAGCCCAGGGAAGAAGCAGGGGCAAAGATAAGGGGCTGCTGCAAATCTGGGGGAGGGGGCAGTTGGCTCAGCACAACCTTATGTGCTGCTGCAATAAAGTGCATTTAAATAAAAAATTTAATCCCTTTCTCAAAACTCCACCTAACTTGGTGGAGTTTTGGGAAACTTGGTGAAATCAAGCTGTTTGTAACTGTTACCTCAGAGGAAACAAAACGAAAGTAGTTCAAGCAGCCTAACATTGCTATAAACCTCAGATCAAGAGCAAGTACAAGTCCTGTGGGAAAGATTTAGTTTCTCTTACCTGTTGTAGAGGCTGATTCTCCCTTGTCTAATTTCAGTGTACATCAGAAATGGTGACAATGGAATTGCACCGCTGAAAAGCATCTGAATCACAGTTACCCAGAGCAGGGACACACTGGAAATGGAGAGGGCATTGCAGGGGCTGCCCCTTGAGGGCAGTAATTGCAGGAAAAAGGCCAGGGAGAGCTTGAGTGAAGAACTTAAGAGGGGCAAAAGAATCCTGAAATGGAAGTAGAAGCTGTGGCTGACATGCCAGCCATGTGCCTCCTAGGAGGGATGATGAAGGCCTCTTCAAGGAGAAGGACTTAGAGGGCTACAGTGGGACCTGATAATAATGGTTTACAGGACTGCTAAAAAGCTAATCAAAACTCAGCACTAAAAAGTGCTGTGAATCTAAGACAAAAAAAAAAGAACAAAAATATTATTATTATTATTCCTGTAACTATAGTATTTGCCCAAATGTTTAGCTATTTGCAGCGTAGGAGAAATCTGTTTGCTGAAGCAAAGGCCAAGGCAGTTACCTGAGCTCCCTGAGCTGGAGAAATTCCTAAAGGATTCCTGCCCTCCCTCTGCTGTGCCCCATTTGATGCTTGCAAAATACTGTCTTTCTGCACAGAAAAATGTTAAGTCAGTGTGTTCGCTCAAGAAGGTCACAGAACCATCGGAACAGAAAAGCCATATGTCTCAGTGCTGTCCAGAACAATGCTGAATTTACTTTCTTCATTCTACAGGACTTCAGGATACCTGCAAAGGCTGAAAACTGTTGGAGTGACTGGAATGAAAGGATGGCAGACCCAAGCATCCACGCCTCTTCCAAAAGATTCAACAGCCTGTAAGTCGTGGTATGGTCAAGTTTCTTTGAAATGTGACATTAGAACCCAGACCTCATCTGCCAATTATGATAAAAAACTTAGATCGTTTGAGGAGGAAGGAGGTGGAGCAAATGGCAATGGCTAGTGAAGGACCCAGCTATTAATACATTTTAATTAGTAAGTAAAAAAACAAACTGACATATAACTTGTTCTGATAATTTTCCTTCTGGATGCTAGCTGGGTTTGAATACAGTACCCAGACACTTTCTAGAAGGCTGGTTAATGTGTTACCAAGTGTGTTATAAATTTGCCATTTGAACTAAAGAGTTTGTGGGGTTGAGAGTGGGACACATCCAAGAAGGAAGATGGCTTTTAGCCAGGGCTGTGCTTATAGGCAACACTGATTCTCCTACAGCATCTAGATCTTTTCTGTGGAGCAGAATGCGGCTAAGGAGGAAAACACCCATGTTCATGTCAGCTCTGTGTCTGTGTCCCTGTGTGGTATCCACAGATGTGGATGGCAGTGGCTGCTGTTTGGTCATTGTCACCTGAGAGCTGGCTGAACTCACCAAGCTCATTTCCCAGGTAGCAATTCAGTCTGTTGCTGTCTGATGGCCTGTGAGGTGTTTGATGTGCCTCTGCCTTAGCTCTGCACAGTCACGACAGGCTGTGGATCTTTATACCTGATACAACCTGTACTGCAGCCAGTCTGCTTTGCCTTTGGCTTCTGTTCTTCACACAGTGACTCTTGTTTTTTGAGGAAATTGTCAGAGCACTCAGGTGCACATTAGCTATAGCGTAAACATCTCATGAATCTGGGCTTCTAAGGTTTGTGGACAATACTGCTGTCATATTTTATTATCAAAAATAATTGAAAGCAAATACAGAATATAAATGCAGCAGCATTGCATTTACTGTATAGTGCTTACTAAAATGCAGGTAGCACCAAGTAGCTGAAATGCTCATTACCCTGTCACGTGTGCAAGCCTTTTTAAAACTAGAAATACTGTTCATTAGTAGAGATACTCTGTAGCATGTCCTCATTCTTTCAATTGTTCTATCTATTCATGGAAGATGACATTTACTCTCCCCGAGCTCAAAAATAAATAGATCCTCATCCAGCATGTTTGCAAAGAGGTTTTGTGTAACCAGAGACATGAGGGCAAGTGTTTATCAGGCAGGAAAGGTATGATTAGGAATAGTACTGAATAAAAATTCCCAGGGATTTTTCCTAGCAATAGCCCTTCCTAGATCACAGTCGTGCTTGCAGGAAAGGCAGTCCTAAGTTAAAGATAATTTTTGTGTCATATGTCCCAAAGCAAGTCTTTTTCGAGGCACCTCAAAGGAAGGTACAGCTTTAGATCCTGACCGCTGCCCCCAACATGTTCCAATTGTGTCAGGTGTCTCACACAAATGTTCCCTGTGCTGTCAGGAATTTACAAGCTGGGCTCAGTCCAGACTGAGGTGACCCCTACAGTATATGTAACACTGAATGTAAATTGCAACTGGATAGTAGAGAGCCAGTGTTTTCCCTTGGAGCAGGGCAAGGATGCCATCCATCCCTGTGTGTGTTGATTGCAAGGTGCTGTGCAGAAGAGGCTGAGCAGGCAAGCAAGGAGGCCCTGCTCTGAAGCAGCTGCTGTTTGGAGTGCAGTGGGATGTGAGCACACCAACAGAAGATGACCTAGGAAAAGCTTTTTTCTTCTATGGTAACATGAACACTGGTAGAAGCCTAAGTTGTAAGGCTGAGGGATATAAAAACCATCGATATCAGTAAAATAACAGAATTTTAAAAGCATTGCACACATTTTCTGTCACATTTCAGCTTCTGTATCCAATAGGGTGGGGGTTTTTTTCAAAGGATCTCCTATCTCAGTTCATAAAGCCACTTTTCTGGCCCTGTACTTTAGGCAGATTATTTGAAGGACCTGGTGAGGGTGCTACATAGCTTGGCTGTGATTTTTGTCTCACTATGTAACTTCATGCACAGGCCTGGGCATGTTCTCAGGTCCCAGCTGGCCTCTCCCAAAGCCTGATCACAGAGAGAGAAATGGGAGCCTGAGCACAGCTCAGACCTAGCTAAAAACACAGCCACAGCACAGCTGCGATTTAAAGCTGGCCATTCAGCTGTGCCTTTACTCCTATTTAATAGTAGTTAAGTGAAGTGCTGTCTCCTTGAAAAGCTTCCCCTCTCTTAGCAAACACCATGAACATGCAATTTTTACAGTGACTTGTAGCATATTTTTATTCCTGAAATACAACCCTTCCATTTTAGATCTCCTTAATCATAGTGATTTTGTGGAGAATAACAAATTTTCCATTCCTAGACTTAAAACTTGACTTTTTTCCTTATTTCCTTCAGCATTAATTATCCCTCCTAAAAATAGACAGGTGGGGTCCAAAAATATCCAGAGCCTTAATGGAAGGTTTCTTGCAGGGAAGCCAACAGCCAGACCTGATTTATTCACCCAGTCTTGTTGTTTGTGCAGACCCACCCTGCACCAGGTTCCTGTTTCCAGGCCTGCCTCTTGTTTGCTCACTCAGTTAATCAGTACAGCTGCCTTCGAGGGCACGTTAAGGGGAAACAATCCCTTACCCAGTCTTTTGGGAAGGTTGCAAAAGCTGGGGAGTGCGTGGCTGCTTTCAAACCCTCAGCTCCTGAGAGCAACTCCTCTCATGCAGGGAGGAAAGTGCACTAGATCATTTCTTTTGAAGGATCTGCCAAGCTTCTGTGCCTGGGAGCATGGGTATCTCTCCCTTGGCTGGCCCTGTGAGCTGGCAGCAGAGGAGGCACTGGCATTCCAGCACAAAACTTTCTTCTTTCTTCTTCCTGTCAAGTCATCGTGTTCCTCCCAGCAGGCTGCAAACACAGCTTGTACAGCAACCCCAGACGGGGAAAGCTTGGGATTTGTTTTACAACTTCCAAAGTCAACAAAAAGCTTGGAAGTTAAACCAAACCTGCAAGGCCTTGCAACTTCATGGATAATTTCGAAGTGTTTGAGTTGGTTCTCAAACTCGGCTCTGAGGAGTGGTGATTCCGTGTTCTGGTGTAGGAAGTCTTGATACAGCCTGGGTTTGGGGCCAGCCACTTGTGGGTGTGCCCATCTCATTACTCCCCTCTGGGCAGATTGTAGCTGTGATGTTGATTCTTAGACGTATTTGAGCTTCCAAGTGTGGCATTTCCAGAGTCCCAAACTGACTTTTTTTTTGCAAAGGGTGGGGCATGAGGCTTGAGGAAAAAAAAAATGTAGGGTCTTTGAAGTGCAAGGCTTTGAAGTTTAAAAAAAGCTAGCAAATTCCTGCAGCTCACTGTCTGCGGAAAATCTGGAAGCTAAGACTTTTGACTAAAGAGCCTGGATAACATTTAAAAGTAACAGACTAGGGAAGTGTGGCTTTCATGTTTTAACTGTTCATGCAGTGGTGGAGAAGGTAAGCTTGATTCAAAGAGTGTGTACCGAACAACACTGTCAGTCTCCGCCTTCCTTCTCTTCCGCTCTGAGGCTTTGAGTGCATTCAGATCACAGACATAAAATGTGTGTGTGGTGGAAGGGGGAGGGAGGAATTTCTCTCTTCCCGTTGCTATTGTGTTTTGTTATGTTTTGTGTCTGTTCAATTTGTCTCCAGGATCAGAGAAGTGATTCAGAAAGTTATTTGCACAACAAGAGAGCATGGGAAAACACAAACATTAGTCTCTTAAAGACACACAGCTCTGTTTATCACACACTGACATGCCTCACCTTCTGTTTGCTGGAATTGCTACCACATGAGGTACCTTACTCCTTCCTCTAGAACCCTGTTTGGATTTTGCACCTTAGGCCTTTACTTTTGTCTCTAGAAAATTACGTCAAACTTCCCTACCGTATACTCCTTCCTTATTTTTCTATACTTATCTTCCCCCTCTTTAACTTACCTTTCTCATTTATTGCACCTCTCATCTGTTCCTCACATGGTCTCATCTCATCTTCCTTTTCATGCTGCCACATACATGAAAGTCTCTAACCAGCACCATCTCTCTTGTCCTTCAGCTGGGCCTTTTTTCTCAATGGTGTCCTCATATCCCCCAACTTGGCATACCACACGTTCCCTCTGGGAGATGTCCCACTCCTACCTGGTATGCCTTGGGGACAATACTTGGGTTAGCTCTGAACAAGCCAGCCTGGGCACTACGAACCTTTGGGACCCTTTGGATTATTCCATGTAAGTCCTAGTGCTGCAGGCCCAGACCTGCTGTGCTGTGCTCAGCCAGGCACAATCATCCAGTGATGCAGAAGAAATATCAGCTCATTAGAAACCTGGCAGCAAGAGGATCCTGGAGCCTCCCTTAGTCCAGCAGCCCCTGGTGCCAACCCCTCTTTTTTGATTGAATATTTGTTTCAGCCAAGTGGGAACCAAATATTAAATCTAACTCCTGCCAGTGCCAACCAGGTAGGACAGGCTGATCCTTTATTTACAATTATGATGAAGTAGCAATTATACTTGGGCTGTTTTCTCTTAGTGAGGTGGAGCTATTACTAAGCTCCATGGTTTGGTTTTGTTAGCAGACCTTTGGGGCCTGCTCTTGCCTATAACTCCCCTCAGGTTTCCTCGTGTCTCTTTTCTTCTCTTGTTTCTTTGACGACTTGTTTAACATAATCTTGTTCTCCAAGTTGCCCAAAGCACAAATCTGCCCCAAAGCCTATGTTCAGTCATGCTTCTCTCTTCCCCCCTTGCTGCTCACATATCTGGGCATCCAGACTGCATCCCTTTTCTGCTGCATGCATTGAGGTATCTATTATAATTCCTCCCTTTCTCTTTATCCTCTTAGCTGTGCCAGCAATGCACTGTAGCTGGCTAAAAACATGTGCTTGCCTGCTTCAACTATTGCTTGACTTAGGTCCCTCCTCTGCTGCTCTTGGAAAACATGCTGCAGTTTCTGCTCATCTTGGGAGGTGCTGCCTTGCTTGCTTGCTCTGAAATTCTGTAGGAAGCCCCATGTGCATTCTGGTGCTGTACAAGCCTTTCTAGTCAGCTGCTACAAACACTTGTCTGATTGTCCTCACCTCATTTCTATTTCAGTCTTCATCTTCTCTCACTTTTCTATTTCTTTCTATTGACTGTGTATTTATATTTATGTTGCTTTAATCTCTTGCAGTCAGCTAGCAAAGCATGCCATGGGTGTGGTTCCTTGAAAAGCCAGCGCAATGAATCTTAAGGTGGATTACTTTGAAGCAGAAATGATACACAGGTAAATGGAAATACGAAAATCCCACCCTAATTCTAGCATTATTCTTCCTTCTCTTCTGAATTACTGGACTACTGCCAAGTCTATGAACGTTTCATGACAAATGCTGAGTCACAGGCAAGACAGAAACCTTTGCATTTAGGAACTGGAGAGGAGAAGCAGGAGAGAATGTGTTAACATACACATTTCAGAGTGTGGGTGCCTGGGTGGGAAGGCATGTTACATTACTGTATCAAGGCAGCAACTCCGTACTTAAACTGAAAAGGGATATTCCTTTGGAAAGAATTGCTTCCCTTTTCATCCTTCTAGCAAGTTTAGAAAACAATATTTGACTGCTCTTCTGTTAGCAAACACAAGGTGGATGTTTCATTGTAGGAAGACTTCCAGAATGCTACTCTTTAGAGGCTATTATAACAAACAGTGCCTAAAAGTATTGTGTAACCTGTATTTTCAAGAAACTTCAGATTCATTCCTTCACATCTGCCAATGCCTTATGTTTTGAGAAGTGGCTCAAATTTGTGTTTCAATTTTCTCATCTTTAAAATTAGGACAGAACATTTCAGGATGCTGTGAGATTACATTGCTACTGTTTTGACATGGTATTGCCACCTGCAGAGTTGACACCAGAAATTCGCAAAGAACTGGGCTTTGAAAGAAAGGACAGCTGACTCTCTGAACTTTAAGTCACACGTATTAATCCCATAACCATCTTGTAAAGAAAAATGCAATATATACAACCTTTGAGAAAGGAATTTCACTATGTAACTACAAAATACCAGACAAAGCATGGAAGAATACAAAACGAACATCACAAAAACTCTCTCTCAATGATTAAAAGAAATACAATTTTAAACAATAGCGCTGGGTGAAATTTAAATAAAGACACCAAACAAGATATCAAGTCTCAAATGAACAGCAGAAATATTAACAATTGATGCTTTTTAGGTGATAAATAGAGAAGGAAATTAAGAGAAAACCAATATTTCATAGTTATAAGTTTTATTTTGGAAAATGTAAACCTCACTAACCATGCATACAAGTTAAGACAATATTTTACAGTTCTTAATTTTCTTCCTTTTTCCATTTTTTCCTTTTATAGTTGTTGCATAGGACATTATCACAATATATAATCTATGCAATGCAAAATACATAAAAAGTTACAGCAGAGCAAGAATAGATGAACATATAACTGTACAACTGTAATACTTCAATGTAGTGATTTAAAGAGTTGAAAAGTGAGTCACGGAAGCTTTCATGTGCTGCTGATAAACCTGTACAAGTGAGGATGACGCTGGCAGCTTTACAGTTCACCAAAGCTGGAAGTTTAGCTGTGAACACATGCACACTCCCTGGCACACATGTCCTTTGTCCCCCACTCAGTGCTGGAAAAGCACATGTGCATGCACACACATGTCCCCCAAATGGACAATATACACAAGTAAATGCACCTGTAACCAGAGATGAAACTCAACCACAAATCTCCAACAGGTTCTAAAGTTCCAAATGCAATGGCATTTGGATCTAGGAATTTGGTTCAGGTCCAGCACTAGTTATAATGAAATGGATACCTATTTTTGCTCTGTAGACATCCCTTCATTATTCAGCGTGTAGTACAGACACACTGCTGTGTATTTATGTATACACACATACACTATACAATATACACATATATATGTATTTTTATATATATATGTGCATATGCTTATATAAATCCATATATATAAGTATATATATTTATAAAAACCTATACCAATGGATGGGCTTTTGCATTTTATATTCTGGCTTATGGGATAAACAGGTATAATTTGGATATTTTCTTCTGCCTAAGGCTATAGCTCATATCCCCGAGAGTTACAAACACAGATGTTCATCATACCATTCACTGACATAGACTAGATGTTAGCACCCAATGCACAAACAGATGGTGTGATAGAGTAAAAGAGCACCTGAAAGTTAGTTTGTAGGCATGACCTGATGAACTAGTAAATCTAATGGCAATGAAAAGGCAAAAACAACACTGCACTTCATAAAGTAAAATTATGTAACTCAAAGCAGTGGAGAAGAGCAGTTGTGAAACTGGTATGCTCCTCACACAGCCTTTAATGCCTGGCTGCATGAGACAAGGAGAGTGCTGAACGTCTGGGCACAGGGTAATGAGGTTTAAAGGTATAGAGAGGCTCTCGTAGCTACAACTTATGGCAAGGGTTAATGCAGTAAAGAGGGTGGGATACATACAGGAATTAGGTGTTACCACCGAACAGAGGCTTCTGATGACTTGTCATAAATATATACCTTTGCAGTTATGTAAACAGATACTATGCATGTATTATAAAAGCAAGGAACAATTAATTTGCAGATACAAAAAATTCTCACAAAATCTAGCTGCCAGGAATTTACGACTGCTTTCTAACAAGCAGGATGAAAACTGAATTCATGTTGCCATTAGGCCTTTGCACAGGATGAGGTTAATGGAAGGGGTGTATAAGTTTCTAAGAGCATTTTTAGTTTCAGCTGAGCAGTGGTAGCAAGGTGATGATTTTCACTTGCACCTATTTCCTATAGCAAGGCAGTTCAGCTCAACACTTAGAGAGGAAGTAGGAATCATGGCTGGAGAAAAACAAACTTTCAGGGCCTTCTTAATAATAATAAAGCTGTTGCTATAGTCTGAAATGAAAAAAAAAAAAAAAATCATGGTTATATTTTGTAAGAACACCTCAACAGATTGCATGGGGATAGAAGGAGGCAGGAGAGATGCACACTCCTCCAGATGGAGAAACCTGCACCTTGCCAGAGCAGTATTTCCTGAGTGTGACATGTTTGTTGCTGTGCCAGGAGGCTGTTTTAGATTACACTGCTGGGTGAAACAACAGAAGGGTAAAAATCTGAGGTTAGTTTGGATAAGCACACAGATTTCAAAACATAATTTGAGCTGTTCTGACTTCTTATATCTGCAAAACTCAGGAGGAACCATCATGAGAATGGAGTCTAATGACCTCGCTGATCATTAGACATTTCTAGCAGATGCCAGAAAACCCCAAACACTCTTTTTTCATATGAAAATATTAAGAGAAGTTCTTGCTCACATTCAGTTTTGGAAAATACTAGTGGTTTGGAGTCTATAATTTTATCCTAAACCTATAATGTATTAAACTTTTAATGGAGATATTTGAAACTCTAGCTGGGATTTTAAAACACAGTAACTTGACTGTCAGCCTAATACATGCTGAGGTATTTACAGCTAAGATGTAGAAACAAAAAAGTTTTAATGACCAATTTCAGAGAATTTCCTGAAAGTGTCATTATGTTGGCTATATACAGTCCCATGGTGTTCTCATTAAATGAACTGACTGAACTGGAAATTTGACTTTGAACCAATTTATTTTTTCCTGCTTAAACTTGGAGAATTACTAGTAATATCTATGAAGAATACAAGTAAAATGTTAGTTCACTGTTTGAACTAAAGATTACATAGTTCTGTGTCCCTCAGAATACGTTGTCCCATAACCTTTATATCCTATAATCACAGTACTAATAAAACTTGGTGCAAATACTCCTTCTCCAGGCTAGTAAAACAACTTGTTTGTAATGTATAAACTGATTCATGCTTAATTGTTAAGTCCTAAGTAAATGGACTGGAGTGGTTCCTCCTTTCCTGAAGATTAAATGATGCTCTTGTTGGAAAAGGTGGTTTTACAACAAAATGAATTTGGAACATGTAGCCTAAAATGTTTGCCAATACTTAGTGTTCCTTTTGATTTTGGTTGTTCCCCCTTTCCTCCATATATGTCTCTTAAGGTATAATGACAATGAGAAAAGCGTTTGACTTGTTTTGAAGTATGTCCACAAGACACAGCTGACCTGTAGAATTCCTTGAGCTAGATATCTGAAATGCCTCTCTACTAACTACAGCACAAGAGCACTTTTAGCAGTCACAGGAATGATTGGAATGTGAATTCCTGTCACCTGAATTCTATCAAGTTGTTAAAATTGTGTATCTCAGTAGATGAGATTTTAAAAAAAAAAAAAAAAAAGAGAAGAGGATATCTGGTGAGGCCAACAGATCTGGTTTTCCCCTAACTACAGAGGTTGGGCAACTCATCACATTTACTCTATTTGTCATCTTGCAAAAAACCCTTACAATGTTCTTTTATTTTCTGTGAAATGAAACAGTAGAATTGTGCCTCGCACAACTTTCAATTCATAGGGGGAAATTAACAGAGGTGAAATCTGAAGCAAATGAACAGGAAAAAAATACTGAAACATCTGCACTTGTTTAGATTTACAGTTGTATAGTTGTATAAATACTTAAGAGTATTTCTCTATACAACTAATATAATGTGTAGTATTAGGAAAATGTATATTATAGAAGTAAGTACCTATGAAACTACTTGGAAATCTATATTAGCTTCTCACAGTTAACATACAGTACAATAAAACCTTGCAAAATTGGATCAATGCAAAGCAGCAAGTAAGATACAGGTTCACTGGGAATCTGGAGGCATTCACTTAATATCAAATGACAGGTCTGGCGCAGAGAGTTTCTTTTCACATGCTACACTTAACTGCATTTATACCCTACAGTAAAAACAGCAAACATCCCAAAATTCCAGAATCAAAAGGACCTGAATTTATAATATGCACCATCAGTCCCATACAAATCAAGGAAAGTGTATTTGCTGCCAGTGAGGTTTTCAGTACATCACAATGCTCCTGGTTTTTTACTATATTTTCTACCATATAAAACATAAAAATCTACCTCTTTGTGCTCTATCTAGTGTTAAATATTTGAAAGTTACTGAAAACTAGCCAATATTCCCTTTCTGTTATTAAGCAGTTATTCAGAAATAAGAGCACCTTGCTTTATGCTGGTATGTGTATTTTTGAGAAACTTGAAGTAGTGCTGAGCTATAATGTAATTTTATTTTGAACTTAAAAATGCATATTTTATTTTTCCAGTCAGAAGATACCTTATGATTTTCACTTCCTTTTATCCACAACCACAATTCTGATGCAACAGAATACAGAAACTATGTCTTAGCCAATTTTTCTTTCTAAGATACAACTCTTCAGCAGGTAAGTACCTTGATAACAGTTTTGGTGGGCATTGGTTCAGTAATGCTATTTCCATAGTTCATTAAAAAAAACCAAGAAGAAAACAAAGGAGGAAGATATAAAAGAAATTGTTCAAGTCAGTGTGGTTTGATCTGAATATTCTGTTGGTCCCATACTGAACAGGCAGTGCAGACAACTTAACAACTTGGAGAGAGCGACAACATAATGTCTCCAAGATTCCAGGCCACCTTGCAATAAAATGTTACCCAGTGTAAATTTGTTTCTTTGCGATTTAGGTTACTTATTTAAGGCATCTTGTAGAAAATTTTTTCTCAGAATATTATCTAGCGTGAAACAAACCAACAAACAAGTTTATCAACCTCACAGAGATTTTTGCAGTAGGAAGTTGGTTTTGGAGCATCTTCAGCATGAAGTGAGAAGACAGCTTGCTACCGTAAGCACAGGGCAGCTTGAAGAAAGACAAGACTCCTGTTTGGACACTCCCCAACATAGGTGTATAATGAGGAAAATAAACAATGGAAGAGTCCAGTACTACATTCCAGTATTGGGTCGGTTTCTGTATTGTTTGCTTGCTTTTTATTTTTTTCCCCAGTGTGTGAAAGAACCTAACAAAAAGCTTCTGAGTGCAATTATATTTACAGACTAAGGCTGTGGTTAGGGTGTGTCTTCATTGTAATTATTGTGTAACATAAATATCCATCCCTGAGAAAGGAGAAGTGGGACACAAATCCAACACAGTTGATTTTTAAGTGTATGTATGCTCATATTGTGCAATCCGGTTTTAGAAACTACTTCGACACCTGAGGTGAATTAAGCGGATTTTTTTCCTTTTTTTTTTAGATTTTTTTCATTTTCTTAAAAAGAATAATGAAGAGGATCCAAAAATGTTTGCAAAATATATGAAATATGGAGACAGCAGGAGTCACTAAGTGTAACATGTAAGTCTGTCTGTCCATGAGGTTAGAATAGCCACTTGTGTGGTTGGGTAAAGAAAATCTGACTAAAAATTGCAGTGGGAGGCACCTATTTACTGATTTTTAAAAAAGAGGGTGGGAACTGAAGGAGGGGAAGCAACAGAGTTTTTAAATGTGTGCAACACAAACAAAACTCCACGTTAGGCATTAGAGGCAAAGTGCTGACATCCAGTGCAGGTAGTCTATGGGGAGCTGGCGGGGCTGATCGTGGGGCTCGAGGCGTCCGAGCGGCTGTAGTCACTGACAGAGCCTGTCCGGGAGCTGCTGCCGCTCCTCCTCTTGAGCATGCTGGGGTGGAAGTTGGCGTGGCGCCGGGCGTGCTTGGTCAGGTGGTCGCTGCGCATGAAGCGTTTCTCACACAGGGGGCAGCTGAACTTCTTCTCTCCGGTGTGAGTGCGGTAGTGCCGGGCCAGCTCATCCGAGCGAGCAAACTTCTTATTACAGCCCTGCCAGTTGCATTCGAAAGGCCGCTCACCTGCAGGGAGCAAACACGGCACGGTTAGAAGGGAGAGCAGCGTCTTCCATGGGCTATTCTTTTGTGTGCAGAAGATAGAACTAAAAGGTTGGAAGCCAGGTGGATGCCACTTGGCACTAACTGGATGGAGAAGGTGTGTTACCCTCTGCCAGAGAGGAGGCTGCTGTAGTATTCCATTAAAAAATATTGTCAGTCAAACTAGTCATGTATCTTATTTGATAACTGGGTCTTCAGGGATGCTGGGCTCCTGATCCTTTCATGGATATCACATCTTTTATTTCTTGTGGTCTGTTGAACTTTGTGACTTAATAATATCTGTACTGAGTTTTATAGTGTATTCACTTATTCCTCCAAGCTCTCCCTATGTGTCTGACTCAGTGCTGAAGTTCAGAAGGTGTGATGAAGTCTTCCTCTTCAGCTATTTAAAAAGTTACGGTAAAAATGCAAACCAGCAATTTTGAGGCACTGGATGTGAGGTTCTCACCTTGTATTCTCCACAGCTGAGCCTGTGTTTACTGCACTTGCTACGAACTACTACAGTTTCTCTTGTTCACTGCCTTAGGTCTCATTCTGAAGTGAGGCAGGGAGCGCTGTATTCCAGCTGGGGACAGGTGTCACCTTGAAGGTACCAGCCTTTTTTGAATAGCTAACATAAACCCCATGAGCTGTGACACTTAAGCTTGGAGCCATGAGCAGTGAGCTCACAGAAACAGTGATCTGGTGACCTGGTGCAGTTCTGAACAGATCTCAGACATGGGACAGACGTCTGGTGCTGTCCTAGGGCTGTGCTGGAGGTCTGCACTTGGGCACTGTGGTAGATGTGCAGCCTGGGAAGCTGTGCACAGGCTGCAGACAGAAGTAGCCTTGTTGGGTAGATGGGTATCTGGAATATATTCCCAGCTTCATCACTGACGTGCTGCATAGCTTGGGCACCTCATATTATCTGCTCCCATCCTTGGTTTCTCCATTTGATAAAAATGAAAACGTTAAATCATGAAATTTGCTGTCTACTACTTCTGCATATTGGTTTGGTTCTTACTGTCACTGAGTCTGAACATCACATATTCTCTGATTTTTATTAATTGAGAACATCTTACTCTTTTGTGAATACATAGACTTAGCTTTTTTTTTAAAGTTGTAATTTTAATAACTTCCTACTTGCACTAATCCTAATGTTTCTAATTCTGAATAGCCTGTTCAAGAGGCCCAGAGAGCTATATAAATTCAGGGCCAAAATAAGAAATGAAAGTTCTCTCCACAGTACACTAAATAGGAAATGCAGAAAGAAGTTAGCCTCCTGGAGAAATTCGATGCACCTTAATTAAAACTGTCTGAGAGCAAAATTGACCCCAGCAAGTCTTCAATCTCAGCAGCCACCAATCTGCTTTAAATTCACAGATTTGGCAATAACATTTATCTTCAGAATCTGCTTAGGAAGCTCCTGCTCAGAAAAATAGTTGTATAGGTTCCTTTTCTCTCTGTTCATGTGTTTCAATGAACAGACAAGCAAGTCTTTTTTAAATAGGATTTTGTTCAAGAATCTGGAGAAAGCAAGTGTCCCTGATGTTTCCTTGATTATTTAGGAGAAAAGACCAAGGCTCATTAGAATCAATTGTTCGCAAGCACATTTGGTGGATTTCACTACACCTACAACCACAATGGATAGTGCACTGGTTGTATCTGTGCAGCGCACACAGAGATTGTAGTATGGAGAACCATGATCACCCCCTCCTAGGGACTGGCAAAAGGCAGCAAAGATGAACAGAACTGCTTTCAGGTGGCTTCCCCTGACCTAAAGCCTAAAACATTCAGGGTTCCACAAATGAATTTAAGAATAAAACCACAACCAACTGGATTTAAAGGATACTGTCTGTTGCTTAAAATAACCCATGAAAATCCATTCAATGTCCTCCTTAGTCTTACCCTGCCTGTAAACTGTCAGGGACTGAACTCTCCATCTGCTGCTAGAAATGGGAAACAAATGTGTTTTGGCTGTTTGTCATGTATCCAGGCATGTGCTCTTAGATATGTTCCTGCCTGTGGTGGGACATGCCTGTGGTGTGACACCCCTGTTGGGTGACCACATTCACTGGTCTTCTCCCTATGTTTTGGTCATACTACAGACGTACATCTAAGAGGACTTTGGTACCCTTGGGAAGAAGGGCAGTAAGACATTGTCTGAGGGGTACATCTGGCCTGCAGAATCAGAGCTCCTCATCCCTGAGCTATGGCATCAGTTTTTAGTAAGATAGTGGCCTTTGGATGTTTCTATTGCCTGAGTTAATTTATCTGTGTTTATTTTCACTACAAATGGTATCAGCAAATGTACTCCACTTGAAGAACTGTCCCATGAAACGAGTGCTTTCAGACAAGGAAGGCCAAAGTTTTCATGCAATGTTTTGCTTCTGTTGTTGACACTACCATGAAGCACAGACAAAATGGTACCTTTTGTGCTGATTCGTTTAATGGCAGCAGCTGCTCCTGTCCATGGTTCTATCATTTGGCAGCCAGCAGTAGGCACAACATTCCAGTTCCTAACAAGAGAGGTGGTTCTGAAGCAGGATTGTGTAACATCAGTGTTATCCAGCACTAGCAGGTGATGAAGGGATTGCACAACTTATCTGCCCTTCTCCTCACTGCACATCAGATCTGGATGAGAACATTCAGGTTCCCACCCACCTGTCTGATTTGATGTTAATGATGGTGGTGAGGATTTGGGTGCTGAGCCAAAAAATGTGGTACTTCTTCCACTATATTTCTACCATCCCTGTCCTTCTCCTTCCTAGGGACTATTTTCCCCCTCAGTCCTCTCTCGTCTTTTGCATCTTCTTGGTACTTGTCTTTAAGTTTCTTGGCCAAGTGATTTTCCACTGACAGCTGGCATCACTCTCTAGTAGTGGTAATAGCTCTCTAGAGTACTTCCCAGCTTTGTTGAGGTTTAGCAATTCCTCCTCAAAGAGAAACTGTATTGTGAGGAAATGCTGGATGCCTTGTGTGAAGACATAAGAGTCATTATTGTTCATAAAAAATTAGTACACAGTCTGGAACAAAGTTGCTGCAGGGTATTAATTAAGGCAAGACCCAGCTGCTGCTCCAAAACCACACATGGAAATTCACAGTCTGTCATCATTCTCATCTCTCAAACAAAAGGGATGTGGTTTTCTGTGCAGGTAAGTTATATAAATGTCCTTTTACCAGCAGTAAAGCAATCAACAGAATGAGAGATTATATGAATTGATTGCCTAATCTCATTAGGGAACATGCAGCCACAGTACAACAGTCCTGCATAAGCAGTAACCCATGGACATGTTGCTCTCAACAGAGAGCTTTCACTGTTAAAATGGCTGTAAAACAACACAATAAGGATTCTTTTAGCCCGTTTTAGGCAATGCTGAAGTCAGAATTTTACCTTTATACACTGAGTGCAGAATGTGATCTTACAGATAATTGTAGAAGTGTTTTCAAGTATGTTAGATATGGCAGGAAACACATCAAGCATGTGAATGTGTATACTGAGAGTCTTAATGCTGTGCCTTGGTAGCAGCAGTATCTTTGTGCATTATGAGCCTTACTAACATGTCTCAAAGAGTCCTAAGTCTCCAAAAGATAAAGATGCTTGAAAATAAATTCATGAAAAAGCAACTCCATATTCTTTATCTTTGGAGAGGCAGGCGAGAGATGCCTTTAAAAGATAAGGAATACTTTAATTATTTTTTCACAATTTTAAATAGGTTTGGATATCCATGTTCTAAATCCTCCTAAATGGTAACCTTTCTAGCTCCTTTGCCAAGGCACATGACATCACATAACTTGTGTTAGAGTTACACAAACTGATGGAAAAACATTACATTTGAGAATTAGATTCAGCTGATCTCAACTGAAAATCATACAATCAAGAACATTTTTGGCTTTTTCCTGAACTCCACCCTGTCAAAAAGCAGATAGTGTAAAGCCACATTAAGAAACTTGCAGTGCTCACCAAGTGAAAGTACGTGAGCTCTGCAGGTGCACCAAGTTCTGAATTCCTTTCAGGGGCACAGGCCTTGCTGCTCATATTGTCTGGCAGAGCAGCCTGCCAAAGGAAACTCAGAGCTGCCTGGGCCATAGAAACAGCATTTAAAAAATGCACCTCTATCCTCTCTTGCTGGAAAGGGTTCAGAAGCAACTAGAGCCAGCCTGTTCTTATGATATTACATAAGGGTCCTTTGTATTACTCTGTATTTGTCAATCATTATATAGTGAGGCAACTGTATGTAGTTTTGGGAAACAGAAACTACAGAGATGGTGGTACCAGATAGGAGGTCTACTGAGCTTGATTTGCACAATCTTTTTAGTGCACATAGGACTCTTTTCCTATACAGTGAGATTCCTGTACATACCCTGGAATAATCTGCTTCCTGCTTCACCAATTTATCTGTCTGACATCCAGCATCTGAATATCAATTAAAAAAAGATAGCAAGTACTGTGTAGGCCTAAGCATATTTTAAAAATAACCTACTAATGACTGAAATGCCCAGACAGTTTAAGACAACTGTGAACCTAACCATTTTCCAACTTAAAATGCAAAGATTAGGCAATTGTATGTGAACAATTTGAAGTGTCACATCCAGTGACCTACAGATTAGAGTATTATCAAGTCAAACCACATACTGGGGGCTATTTTTTTCAATTTAACTCATGTAATAGCTCTTCACATTATGTTAGCATCTTCAAGCAAATCTCAAGACCATGCAGTAACAAAGAAATTTGTATCCTGGGAATTCCACAAGTGCCTGCAAAACCAGAAACAGAAAATCAGAAACAATTTTGTGTGATCTTTAATCTGTTTTGCTGCTTCTCAGAACAGGATTGAATGTTGTTATAAAAACAGACAGAAGCCTGAACATGCCACCATGTGCTATTCTTACATTTCTACATTTTCATATACATAATTAAGAGTATACTTGGAAACACACATCAGCAGGCTGGGTGGGGAGGATGAGGGGCAGACAGTTAAATAGAGATGTGACTGAAGAGGCCTTCCTCCAGGAGAGGAAATGCTTGTCCTGGGAAAAACATTCAGCCAAGCAGACTATGTTCTTGAGACTGGGCTGTTACTTAAAAAAAAAAAAAGAGGAGAGGAGAGGTCATCCCTCAATAGTACTGATATGTATTTATGAATATTTTGATTTCTGATATTCTCTTGTTTATAAAAAAGCCCTTTTGCATGGTCAAATAACAAATCCATAATCTCAGTGCAAGAGAGAATAATACCTTGATGTTAGGCAAATGGGATAAAAGGGATAAAAAAATTCCAAAGCCTCACAATTTCAAATTCCTATAAAACAAAACCACTTTATTTTAAATTAATGATTTTGGGGGTGATATTTCATAACCAAATAAGCCAAATGCGATCGGGTTTTTTGCATCTGCTTTTGTGTCTGTCCAACAGCTTTGGAGTATCTCGGCCACCTTCACCCACATCTAACAGACGTAGCAAATTCAGCAATATTAAGTTTCACTAGTTCCAGGAAATGAGGATGTTTTAGTAATGTTCTCAGTGAAAAGAAAAGTTACAGGGTGAAATTAGACTGTTGCTAGACACTGGAAACCCAGTGTGGGAGTGTGATATGAATGTCCAAATCCAAGAAAAGCTCCAGTTAGAGCTCCCATGTTACTGGACACTGGCACATAACAGTCCCCCATGCCCCTAGGACACACAGCAACAGCAGCTAGGTTGCACTAGGACCTGCAGACAGAAGCATGCAAATTCCTGCTAATTCCATTATTTGTCATGTGACTTTTTTTGGGAACTGGAGTTCTCAGAATTCCAGCAGGCACAAACCCAGGCATCTAACAAAGTTCATTCACTTTAAAGTGTGCGTATCTTTATTTTGACCTTAACAAATCCAGTCATTATATTCATAAATTACTGGATCTTATGTTTCCTGTGTGCATAGGAAACTACTACTGAGTAGGAGCTGCGACAGCTACCATAGCATCCATTATTGAAATCCTTGGTTTATTTTCTGTACCTTAACATTTTCATTGAGTTATTTAGACATGTATGAATGTTTCTTGCAAGGGGAATTTCCAAGTGGCAAGTTTACATATGAAGTCAGTGTGTGTTACTGTTTGCTGTGGAAGTGTTTGTATTACTCCATCTGGGAGCACAGATTACACTCTGGGATTTATCTGTTACAACCACAGTAACTAGAACAACTCAAATAGCAAATGACGAGCACACACGGTCAGATACTATAATGATAACAGCTACAATGCCAGAGAAATATAAGTAGTGAAAAATTCCTTCCCTAGCCTTAACCACAGACAGGTCTGTCTGAGAACCAAAATAGTTCATTTGGTATGTTCCATGCAGATATCTGGTCCTCTTAAATATATTAACACTTACTTTCCCCAAAATGGAAGCAATTTTTTTTTTTTAACAGCTTGCATTCGATCAGTTATATTCTGGGCTTTTATTTCAAACCTGTTCAATAATGTCTTAAAACTCCATTTATAATAATTTTAACTACTTAACTGTATTTTTGTCAAAGCAGAATCGTTCAAGCCTATTCCATCTTTTTTTTTTCCCCCAGGACCCTCCACCACATAATCTTTCTATTGTCTAAAGTACGCGCTCCATATGTTAGATTGTTTTAGGCTTTACTGAATCTCTTTTAAAACAGGGTTGCCCAAGTTGAACTGCTCTGATATCCATAGCTTAGCATTTTTTAAATGTTTTTTATCCTGCATTTTTGCACAGTGAATTAAGAATCTGAAATTTGAACCTGCTAGCTCTACCAAGTCATTTTCTGCCTGCCATTTTAACTCCTGATTGACTCCTGTTTAGTTCCTGCTTCATCTCTGCTGCACACCACTGTGTGTTCAGTAAATTAAGCTCTGTGTTCCACTCCCAGCTGAAACATAGTTCTAGACCATTTCACTCAAACAACCAGTAAGTAGCTAGAAGTTATGTTCCAGGATCTGGAAAATAAATCTTACAGCAAATTGGCTTTAAAATGAAATGGCCATGAATTTAATAAAAAGAAATATTGCTATATCCTTTGCTAAGGTTTTGAATGGAAAAGGGAAAGAAAGGCTAGAACTATGTGGATACCTTTTTTCCTGCTCAACTGAAAACTTAAAAAACCCCATTGAATTGCAGAAGAATTCAGCAAACAAAGAAACCCATAATAATTTTAATTTTAGTTGACAAAAATGTTTTACTTCTTTTGATATGGTTGGTTGTAACACTATTTAAATTTCTTTAGCTTTGGGGACAGTTTTCAAGACAATGAAGATGTTAATCTGAAATGAGTAAATTAAACACACTAACACAATTTTTCTGAAATAAATCAGTCTAAACAATCTTCTGACTACTTGTCAGTGAAAAACTGTTCACCAAAAAATGGAGTTTCTATACTTACTGCTAGCAAAGAAATGCAAAATTTTTAATATTCTTCATTAACATTTATTGGCAGCTTTTTATCCATGACGATTAAATGCCTGACATTTTTATTAAGTGACTAACTGGAGATCTGATCTTCAAAGGGAACAATTTCATTTGTGATTTCAACTTCCACTGAACTCCCTGTGTTTATAAGCACAAGGGAATTCCAAAGACAACCAAGTCTATCCTCCACTTCATAAAGAAATCTTGAAATAGATTTTAGATCTATGCGGAAAATGTGACTGAGAATATGCTTTGTGGCATTGCAGTATGACCAAAGACCCTTGGGTGATTCCCTACAGCACATTAAGTACAAGAAACATTTTCCGGAGTTATGCTAAGCTGCTTTCACTTCCTTGTACTTTTGTCCTCTGGAGTCATTTTGCAAACTGGTGGTAAAGTGATGCAGCCCTTCAAAAAACATTGTGTCTGTTTTGAGTTGTCCCTTCAAAGAGCACAAAGATGCACTAACATACTATGCACTGCCATGGCAAAGAAACAACCAACCTGAAGCCCATGCTAGAAAGACCACGCATATTTTCTAAACGGGTATTTTTATGATCTTCTCTGCTCTGGTATAGTTAGGTTATAATTCCATAGATACATAGTTAATTTTGTTTGATTTTCTTCTCTCTAGCTATGTTCACACTGCTGCTCCTCTCTGCTAGAGAGTACTCCAAAACACAGGTAATCCTGCTGGGCAACTGAGTAATAAAATTCTTTCCCATCAGTTGAAGATGATAAAAAAGCTATTAAAATCCCTTCAGGATTTCCACATCTGTAGACTTGAGCACTGAGAAGCTACTTGTTTTACTGCACCCTTGGTACTAGGATACATAATGCTTGTCAAAGCCAATATTGGGCTTTCCCCTGTGCAGTTTGTCACTTCCCGGTTTCAGAAGAGTTCATGCTTTAACTCCTCCTTACACAGCTCCTCCCTGTCCTGTGTGTTCCTTTCTCCTTTGAAACTACAAAAATCAGCTACACTAGGCAAGAGGTTTGTGAAGCTCTGAAGTCAATTATACAGACTACACCAAAACACAGCTGTGGTCAGTGGGTAGATGTGTGGGTGTGTTAAATATGTTAAAGAGTTTTTCTTTTGAAACACAACCAGAGACAAAATCACTAAGGTGAGTTTAGCATTCAAGATTCCTTCCTTTTATTATGGGGCCTAGATATACAGACACAAATCTTTGAAATCATTCTCTCTAGAAGTAACTGGAGTATTTAAAGCTACTTCAGCAAAGAAGCTGAATTAGCTGAATAACGCATGGGACCAAAGGCACTTCCATAACTTTCTGAATAATTAATTAACCTGGTCGTCCACTCATCACTTAGGTACAAATGTGTGTATCTGATGACTCGATGCATCAGAAGAATCCAGTGGAACAGAAAAGCCAGCAGAAAGGCAACTCTGAAAGTGAAGGCTGAGAAAGGGGGAGTGAGGGAACAGGGACACGTAATGTCTAAAACACTCTTATGGCTTAGGGATTCCTCATCACTCTATTAACCAAGAGTCACAAACTACCTGCAATTACTAGCAAAATGATGGGAGTTCATTTAGTAAAGGGTGATGAGAGCATCTTTGGTTTTGCTCCCCTCCCCAGCTTCCCACCACAAAACTGCTAGGAGCCACAACAAAAAAGGAAAGAATCAATATTCTTGTTGGTATCTAAAGCATTGAAATTTAGCAAAACAGCTTCAAATTCTTAGTAAGGTGCTTCAAGGGGAGTTAGGGTTGATCATATACAAATGCAGTAACAGCAGGTCCTCTCAGACATAAATTTGCTCATTGATACTCTGGGTATTCAGGTTAGACACGTTAGGTAAGGAGGAGATGCACATATGTGTTTTCTCCTCACAGAAGTATAATGAGCATGAAGGATGCTCCCCACACCTCACAAGGCAGGTAGTTTTCTTTTCATGTCTAGAAAAAACTTTGTGGCAGCAACTGCATTACTGCTATATCTTCTAGGAGGCCTTGTCAAAGTCTACGTAAGTAGTATTTCTCTTGACTCTTTTCTGTAATATTTGCTGTAGGTTTGCTATGTGACTGCACTGATAGCATGGACACTTTAAATGCACTATCAGTAGAGCAATACCTCTTAGCCTGTAAAGCTGTGAGCAATCAAAACTCTAGCCATCTCCTACAAAGGTATGAATCCATCATCCAGAAAAATGGTAATATACACAATTGTATGAGATGGTGTTTACAATGCATGCAATTCCAAAAATAAGGTATTAATCTCCTTATAGTTCTATGGATTTATCATTGTTACCTAATGCTGTTTCCGGATTCTGTTTTATTTCTGAAGCCTGAAGTTCACTATTTCACTCTTTTTCTCAAAAATTTTAACACATGACCAAAATGGAGACCTCTCATCTATGAAAAGAGAGACATCTGAGTCATTAGGATACCCGTGAGGCTAGAAACATACCCACCTAGCAGGGACAACTTCCATATCTAGGTGAGTGTGCAGACTGGGATGGACCCTGTCTGCCCCACAGGAATAAATCTTATCGATCATGCTTCCATTAAGTGCAATGCTTTTGTTTATATGGACTTTGGCCACATCCAATTATAAAAGCAGCGGTTTTTTACCTTCTTGCTGGAATATATGAGTAAATAAAGCTCTTTTACTGAATACCAATGACAAGCCTAACTTAAAAAATGAAAGGCAATGCCCTCAGTGACAGCGAGTTTATGTTCTTAAATAATGTAAACTAAATGTTGGGCTTTCTGTCAAAGTTAAGTACCTGCAACTGCTGCATGTAATTTCTGTTCACTAAGCCTAAAACTCTTACTGGGTCTCCTTTTCTCTGAGGCATTAAATCCTAAACCAGTGCTCAGTGAAACAGTTGAAATCCACTAATTTAAAAGACCAGCAACTTCCACTTGATTTTCTCTCTCCTGTGGCTTGTTCCAAGAATGGAGATCAATAGCTGACCCTTTGACTTTGCACTTAAACGCCAGATAATTAAATTGTGTTATACTGAAATGATGAAGTGATGAATTCTGGGGAGAGGAAGCTACCTTATTTACAAAACACACTGAAGTATGACACTCAACAAAGAAGGGAACTCTGAAGTTTAGTAAAGTAGCCCTTTTATTACTGTATTTCTCTAATTTTTTCTACTCAGCTCTATGAATGTAATAAAGGAAGATGATTATTTAAACATCTATTGTGATTAGAAAATAAAAAACCACTGTAAAAGCCTCTGAACACATCTAGGTATTACTGAATGACAAAACTAAAACGGGGAATTTTTTTTCCTTTTCCATTGGTCAGTTAAAGTTTTAAATAAGTATACTTGAAAAGAATGCTGGGGTTGAAAATAAAAAAAATCTATGTGCTAATCAGCAAATCTGACCTATTGCATCACCCCAGCACAGGATTTTAAGCCTGGAATTCTTGCCTTGAGCCAAAAATTTGTTGTTTAAGGGACTTTCTTCATTCCTTACATACAGAGATTGTGGCTTCAGCATGAGTCAGAAAAGTCTGGCCTCTTAAAACAGACTAACAGTGATGAAGGTATGTGGGATTTTGTTCTTTTTCTGTCTTGTTGATGAGCCAATTCAAACCTTTTGAAGTGACAAGGGACTAGAGGAGGGCTCTTCAAATGTACTTAATAATAAGCACCGTTTTTATTGAACGAGTCCAGCTAAAACTTGAAAGTAAAAAGGCGGCCCCTGACAAATACATGTGCTGGACTGAGGCCTTGTTCAGTCACCTGCAGGCTCGTGTTACTCCTGTTGCAGCATGCTAGCAGTGCTGATTTGTTGTCTGCTACAAGCTGATTTCGGCTGCACGACTCACCCTCTGTTAGAGCAAACAAGATGATTAATGACAATGTTATGCAGACAGCAACTGAAGCCAGCAAACTCCTCAGACTAGATTCCTCCTCCTCCAGGAGGGAAAAATGTCTTTCCAATAGCGGAAACAACAGATCCAAATGTATCTACAGGGAAGGTGCAGTTAAGGTACCAACAGAAACACAAGGTTTCCATTACAGACTCCTGTCTAGATCCTTCCTGTGTGACCTCAGAATTGCTCAGTCTGTTACCCAGCCCACTCTGCAAACCCAGAACAGCTCTAGATCAGACATCTGACTTAGCAGCTCCATGGGAGCTCTAGAGTATGACACTGCTTGGCATCATATCCTTCTTTAGCCCACTCTTTACAGTGGAAAAAACGATTACATTCTCACTATAGGACACTTCTGCCTCTCCTTCCAATCTGGGAATTTCTCTTTGTGAAGCCCAGGATTATGTGCCAAGAGAGCTCACAGGCTCTCAAGCCATTCATTCTCAGTGGTGTGGTCATTGCATAGAGAAATTATGTATGTAGTAGAATTAACCAATAGGTACACACAGGTCAAATGGCAGGAACCAAAAATGGGACACAGTGACTTCTTAATGTCATTACTTTTTTTACGAGATTCTTTTGCAAACATATCTTCACTGATAACTGTGCTCCTTTTTTGATCAGTGTGATGACCTTTCTTTTCTCAGCCCTCAGTGCGGGACACAGGTTACTCCTTGCTTGTCTAAAAATGGAAGGGACTTCTCTATATGAAAATGCTAGCTAGTGCTTATTGAAAAATTCTGCTAGCTGACTTAGATGGTCTGAAATTCTGAAATCTGAAATTATTTATCTGAGTTCTGATCACTCTGGGAGATAAAAATTAGAGCAAACCTAAAAACTTGAACCTGAAGATGCTTGCATTGCAAGAATGCCTGAAATCAAACTGAAACTTCATAAACCATCCCTGTCTGTACAATGACCACAGGAACAACCTTTGCAGTGGTTTAGACTGCTTTCAATGAAAGTCTACCTCACAAATTTTTATTTGTGGTGGCTTTCAAAAAATTTGCATGGTAATGTTCAAGATCTCTGGTTAGACAATGGAAATGTTTAGAGTGGGAGAGCAATTAAATAGATAATGACCAATTATATTAATCTGGTGTGAACTGTGGGTGAATTCATGCTGAAATTGGGAAACTTTGGCTACACGAGCTCTGCTCAGCAGTTGCATGAATAGCTGCAAAGAAGGAATCATATGACCTCATGAATCAGTCTTTTCTCTGTTGACACATCAATGATTTTTTTATTATTCATTTCTACTTAAAACAGGAGAATGCTTGTAAAAGCAAAGCTTATCAAATTCATAAAAGGTTGTCCTGCTATGTGAAATAACAGACTAAAGGATTATTCATCTAATCTGAGACCTGCACTTTATTTATCTGAATTCTGGAAGATGTTGAATGTCATCTGCCTCCAACTGAAGTGCACATACTTTGGCATGAATAGACCTTGTGGGTAAGTTATGACATTTCATGTGCACAGCAGCTCCCAGGATTTGGAGACAGGATGAGATTTCATTTTGCTAGAAGCCAAGCAAACAGAAGTTAGTAAAGTTGTCTTTGGCTGTAATTGTGAAATGTCTCCTTGTGAACTTTTGAACTGTTCAATCAACAACATCACAGTAACACAGCATGCATGAAACCTGGGGCTTCAGCATTTATAAGCACAGCTAAAGCTGTAAAGCTGAGTGAAAAATCTGATACTGAGAGTTTATTGCAACTGTATGGAAGAGAGAGGGAGAGGGATTTCCTGTTATTTTATTCTCATTCTGGGTGAATTGTTTGCCAGAGAGCAAGGTGGTGTTGAAGTAGTTTATGAGCAGCATCTGCCAATGGCCATATTGAGCATCCAGCTTCAGGGAACAGGCAGCTCTGGAAAGTAGTTTTTATGGGCTGATAATCAAACACTAAATCTGTTGCTTGACACAAGGCAGCTGCCATTCAAGGTATGCATAAAACTATTGCATACACCTCAAAATCTTATGCCCAGATTGTTAAACCACACTCCCTGTTTAAACCAGGCTTCAGGTTTTTTGTTTTCAATAGAGGAGTTATATTCTATTGTAACAGTTGTAGTTATGTTCTAAAGTGCCCACTTTTAAAACAGGTCAACTTCTTAGAAAAGACAGTATTTGCAATTCCACATTCAACTCTTGCAAGTCTCATTTATATGTCCTATTTTATATGTCCTTCCCTGTTTCTTTTGCATCTCCTGGCAGCCTCCTTCAACCACAGCTGTATGAAAAGGAAAAAAGAGCACCAGTTACTTGCTCCTTTCTAGTTTCAGCTTTTTTCAGTCTTTTCTATGTGTTAATACTTTAAACCACAAATGTTTTTAAGCACATACCCATCCAGGCCTCATTCTCATACTGAATCAGAAAATAAGCAAGAGAAGGTTTTCAACACTTCTCCCGTTAACACCCATGGTTTGACACACCCTAAGTGCAGCTCAGCTGCTGTGACGCCCCCATTTGATGTTGGTTTTGAGGACAGCTGGTACAGGGTTGTGACGGAGTCAGCCCCACCAGCCGTGCCTGATGTGTGGGGTCATGGCGTAGGAGAGAGGCCATGGCCAGTGCTGGAACTGAATGAATGGAGCATTTGCTGGATTGTGGAGGATCCGAGTCACAAGCCAATTATCTGAATATGACTCTGGATGCGAAACATAACTGAAAAGCTGAGATCTTACACAGAAGACAGATGCATTTCAAAGACACCTTTGTCAAGGGCATCTTAAGATATATAACTTACATAACTCAAAAACAGAGAGGTGTTTTCAAAAAACTTATCATGGACTCACATAGAGAAATCAACTGGATTCCCTTTTTAATGAGCAAATACTACTACAAACACTACTTTTCTATCTCAAAGTAGTATTGAAAGGAACATCTCTACTATTTTAAAATTTACTAAAATATACATATATACATCATGCCCCCCTTAGCAACTCCGTCTTCCCTTGCATGCTGCACCCATGTGTTCACTGCTTGCCTTTACAGAGCACTCTGTAAAGTGTTAAAACTCTGTTAAACTCAGTTACTTCTCACTGCAGAACATGGTTTATACATACGAATCATGCCAGAAGGGCTGCCCAGCAGCCACCATTTTCTCTGTAAGTATTTAAAAACCTTATTGGCATGTAAACCATTTCACCTTGTGAGAGATCAATGATTCCTTAGCAGAGATTCTTAATTCTGTGGGTTCATACATGTCAGGTAAAAATTCAGTAGCTGTAACTGTAGACAAGTCATAGTAGAAAGATCCTTATTACTTCCCAAAACATAAATTCCTAGTGCCTCCAGCACATTTATTGCTGCTCTTGTACACTTGTTTGTTCAAGAGTGCAGGTCTATTCTCTAACAGACCTGCTTTTCTGGGTGAGGAGGGGAAACCCACTGGCCTGACTTTTTGAGGTGGAGCATCCGTTCCCTGTGTTTGTAGGAAATTAGTTGATCACACTTGGCATGCCTGAAGCACAGTGGCTAATGAAATACTCTGAAATACAGGATCTTACTATGTACTGTGGCCAAATTTTTTCAGGAGAAGATTCCTGGGATAGGGAAGTGCTATGAAATATAATAGGAATTGCACCATTACTATGAAATTCTAAAAGATATCAGTGTCATGTAAGTCTGCAGGCTAGCTCTAAAACCTGATGTACAGGATATAATTTTTACTTTGAAGAAGATCACAGAAGTTCCCTGCTGTTCTTACTTCCATTTGGACTCTTGCTCAATCCAGTCCTAAATCTGAGAACCACAAAATTATTTGAACCTGATTTCCTTCCATATTCCTAGCTCCTGCTGAGCACAACTCTGGCAACCATGGGTCTTGGGCTGGGATTCAAGAATTGCAATATGCAGAACTGCAAGGTTCATAAACTTGAATAATTGGGAGGTTCTGTTACAACAGACAGACTGTGAATAAACCCAAAGAAAACAGGAATTGCAGCTTCATGAGTTGTGGTATTGTATCCTGACTTAGCTTTGCGGGATTGAGATGATCCAATTATTGCTGTTGCAGCTTGACAGTGCCAAATGGGACTGCTTATTATTCCTATCAAAAGACATGATGCACAAAGTACTTTGAACTTGATTTTCAGCCAGTTGGCTGGAACTTGTTTCTACTTTCCTTTGAAAATTAGTTTTTACAGCTCAGTTTTAGGATTTGTGAATAATGGACAAATAACAGAAAAACTTAAGTCTTTGGAAAAATGATACATCATTACACTGCACAAAACCAGGTATGTGTTTAGCATTTTTTGCAGAACATAAATATCTCAGCACTGTAAAGTTGTGTACACCATGCTGTCTGCATGCTCATCGATGCAGATTTGTAAATCACCTTTTCAGGGATTCACCCTTTGTTCTACTACTCAAGGCTGTAAATGCTGTTAGGAGAACAAATTCACCACTCTGTGTGAGGCAGGTAGGGCTTATTCCCATGCCTGAATAAAGGGGGGAAGGAACTGGATACAACGATGTCTACATAGAAAGTAAGAGAGAAGCTGAAGGATCAGTTAATTATTCACTGTCTACTGCTGTGTCATTGGAGTTCTGCACAGATGGTAAGGAGCTGTGTTTTATAATCAGAAGAGTCAAGCACAAGCTTGACCTAGGAACTCAGGACTGCTTTTATATTTTTAAAACATTAGATATTAAAAAATCCAAAGGTGGTCTGATTTCCAAGTGAGAAACAGCTGTGCAGTGAAAGTTACTGTTGTTCTTCCTGTGTTTGTCTGTGAAACCACAACAAATGTACTCAAATGAAAAACGTGCCAGCAGAGTCACTTCTTCATAAAGGAATACCACAGACCTTGCCTTGCACAGATGAGAATGGTACAGCCTCCTCAGAATTACTTGGCTGAGGAAACAGTTATGAGATAATTTGGATTTCTTTGCAAATGAGACTAGACCTCAGATCCTCCATAGCATTCAAAAAAGAAAAACTATCAAGTACACCAATCACATCAGCTCCTTGCCTTTCTGTGAGAAATTCATCTAAACATCTAAGAAAGTAATTTGCATGCCAACACCAGAAAGATGTAGCTTATACCAAATGAGTTTGAGTCTCTTGCAAACAACAGTGGTCATATCCAATTGGCAGTGTACATGTATAACACAGAAATGCAACTTGGATTTTTCCAAGGAAACTCTACACACAGAACCAGAGTTGGCTCTTGGAAAGAAGCTTTAAGCAAACATTTGCACATAAGTTCAGTACAGGTATGGAATGTTTCTCCAAACTAATTAGTCTGTAATTCACCTGCAAATGCTAACCTTAGCAGCACAAACTGATGACATAACTTTAGAGAGTATAGCTGCTTTTTCAAGAATTCATTACAAAAGCAAAGCACCAGCCAGATAATATTCTCTCAGAACTTTTTTGGAACTTATTATATTCTTGATAACAAAAAAAAAATTTTAGTAATTTTTGCCTTAGTGACAAAAATTAATCTAGTGATTTGTACATTCAAGGGGGAGTAGTCTATTGCATGTAGAAATTAAATTATGTTCCTGTAAACAATTTATAAGAACACCAGTCAGGATTCTTTTTTTCACTGAGAAGTTTGGTGTTAGACTGGGAGGAGGGAAGTACTCAAATCCTGATTAATCTATCAAACATAGTGAAAGGGGAGAACTAGGATTTTTTCATGTTAGAGTCCTAAAACCTCAAGGAATTAACACCAGCCTATTAAACAATCTCATTTTAAATGATAGGGAAGAGAAAAAGAAAGTATCAAGCAAAAGATATAGCTTTAAAATAGCGTATTTTCAGAGAGGTGATTTTGTTTTGGTAAGGTCAGTGATATTGTTTACCCCAGAGGCCACACTGCTCAGAAAAATCACATTCAGAAATGCAGAGAAAACAGACGAGTTCTACATGACTTTTCACCAGTAAGCAATGTTAGCAAAAAGTCTAAAAATGTGTAGCCCTTCACCATGTAGGCCCTTTTGGTATGGGTCAGGTGAGATTTTATACTTGGAGAGGAAAGCTGTGTTTGCTTAATCCACACTACTTACTGGAAACATCAGCCAATTCCAAATACTGCAGTTAGGGTAAGAAACAGAATCACAGAATGTTCTGTTCTTTTTGTTGTCTTTTTTTTTTTTTTTAGAGAACACCCCTTTGGGGACTGACTGAAACTTTTCTTAGAAGATACTGGTGCTGAACATCTGTACTTTGACAAGCAGTGTTCAAAAGCTGTTTCTCATTACAGTTTTGTATCTGCAGTATAGAGTGAGAGCTTTGTAAATTATCACTTTAGTATAAGGTATCTGACAGTCATGTTCCTAAACACATTTCATCTGCACATGTCCCAGTTATAGAAGTCTGGGACAAGGATCATGGTAAAGCATTTGTGCCGGCTGTTGTACAATGTTTGCTTACATCAGTGAGCACAGCAAAGATAACATTGTAATCTGCCTGACCACCTCAGCCTCTGAAAGCTACCAATGACACTTATTAATTAAAATGGCTCCCCAGACATCAGACTGCTAAATTTGTACTCCAAGCTCCAACAGATGCTGGCTTAAATCATGTCTGATTTGGTCAGTGAGATGGTGCCCTTAATGATATTGTCCTGCAGACTGAAAGGAGATGCCAACACAACAAAAGTCACTCAAGCTGAACAAAAATGTGGGAAAATGGTTAAGTCTTTCAGCATGGTAATTACCTCGATCTCGTGTGATACCTGAACTCGTTTGCACACGAGATGTTAAGAAAGCTGTGGAGCACCGGGATGAATGATGAGTAACATTGTGTTCCCACAACTTTCTGGCTATGCTCCTCTTAAAGTTACTGTTTCAGACCCTCCACAAACTCTGGCAGTCATGTGAAAACTTACCTTAACAACAGCTTAAGGGATTCTGCAGAGCAGGTAAGAGCTGGAGGTTGTGGGTAGAGGGAGAATTCTCCCTTCAGGTTCCACTATTTGAGCAATACTGAGGTAATCTATGAAGCTGCAACAGCCCTGTTCCCCCTTCAAGGCCTCAGCAGTGCATGGAGGAGCAGCAGAATCAGTTAGGGTTCACTAAAAATTATATTTAACCATGCAAACCCACTTTTACATGTATTATCAAGGCAATGCTATATATATGCATATTATATTTGCAGGTGGTGGGCTAGGAAGATGTTTCTTTCCAAATGAAACACAAGATTCTGTGCTTAAAAAAACCCATGTGTGTTTCCTTATTACGGACACTGAGAGCTGTTTTTTTTAAGACAAGGGGTATGTGATTAGCTAGTCTTACCTCATATCATACACCTTGAAGTAAAACTGATTCTATTAAATTCACACCTAGTATCTATTAAAATTAGTAATCAGTAATTAGAATTACTTTGTCCCATGACCAAATTCTACATCTTCTCTGTCATTTGGAAAAAAAAAAAAAAAAAAAAGAGCTTTTTAATACATTTCTTATAGGTCTGTTCAGGTCTGTTTATGCTAGTAATACTATGTAGGGGCATCTATAAATTCCAACGCAGTTGCTTTTCTGGTTGCTCATACATTTGCTCATACATTTCTATTTAAGCTAGAATTTGGTTCCAAATGTTGCCAGTCTGAGAAATTCTAAAATGCAACTGAGAAGAACTCAGTAGTTTTTAATGATGAAAGCTGAGTGAAATAGAAGGTGTAAATATGGTACGTCTTTGCACAAAGGGGAAGATGTATCAATGATAATCCTGTCTGAAAGTAACCCTTTGGGGTATCTAAGAAATTCAGTTTTGTTTTGGCCATGTTAGGAGAATTTAGAAGATATTTTTACAAATACACTCTGGATTTATTACACAGTAAGGCTAAACATTTTATTGGCACTGCTTGTATAGATATATATACAGCAAATGGAAGTTTCCATTGACTTTGAGGGGCTTTCAGTGCTCTGTGGGGAGTTTCACATGCATAAGAAAGCTGCATACAATTCACATAGGGCTTGGAAAATATATCAATCACCAGAATAATCAAAAACTGCCATGGCCCTCATGTATTAATGTTCATCTCCAAGTCCTTCTGCTGGTATTTAAAAGAGATTGCAAATTAAAAGTCAGTAAGCCCCTACATATAAATAACAAAAATTAGTCTGTGGTTCTGTGAGATTTTAGCAGCATCTCTGTTCTGTTACAGCAGGATAAGGTCCAAACTACTAGATTAATAATGTAGGACAGCCCTATATTCAGCTACGAGATTTTGTAAGAATGTAAAATAGTCTTAAGTCCCGGTCTAGTATGTAAATTTGTACCAATGTAATTTCATTTATTTACCCCGAAACTGCAAAATAAGTATTTCTCTGATCTATTAACAAACAGCCCATCATTTCACCAAAAATTTTGCAGGAAACATCTGAAGTTGTACTAATTCTTTTCAGCTGGCTCCATTCTAAGTTCCTCTAGTGGAAATACTGACAGCTGTTTACTTTAAAAAGCTCAATATATCCCTTCTGGCTGCTGTACCTCACCTGGTCTTACTTTGGAAGAGTTAGCATTTCTGCTGCTCTCCTTTAAACCAGCTTTAAAAGCTACTGTTGAAGGCAGTAAGGACATAACCAGCATGCCCATTCTGCTTGGGTATTTATCGTCCAGGGATATTCTAGCTGGCTGCAGGACCAAAGCAGATGGAAAGATGCAAAACATGCAGCAGCAACACTGTGTTCTTTCATATGAGTTTTTCAGGTGCCTCTATTCCAAAAACTCATATAACTTATAACCAAATAATAGAGAGTGGTCTGGTAGAAATACAGTGTGCAATAAATCTAAGATAGCTTACTGATCCATTGACTGCAACATCAGCAGCTACCCAGTCACCAATATATTGCCTGTATTTCCCCAGAGCACTACAAAATGACTGTAAGTGATTACAGCAAATCTTTTCCCTGCACTAGAGGTCATTTCAGGATATGCTTACTTTAACACCGTTTGACTTGTGCCAAGTTCCTGGTTAGTAACTGCTTTTTATGTTAGGGCTGCAAAAAAGCTTCTGAGGTCGTTTTTTCTACAAGTAACCACAGCAGTAGCACTCTGAACTTTTAAAAATTTTTCTTTTATATTAAGTGGAGGCGCTGTAAGATCTGCTGAATCTGCAAGACTTGAAAAATACAGGATATGTGTGTCTGACTTCAGTGCTTGCACTTAAATAACCCACATTGTCTAGCTATTGTTAAACTGAACACAGCAAGATAATGATCTCACTGCCCATGCAAAAGCCAAGTGGGTAACAAAGGGAAAAAAGTATACCTATAGAAATTCTACAGAAAGGACCCTTCAAAAGTTGTCCTGCATTTGAACAGCAGAGTATTTTTTTGGCTCTGTCAGCACCGACTTCCAGACAGCTGATCCAAGATTGGAAGGGGGTGGGGGGGAAGTTGGAACATGTTTAACTTATAAAACAGAACTAGAAACCACATGTCCAATATAAACAAGTTCCAGGTTTCTGCTCTTGGACGTGCTATAACCATACTCAGCCAGACAATAACACAATGGAACAGTTGTATTTTAAATGGTTAAAGGTGCCTTCTTTTCAGATGGAATCCAATTGTGAGTTTGTTTCATAAGGAATTCCAGTTTAGCAAAAGGTTTGTTTATGCAAAACTTCTGCCACATACACTTTCCAGTGTCCTGCAGAGAAACGCTACTGCCGAAAAGTCTTCTGCAGATCATTCTGAACACTCTTGTCCATAGGGCTGTGATTAATTTCTAATACAAACACAGCTATCAATTGCAACTGTCCATTCATTAAAAAACTTGCCTGCTGGTTGACTCCCAATTATTTTTAAGACCTAGATCTTGCCACTGAGAAGGGAAGTGCTACTACCTGTGTTTAGGATGAGGAAAACAACTGGAGGGTCATCCATCCTCACTACTTCCAATAGTAATAGGTTTCATTACACTGGACTCAAGTCCCACTTCTGTGCTAAAAGAAAAATGGGTTGTGGAAAGAGAAATCTGTGATGTTTCTGATTTTCCATTAGACACCTAGTTGTAACAATGACAAGTACAGTTTTACTTTAAATGCTTTTTAGCTACAATACCTACATTCTGTTAATTGTTACCAGAAACTTCATTTCTGTATCTTCTGCATGACTAATATCTCCATAAAGACTAGGGAGAAAGAGGGGGGGGGGGGAAAGAAATAAAGGGAAGCCTTTCACAGAAAAACCTGTATAACCATCAGGAGAGGTTCCTCTTAATAGCTAATATTAATCAAGTGTGTGGTAAAGACAGGTGTCATCCAATTGCATTCTCCATGCAACTAATTCAGCCCTAACTCTTTTGCAGCTGAATTGACTGCATCCTGTTATTCAGTCTTGAAGCAGTCCGGTAAAAAGAGTGAGTAGGAGTAGTTTTACTTTTCTTCCTGACTTCAGCTCCTTTTGAAATATGTAAGTTTTAAAATTTGCTTACTTTTCCAGAAATTTATGCCCTATGTTTATTTCAAGGACTTTAACATTAAGAAACTTATAGCATATATATTTTTTGTTATCTTCAATGAACATAGATTGTTTGATCCAGGCTTAGAATCAATGCTTTTAAAAAAGAACTTTAGTCTTGGGAATTGCATTGTAGGGTGAGGACTTAGGCAGGGCTTTTAAGGAAGTTGTTCTATGTTTTCTACTGACTTTTTTTTTAACGTGTTGAAATGTTCTTAGAGGAAGTAAGAAAGGAGTTGTGAAGTTCTTTCAGAGGAAACACAAACAATGCTTTAAAAATCTGTATTGTTTTTAAAAATATAGGCTTATTAAAAGAGTTAACATTATCAGTTTTCAGAAAAAAAGTAACAGGCTGCTGAAGTTCTTAACACTGAGAAAGAAGGCTTACGCCTTAGGCTGGAGAGACAACTGTTTCGTGAGGCTGGTATTTGAATCTGTCCAGAAGCCACCACTTGGGTCCATCTCAGAAAAAAAACCTTAGAGAAAATATTTTGATGCACTCAGCAAAGTAAGGAGGTGGAAGGCACTTAAGGGCCACAACAGCCTAAAGTCATCTTGCAGCTTTTGGATAATCTGGGTGTATGCTAATGAGAGTGAGGGAAGCATGCAGAGCCTGTGAGCTGTTTCTAACTTTTAACACAAGAAATCTAACCCAGGAGGCCCAACATGCAGAGGGACAAACTCATTTAGTCTGTCCTTTTGCCTTTGGGAAATCCACATTGGGGAAAGGCCTTTCCAATTTTCTCTGGTATCCTGTTCAGAGGGAGCACAGCTCCCCATAAGTCCTGGTATGCAGAGCAGCCCAACTGGCAGCTCAGGAGGAAGGACTGAAGCACCAGCACCACTCATTTCATCCTGCTGTACACAAGAGCTGTCTGCAGTCCTGCTTTGCACTGCTCTTGAGTGGCACAGAAGGCCCTAGACTGGGTTTTTTCTCTTGTAATCTTTTCCTGCAAAGCCTCGGGTCTTCACCAACACTGCCCACTTGCTACACACATACACATATACCCCTTTAAGAGTCAATGTGTGCCTAGAGACAAGCTAAAGAAATCTCAGCCAAATCTAGTCCATGCTTTTTTTTATTTAACTAGTTATGTTTCTAGTAATTGCAATTGCCAGGTGCTAAAATGGAATATAAAGTTTGTTTCAATGATAGAAAAACTTCCTTCTTACATTGTTGATTGGTTTCTACACACATGGATAGCATCTTGATTCAGAACTTAAGGGAAGCTGTGCTTTACTGTTTTGTTTTGAATTAACATAGTGTGAGCAAATCAGACTTACTAGAACTGAAAGTGAAATCAAAACCTCGATTTAAAATGGATTATTTGTACTTTATATAAAGGCCTCTTTACCAGCCTGAACACAAGCGATATACTCCTCCTGTTTGTCCAGCCTAATTGTTATGCTCTTGTCATACTTGTCACAGTGAGGTTTGATTGCTTTATTCTCAGATTGCTTTCAAATGGCAAATACATTATTAAATTCTCCATCTTCACATAGACTAGCTACAAAGTCATCAGAGAAATTTTGCCCAGGGAAACAAGATATAATAACTGATGGGGAAAAAAGGGTGCATAAGCTAAAAAAGAGCTTTTTGTCATATAGGTTCATTAGTGTCATCCTCAAATATGTGATTATAGAGATTTAATGTAAAGAAATGGAAATAAGTTGGTCTTTTCTACCTATTTCAATTCAGCTAATAAATAAGGGTTAGACTAAAAAGAACAACACATGCCAAATAATATATCCTCCACAATTGCAGGGTTGAGCAGGCAGAACACATAGCTGCCCAAGCTCACTCTGCCAGCTAGAGATCAACATATGTCTTGACCACCTTCTCTTGGATGAGTCCTAACCTGACATCTATGAGCAAGGATAATATAATTAGGCCTTTGCTTCTTCCTGTGCTCCAACAGCCACATAAAGCTGGTTTAGCAATAGTACAGAAGAGCTACTGTTAAGCTGCATGGCCCCTAAGTTGGTTTTGCTGCAAGACTAAGTAAGACTCCAGGCTGAGACTGGTGCCTCCTTCTCCTTAGCTCCTGCTAATTTGTGCAGACTCATTTAATTCTGATGACTGACTGAAAAGCTGTTTCTGTGTTAAGATGTGCTGCTTAGTGCTTATAACTAGTAAGTTTAGAAGGACAGTTCAATGGAGTTAAATGAAGGTTTATTTCGTACTTTCTCTGTATTCATGATGGTGATGGTGTGCTAATGCAGATGGCTAAAAGCTTGAAAAGTCACAATGATTTGATGGGGAGATGCAATACATAGAATTCTTGTGATACTTGCCGAAAATCCCATCAGTTTTTCTCAATGTATAAATACGTCATATAATGCAATAAGCTGGGACTCTCTACAGCCTCTCAGAACACAGCAGTCCTGGACAAGGCTCTATAAGATTGTAGCCTGTAGATTGCTATTAGGCTCTGTACTGTCTCCCTTCTTTCACTGGTGCATCAAGAGACCAACTGGTTTCCAGTAACTCCAGAAAATTTCCAGACCTCTGTGCTGAAAACCTGCTTAGATGAAGGAGAGCTCTGTCATGTACATTATTTAGCTGATTTTTTGCAAGTCCTTTGTGTTTAGGAATTTTCTCAGGGGAGAGGATTTTTGAAATCAGTGCATCAGTGAAACTTTTTGTATCAGTGGGGTCAGTACAGCTTGGGACAAACGGGGGTGCTGCCTCTGTGGACCACAACAGAGCTTTTGAGATCCACGGGAGCCTTAGTGGAAAAATAATCAGACTTGACAACTACCCACTGGCACTAAATATAACCTTCTGGTAAATATTAAAACTTCAAGGGCTTTGTGGCTGATGATCATGTTGAACTCCAGGACATTAAGTAAGAGCCTAGAGTAGAAAACATAAACATGAAAAGAAACATAGGGGGATGGGAATTTTGAAAGCTGGTGGAGAGAACAGAGAAGATTTTGGTGACAAAAGTTTTTTTGCCTGGTTCAAGGGTTTGCAGTGTAATAAAGATGAAGTATTCATAAGGTTGAGACAGATTAACCAGTAGTATACCAAAAAAGCACACAACAAACTGTGGATTGCTCCAGCACATTTTGTCCTAATAGGAGTACTGAAAAACGCTGTACACTGAGTAAAGGACAAAAAGCAGATGCTCTTGGCATTTCCATCTTGGTTCTTCTGCTTTAAATAGGAGAATTAGCATCCTGCGCACTATGGTTTTTACTTTACATATTTAAGCTCTGATATCTGCCTATAACTATCAGAAGGATTTCACACAGAGCACCAAACAGCTGGAAAATAGTACCAGCTCTCAGTCCCTCTCAAGTTGGGCTGGATTTGATGCAATAGTACTTGGAAGGCTCTGTATCTCTGACATAAGCTCAAGGATCCAGTCTATCCTTCCTCAAACCATGAAGAGTAAAGCCTTTATTTTCTCAGCACAGCAGCAGACAAGGACAAGCAAGTTTCAAAAGCAACTCATAAACTGTTCTGTTCAAGTACCTCTTGCATGATCAACAGTTATCTTCTAGCCTGCAGTGCTGTTCTCAGCCCTCTGGTCACCCCTAAATAGCAGCTCATCTAGTCATATAGCACATGGAAGAAGTTCTGCTCCATAGCAGAAGTTTTGACTGTTCTTAGCAAGCAGGTTTGGGAGTTATTTGGATAGCTGTTTAAAGCAGCTTCCATGTGTACCTGGAGTACTTTCACCACTGCTCTGTGAGGTAGATAGCCATCACCCTGTCTATCTGACAGCTGGGCAGATGGATGTGTTAGTTAACTAGCTCAGGATGACTAGAGAGCAGAGGAGACCCAAAACCCTCGTTCTGATGCAGTAAAACACCATGATGTGTTTTGTAAGAACAGACATTTACCAGTCCTGGGAGTGATCATTTGTTTTGTTAGCTTAACTCTTAATGTCTTACAAACCTTTTTCAAGGCTGTCACAATTTCTTTTAAAGATAGAAAAAAATTCAAACACCTTAGAAAACATTCTGCAAGGAGAGTAAGAGGCATTTTAAGCCTGTTTAAAACTCAGTCCAGAGACAGACCTGTTGCCAGTGAGGAGGGAAACTTGGCAGCTTTGCTTAAAGCTTCCCACACAGACACTGGAGACGAAAGAAAACAAAGAAGCTGTAGTCCCCGAGGGTCCTGCCACTCCCTGGGCAAAAACAGTCCCTTCCCTGCTTTTCCTTTAGCTCTCAGACACACACACGTGCTCTCTTAGTGCCATTAGCTACAGCAACAACCAGTTGAGCCCTACAGTCACGGAAAGAAATACAGGAAATGAAGGGTTAAAAAAAAGGGAAAAGAGAAAAAAAAAAGAGAACTTGGAGGCGAGCCAGCGTCCCCGAATGACTCCGCTCTGCCGGCAGCCTGGAGCGACACTCCCCGCTGGTCCTGCCCTCCCTCCTCTCCCAGTAGGGCGGGCATGCCAAGCCCTCCTCTCTTTTATCAGGGGTTGGAGTTCCCCTTCTTGGTCTCTGGTTGGTTTAGGAATCCAGAAACGCTGCTAAATTTATCTTTTGCTTTCAGTACAATGGCAAATGCCAGCAATAAGAATGCAAAAGAACTGAAAATTAATGGAGACAATTCCCTGCAAGCCAAGTGGAAACACCTTTTCTGTGTAACTCCCAAGGCGGCAAAAAGCAGTTACACAGTGCAAAGCAGGACAGGCTGCCTGGGGTGCCAGGAACACGCTGTTCCTTTGGCTGTGTGCCACAGGGAATTGTCCATCCATATGCTCAAATTTGATGGGGCTTTCTTCTCTCCCACGGAGAGCAAAGCATATTGTCAAATTAGAAAGGCTCTTGCTTTATCTCAGGAAGGCAACAGAAAAAGCTGAAGGTACACTGAAAGTAGGGCCGGCATGGGTGAGGCTAACACCTCAGAGCTAAAACTGCTCAGGAGTTATGTCATGCTTAGTTCTGACGATCTCATTCTGACTGCTCTTTGTAAGAGAACTGACCACACATCTTAGTAAACTAATTTGCCATCTGAAATTACTCAGTGGAACAGCTTGCACAAGTCTGCTCTAGTCGGTGTGGTGCCTCAACACATGTGCTATGATTGGTGTCTTCAGCAGAGATTGGTCTCCTCAATTTTTGGTGTCCCCTGTCTGACTGGAAGCCATCCCATTTCCTGGCACCAGGCAGAGGCGTGAGGTGTGGCAAGTCATGGGGCCTGTTTCAAGATGGCCCTCCTAATACTTTCAGTGCAACTTTCACAACGCTTGCAAGACTTCCACTTTTTCTGTGGGTGTGTCTCATAAATTACAGTACCAACAAAAAAGTGCTCAGTCTTCACCAAAAAGTAAGCACTGAACACTGATGAGTACATCAAATGTTTTTTTCTTTAGAATTCGGTTTTACCCAGCTGCCAAAAGCTTTTTAGACACTGCCCAAATCCCCCTCTCACCTCACTTATGGTGTCTCCTTGTGACTCATGTTCAGCCTCTCATCTACCTTCTGCTTACTCTAGCTTTCACAAAGTGTCTGCTAAAGAAAGAAACAGACACACAGCCATGTAGGTGCCTCTAGAACATTTAATTTTAAAATATCAAGAGTATCGATACCTGCATGGGAAGTGATAAGCTGCTATAAAGAGAGTGACTGGAGCATGGAGTAGGAAAACCGGGGAGGTAAGAAGTACAGGAGAGGGAAGTAGGAGACACACAGAACAAGAAGGCCAGCAACTAAAAATTACAGCTTGGTACAATCCACACAGATGACCCACATGCCGCTCCCTGTGACATTAATAAAAAAGGGCAACATTAGCTTTGAATCTATGCCCAGTAAGGGCTTATTACCAGAGGGGCTTTTTTTGTTGTTGTTTGGTTTTCCCGAGCTTGAGTTCCGAGAGGTGAAACCATAACAGTAGCCAAATAAAAGTTTGTTTGGTTTTGTTTTTCATTTTAATTACCAAGCTGTAACAAATAAATCTCTGGCTGGATTGTAACTAACCTGTGTGGGTCCTTAGATGAGCTTTAAGATGGGAAGATTTGCCATAAACTTTTTCACACCCCACATAGTGGCATTTGTGCTTTTTCTGGGGTGATCCAGGGTCAGTCCAGCTTCTTATGCGTTTGTTCTTTTGTCTGGGGCTTGGCTCAGTTACTGCAGCCAGGCTAGTAGGTGTGGCTGCTCTTTCTCCTCCATGCTTACCAGCTGAAGACAGACTTTCTTCCCCAAACTCCTCAGGAGCAATAGAAATGTGTATTTGTTCTGTTATATCAAGCGTCTCTTTTTTTTCCATCCTTAGAGCAGGTGAGTTTGGGACATGCTGGTTCAGATCTGCTAAAATGCTAGCTACCACGAGTAATGATGATCCATTGTCTTTCCCGGTTTCTCTGACTTCCCGTCCATCTTCTTCATTGGATGAAGGAAGTATTGCTGCATCAAGTTGGGGATCAGGCTCCCCTTTGGGACTATGGATAACAGCACGACTTGACATAGAAACAAGGCACTCTGCTGCAAAATGATCCACGTATGCTGCTGTTGCCATTTTTCATAAGTTTAAAAAAAAATCCAAACAGACGAAGACAAAAAAAAAGAAAAAACAAACCAAACACAACAGTGCTCTTTCCCTTTTTAAAAAGATTACACAAGCAGACTTTTCCCTCCCTTATTTCTTAGGATCGGTTTGTAGGAGTAAAGGCTGATTTAGCAGCCATCAAACCCACACTTTGTTCATGACGATCACACCCAGCTTGTCACTAAATCGAAAAAGCGTTGGCGGTCCAATGGAAGAGAAAAAGAACAGCAGATAGATCCTGGCACTGGCAGCTTGTTGCTCGAAGTATGGATTAATGCCGTTTTCTCAAGAAGGCAATGAGCAGGCGATGCGGTCTCGCAGCCCTCCCATCACGCTGTGACAGCGGACCCGGCGCGCCCCGTTATCGCTGCCCGGAGCCGCCCGGACCCCGCGGGGCGTGGCCTGGGGAACATCTGGGCGTGACGTCAGCGCGGGACCGCAGCCCGCGCCAGCAGGTGGGCGGCGCGCGCGGGGGGCAGCGCCCGCCGACGGGAGGAAGCGCCCGATTGGCTGGCGGCGCGCGCGGCCGGCACCCTCCGCCCCCGCCGCGGCCGCAGCGCGCAGAGCGGCACGCGCGGACCCCTCCGCCGGTCCCGGGCCTTTCGCTCCCTCCCCTGCACCCTCTGACGGACGTAAGCGATTCGATAACATCCGTGTTAGACCTGCACTGCAAGGGACAGTTTAACAGGCGCTGAACTGTTACCAGATTAAAACGCTGTGAAGTTGGAACTGATACAAATGACAGGAAGGAGCGAGGCTGCACAGTTTGGTCCGCAGCTACACAGATGGAGCTCGGATGTGGATTTTAATGGGTTGTGACAGGTTTAACTAACTGCTGGGGAACACACTTGAAATCACCTTCCTTTCTGTCAAAACTCTAGCACTCTGCAGCCTCTGAATTATTTAAAAGTACAAATGCAAATAAATTTGGTTTCATTATTATTTTCTCCTTATAAAAGATACATCTCAGTTTTATAGCGATTAATGCCTGAACCAACGAGAGAGTTGTATTTGTGACTAACTTAGAGAGCAGAAGTAAAGAAATGCATCTAAATGGAGATCTGAAAGCACTTGTGATACCTATTACCTTTTGCTGGAACATGCTTCTCCAGACTAATTCCTATGAAATTCATGTCTTTAGCAAAGATGGCCCTTTTCTCTGAGACAGAGATGATCAGAGGAGGGTTGCTTTGGAAGCACTTCTTTCTGGAGGAAAATTTTTGTGGAGTTTGAGGGGGTGTGAGAGGAAGTGAACATCTGTTCCAGAAACCCAAATAGTTTTGGTGTTAGGCTGAGCAAAAAGCTGGTTTCGTACATGTGGAAATACCACATTCAGGAGTAAAGTCTGCTTCTGCTACCACTGTGCTTTGTGAAAAAACAGGATTTATGTTCCCATGCAACACTGCCCTTCAGGGCCAGGCTTATGGGTAACCTGTGCCTGCCACAGTGCCCCATGTCTGCTCGGAACAGGGCAGCCTGTAGTGCAGTCTCTGTAGCAGAGGGAAATAAGGCACAACCAGTGCAGGAGGATGTGGTTTAATGCTGAATTGAGACAGATCATTTTGATGCAGACATACCGTACCATACCATTTGTTCTGCTGAGCAGATCTACAGGAAATGTTAACACATTTCCAAATAAAAAGGTTGAGCTTGAGACTTACCCATTAGAAAAAAAGGAATTCTGTGGAAAACATTCTCATAAGAAATTTTTGTTCTGTCCAAGCTCAACCTCCTTCTTGAGAGAGAAGAATTGCTTAAGTAGACCTACCTCGTGGTTCTTTAGCAGTACATTCAGAGAAGAAACCTTGCAGCTCTCTCAGTTTGAGAAGAAACAGGGGCCGTTTTCAGGGAAATGAGAAAGGGCAATGCTTAGGTATAAGTTCCCAGTCTTAACTCCAGCATCAAGGACAATTATCAGAAAATGTACAGTAAAAGAAAGACCTGGACTATCCTGGTCGCCAGCCACCAGCAGGCTTTGCCCCAGCACTGACGGGGGTTCCAAAGGCCCCCTAGTATCTCTGTGCCCTCAGCCCACACAGCCCCCCTCAGCCCTGCTGGGCCTCTCTCCTACCGCCTCTCCTCGACGCTCTCTCGGCCCGTCACGCTCTATTCTGGCCGTGCTCTTTCCCGCTGTATAGCAGTGACTTCCCCGGAGTCAGAGGGGCCGGTGTGGCCTGTCCCCGGCCGGGGCAGGCTTGCTGGCAGAGCCGACAAGGACCTCGGCAAATCCTGGGAATTCCCGCGCTCAGCGCGGCCCACACCGCCTGCCTGGTGTGATGGGAGAACGCCCCGGGAGAGACGAGGACTGTGATTGGCTGCCCCGGCCCCCTCAGGCGCTTTTCGGAGAGGGCCGGCCAATGGGAAGGGCTCTCACATGTTGGGCGAGGCTTCCCTCAGGCGTGGACAGTGCACACGGTGGTGGTCGGGGTTTCTGTGGGTGACGATCTGATGCTGCTCGTGTTTTGTGTTCATGGCGTGAGCGGGCAGGACGCTACTCACCACGTTCCTGGGATCTCTGGACAGAGAAGAGCGGCTCGGCGTCGTGTGCATAGCCGGGCCCGATGGCAGAGGCGGCTGTGAGCGGGTAATGGCGTGTACAGTTGATGGCCGGGAGAGGGACGGACTTCATTTTTCAAATGATCTGTTGGGTTAAAGCCTTGTTCTGAGAGCAGCTGCTGTTGTGTAGGAGTGCCTTTCATGTAAAACTTGCGCCCGTAAACAAGCCCACCATGGTCCATGGCCTCTCCCGTCCTTCTGCCGTCGTGCACTGAGAATTTGTGTTAGTACCGGGCTGGGAATGTGGCACAGGGGGGTTCAGGGCAGGCGGGGGGCTCGGGAGGAGGTTTGCTTGGATGAATACTTACTCCTTCTTTGGTTGGATGAACCCTATGAGCTTCCTCTTCATTTGGGAAAGAGCAATGTTGTGAAGGTTACTTGTAATAGAAAGTCTTTTTGATGCAAAAGAAAAGTTAGTGATATTCGGCAGATGTCTATGTAGTCCATAGAACCAGTTATGGTTCATATATTACTCTATTTTAAATCATAACTATGAATCAAAATGCACTTCTGACTTTCTAATAGCTCACTAGAAGTAAAAAAAAAAAAATTGTCTTGTTTTGCACACAGTATGAAAGTCACTATCTGTGCCTGTTCAAGAGCAGGGTGTGTAGTATTTGTCATGTGGACATAATTCTAGCTGCCCAGTAGGACCAGCTTTGGCTTCAATGCAGGGTTGCAAATCTCAAATGCAGCTGTGTGAACTAACAGTAGTAAATAACCTCTTTGCAGGTAGCAGGGGTAGGAGGTCTGTCTCCTTTGCAAGGAATTTCAGTCATTACATTAGATCTGTAGAACAAAAACAATTTATGGAAAATCACTATGCAAAATACTGTGCCCATTTATCAACTCTTTCTTATAATGATATATATTTACCTGCCTATTTGTTCATTGTTACTTATTGCATGTTATTTTTTCTGATTAAGTGGAAAAGTGGATTTATGTAAGTAAACAGTAAATCTCAAATTCACCTCTGTTGAACATCTTATACCTGACTTGTTCTCACCAAAGGAAGAGAATTTTGAAACTGAGATTACAAAAAAGTAATAGAAATAGATCCTACCTCCTTATTTAATTTTCTTTATTTGATTATGTTGTTGATGTATTCTTACCTGCAGGCATTTGTCCCACAGACTGAGGTGAGAATTTTTCCCTCTGTTATGGCACTATTTTTCTATCCACTCAAGAAATACAGCCTGGTTTTTGGCAGAGGTTTTTATTGTTTTCTTATAACATAATTTAAAGTTTTGTTTAGCTACAAATGCATAGCAGCAGAATAATTTTACATGGAATCCACCCTGCTTTGCCCTTCCCAAAATAGCTCATTGTTTTAAATTACAGGAATATGAAACTCTAAAATGCTTTGTGAAAGGAAAATAGTTTTATGGACTCTGTTAACAGGAACTTTAAACAGAATAGAACAAAGTTCTTATACAAATGCTAGACTGATGTTTTATTTTGCATGGCCAAAATAAAGAAAAAATTGAGCTATAGCAACATTTTTTTGTAACTAGTGTAAAAACTGTTATTCTAATTAAAAGGATGCTGTAAACCAAATAATAGTGGAAGACTGCAACATGCAAAATGGGGCAATCTGAAATAAGAATTTTATGAGTGGGAGATATGAGGAATTTTATCTGAGAGAAATTAGTTTACTGTTCCAAGGACCATGATAAGATCTGAACATGCAGTTTTATAGTAGCAGATATTTCATCAGCACTTCTCCTGCACAAGTTTGCTCAGTAATTTTTTCTCTTTTCATACACTTCTGCTTTAGATCCAGTGAGTGAGATAAAAAAGTTGTAAACCACAGGAGTTCTGTGGACTTCAGGGAAGTAACATTATTTTATATCATCTCAGGAAGCTCTTTATGAGAACAGGAAAAGGAAAAGGCCATGTAGCCCCTCTCTGTATTTCAGTTACTGCACAGCAGCTGTAAGATGAAAAGATGTAATTTTATTTTGTTTATGTAAGTAGTTCCTTTTCCAATAAAACTGAAGAAACAAGGAAAAAAAGGAAACAGAGACAATGACAGATGTCTCTGCCTGCATTCTTGCAGTGCTTGTATCCACAATCCTATACTTCGATGGAATCTATCAGTTTGTACTGATGCTTTCCTGTGGTTCCTCCTTAGTGGTTTCATGGTTAGAGGGGGCCTCTGGAAAGAAAAGGGAATAAAAGGGGACAGAATTTTAAAGCCTGTGGCCTGCAGCTCTCTCAAAGATAAGCATGCCTAACACAGTCTCTTTTGGTATCAGGTTAATAGTAATGCAGAACTGCAGAAGATAGGAAGAGAGGGAGGCAATGAAAGGTTTCTGGCAGAAGTGAGCCACACACTCCAGTGAACGTTTGCACAGTGTTGTTTTCACCACGTCTCCTGGTGTCTTAATAAAAGAGTGAGTATCAGATGTTTAGCCTCATCTTCAGAATCCCTTTAGCTCACTTTAGTTTGGACAAATCAAGTAATTGCTTGAATTTGTATCAACATCACTAATAAGTTGTTTAAGACTTGGTAAAAAAAATAAAAATGCTCCAGTGGCTTACATTTGGCAGTACTTTTGCAAAAGATGGAGGCAAGGCTTGAATATTAAACAAAGTCAAGAAGCTATTTTTACCTGTGAGTCAGTAGTCGGCAACTTTGACATTTCAGAAACACAGCAAGAAGCTTTGGAGGGCTGAGAAAGTGCTGTAACCTCTAGTGACAGCAGTGTGCCGTGTCACTGAGCTTCCTGGACTGGCTGTGGCAAGAATCAAAAATGCCAAAATGTTGCCCATGGTGCTGTTGTAACTAATGATTGCACACAAAATGGCAGAAGGTATTGGTGTGGCAGTGATAAAAAATAATTAGGAAAATAAATTCTGACAGAAAAAAAATCTCACATTTAAGAAGCATTTTGATACTTTCAGAAGATGGGGCACAAAAGACACTAGGGTGTACTATATCAGTTTGTGCTATTCATGCTGTAGAAAAGAGAGTATGATATGACACTTGCATTGAGCAGTGATCGAAAGGTTTATTTTATTTTCAGCTGTTCATTTCTGCAGTAGGAGACTGAAGTAACCAGTATGGCAAGGTAAGGGGTAGGGAAATGGAGAGTCCCAACCGGACTCCACTGGTCTGAGTGAATTGGTATTTACTGGGTAATGTTGTATCTTTGTGGAAAATGCCAAAAGCTGAGAAACAAAAGGAAGCACAATCGTTGCTCAGTGCTTAGTCCTTTTCTGTCACAAAGCATGAAATGATAGTTTAGATCTTAGAAGTGAGCACCAATGATATTGTATAGAAACTGGATCAGTTTTAATGGATTTCTTGGGAGGACACAATGAGACCATCCACAGAATCATCAAAGCCACTGTGTGTGCAAATAATGCTTGTGAATTTCTAAGTGGCAACACCGACTGGGGGCTGGGGGGTACCTTACATGCTTGTAGGGTTAGGTGGCTTCTGGGCCCTGCCTCTTCCACACTGGAAAGCCCAGAGACAGAAGTCAAGCACTCCTTTGTAAGCAGGAAACTGAAATTCAGTTTCTGCTTCAGCTGTCAGACATTGAGTGCTCAGCAGAACACAGGAGACACCTGCAGTTCCTGTGCTCATGGCATTCTTTTTTACAGACAACCTCTGAGACAGCTGTGATCAAAGAAATACCATAAGTGAGGTTGTAGAGGCCTATTTCTCTGGTTTGTTTCAGCCACAAAGCAGGAAAAGAGGACTTCTTTAAGATGGTAGCACTGGTGTTTGCAATAATGATCAGCTGGTCATCCTAAAAGGCTGCACAGCGATCAACATCACTGAATACACCAAGCAGGCCTGTTCCATCATGTGCCTGACCTCTGCAGCTGAGGCACAAGAGTGTGTTGGTTCATTTCCAGATACAGACCTGCTTTTCTGCTGTGGTCAGACCTCTGAACTGGTGACCCACAAGTAAACATTCAGGATTTTTGCTATTAATTTCCTTTTTTATCTTCCTTTTACCTTTCTGTCTTCTAATTTCCATAAGGTTGCTGTTCATCCTACTTTACAGAAGAGCAATTTGTTGAGAGCCAAGCTGTAGGTCAATGGTCTGTAACACATGATGAAAACCTTCCAAGTGCAGGACTTACGTCTGATGGCCAGTGGTTCTGAGATATCCAGTCATAATAAGTCAGCAGCTGCACCAGTAAAGGGCTTTCTAACTGTTGATATAAAAACTTAAGAATATTGGAAATTGTAACTTTCCTGCCATAAGAAAATCATAGAACTTGAAAGGATAACATCTACTTCTCCACCTGCTATGTATTTGTGAGGAATTGGGTCAGAAAAAGAAAATAACTTGTTTTAAATGCAACATCAAGTTGAATAAAGCTTACCGAAGAAAAGGAGGGTGTTCAAGTAGAGGTACGGCAAAGATGGGAAGGTAAAACATAAAATAATTACCTCCTCTATTTTCATTCTGTAACCAGACTTCTGTCAGGTTTTGCCAGCTACAAGGCAGAAAGTGATGAAGTTAGAAGCCATGTATTGAGCATAATCACTTCCACTGGATTTGATCCACAGAATCATTACTTTGAGCTCGGTTTAACTCGTTTCAGTGTTGGTTTTGGTCTTCTATGATTTACCCATTTATTATTTCTGTTTCTTTGTGCTTTTTGCAATGTGTGAGTATTGCATGTTGTCACTTTTACTAAGCTTCTTTTCATTCAAAAGCACAGAAGATACCAACACGTCATCAGGAAGTGCTCAGGTGAGTGAATTGATCCAGTAACTTATTCAGTAAAAGTTGTATAACATTCATTCACATTCATGCTTGCAAATCAGCAATGACTCACAGGTGAAAACACCACTGCAAAATATTGCAAAAGCAGCTGGATATTTTTGCAATATGCTTTCTGAAACAGATTATAATATAAGAAGATGAGTAATATGTTAAACCTACTGGAGTAGTCAGTGTTCAAAAATCAGCATTTTATAGTTGCAGAATCATTATGAAAAGATACGATGTTTGGGTACAATTGATGAATAATGCTTGCTATTGGGCAGTTGGTATGTTTGTGTGAGACTGCAAACTGAATTTAACATAGGGAGTTCTATCAATTTTTCTTAGGCTTCTCAGTTGAGCCACTGCAAAGAATGAAATAAATTCTTTCAGACAGCATTATAAGATGGTGAAATACTGTGTATTTATGGGTAGCTGTGCATCCCAGTGGAATCTGCATGAATAAGAAAATGGCTACTTTCCATGGCAAAACATTATTTATAATCTGAATCTGGACATGAAGGTGAGGGTGTAATGGAGATTCAAGAGAGGTGATTACATGATGAGGCTGATGAGAGCTTAGCACAGTAACTGCAAATTACACCTAAAAGCACCTCTGCTTAGCCTTTTTCTTTCCTTTTAAGGAGAGGACAAGCATACTGGTGGTGGAGAAAATGGTGGGGCATGGGGGAAGGAGAAAAATCAGTTTTGTTGCTGCTTGATTCAAAGGACAGCTAAAGAGAGAGATTCAGAGACTGAATGACAAGGAGCTAGATTGCTCAGAGACCTCTGATGTTAGAGTTGTTATGAGGTTGCTGAAAAAGTGACCAAGTGCATGTGGGTGGTTATTGTGCCTATATGAGCCTGTAACTTGTGATATGTAAAGTAACTGGTTTTCAGCAGGCTCATGTGACCTGTATATTTGCCTTCCCTAAAGATTGCCACTGAAGGAATAAACTGTTAACCCAAAATGTCCACTTAACTGGGAAACTTTGACCCGTTTCAAGAGTCTAAATGTAGATGAGATCCCATCTCTGCAAAAGCTTTTCCCCAGGGTAGGAGTGCCCTGACCTTTGGCAAATCCAAATACCAAATCCAGCAGAGTTTGCAGTGTGTCCAACTTCAAGAGTGTTACCCAGGTCTGTGGCAGAAACTTAGAGTTTTTCAGTGGGTTTCCTTTTCAAAGATTTATCAGCACAAATTTCAGCTTCACTGGCCTTTGTGCAGTAAAACTTCCTTTTATTCCTGTCTTTAGTCTGCATCTAGGTCACTAGCCCAGGCGTGTGGTCTGTCCATCTATCCACACAGCCTTCTGTGTAAGCTGTGCAAGTCAGCTCCCTGAGTTTTATGTAAAATAAATGAATCAGTCTATTATTGATTGATTAAAGAAAGTGAGACACCCAAGCCTGAATTCCACTCCACTGGAAACCATTACTCAAGTGCAGCTGGAGGCTGAACATGGGATGATGGCTGTTGACAAGGTTCATTCAGCTTTAACTGGGTGTGAGTGGGTCCCTATACTGTGTCTGCCTGAGATGGGGTTAATTTACTTGCAGCAGCTGTACAGTGCTGTGCTTTGGATTTGTCACCACACAGTGCTGATATCACACAGATGTTTTAGCTACTGCTGAGTAGAGCTTACACAGTGTCCGGGCTTCCTCCTTTTCTCACTCTGCCCCTGCAGTGAGGAGGCTGGGGGTGGGCAAGAGGCTGGGAGGGGACACAGCCAGGCCAGCTGACCCCAGCTGACCAAAGGGATATTCAGTACTCTACAACATCATGCTCAGCAATGAGGCTGGGGTGAGTTCTCCAGGGGTTGCCATTGCTTGGGAACTGGCAGGGTATTGATGTTGCTGGTGTTAAGTGATTGCTTTTGTATCACTTGTTTTTCCTTTTTTTTTTTTTTTCGACACACAAGTTTTCTCACTTTTGCCCTTCCAGTTCTCTCCCTCATCCCACTGTGGGGAGAGTGAGGGAGCACCTGTTGTGGGACTTAGTCCCCTACTGCTGTGTCCTCTCTATGAAAACCAGCCCCTTTTCCTGATCCTACCTTCCCTGGGCAGTGTCCTGGTGCACTGTTTTGGCTGGTCCAACCCACGGCTTTTGGTGACTCCTGCTCTGCTGTGGATTTCTTGGCAGCAATGGGAGATTTGCCGGAGTTGATTTTTTTTTGCCTCTGGAACCACTGTCAGTTCTTCTTGCAGCCAAGAACTTTTATTGCCTCTTCTGTGAAGGAGATTTAGCCAGCAGATGTATCCTGCTCCCAGAAACAGGGCCTGAGAAGCTAAGCCAGCCTTTCTCATCTGTGAACACAGACTGCTTCACTCCCCTATTGCTGTAAACCCTGTGATTCATTGTCTCCTCTGTATTTAACACATGTAGTCCCTTAAACGCAGTGTTTGTATGATTCCTTATGAACGGAAACTGTTTATGAAGCAAGATTTGCTCTTCTCTCCTCCTTTTCTTGTTTATTGCCCCTGTTTGCACTATATGCACTATCAGCACAAGACCTCTATCTGGCCCATGTCTCCTGCTGCACTGTGCTGGCATCTTTCATGACAGTGTTATGACTTCTCTTCATCTTTACAACAACCCTGAGACCTGTGTATTGACACCTGAGTATCAGCCCTACAGATGTCTAAAATCCAGATACTTTGACAGAGATAGGATGAGTTACCCCATAGTAATTCACATATGCCCAAACTTAATCCATGTGGGAAGGTAATATAAACTATAAAAAGGCCCTCTGAAGTCCAACCAAGCAACTTTCTTGTAGAATGAGAACCAGGATACCTTTGTGTATTGGATGAGAATCTGATCCTTGCATTTTCAGAAATGCCCAGGCACAGGTTTTTCTGACACCCTAAAAGCAAATACTTTTTACCAGCATAGTTTATGTCAATAAATGGATTAAGTGCTAGACATGCAATTTAGATGTTATGTGTCATATGCAGACAGACCTCGGAGAATTCTCTTGGGGTTTTTTCAGGAGCACTAGGTGACGGTGACATCATTTAACATGACAGTATGTTCTACTCTCCTGAGTCAGTTCCTGATGCAGAAGACAGATCATATCTCTATAGCAGAAGACAGTTGCAGAAATGTGTCATCAAACTACAAAAAAGGCTCAGTTTGTAGAGTGAAGTACAGAAATGATCACTCATATGACTAAGTGCTGTGCAGAAACTTAGAGATATTTCAGGGAAAGCCAGGCAAAGGGAGAAAGATGGGCATGTTGTATGACACAGAAGCATGAGTTATACCAGCTGGCACTCTGGGAGCTGGCCCACAAGTTTCCCCATCATCCAGTATGTCCCGGCAAAGCCATATCAATGCTTCCCATTTCTGTGTGCATTGGGCTCAAAGACGTTTTGAAAACTGAGCTCATTTAGTGTAGTTTTGGAGACCTTCAACATCCATTTTTTAAATTCTGGCTGTGGTTTCTTCCCTTTAAGCTAAGAGTAGTTTAGTTTCCTACCTAAGAACTTGTTCTGAAGTAGGCCTATGTGCTACATTGAGCTATATGAGAGTAATTCCCTTTGAGCTCTGGAAATGTTTCTTTCCCAGAATGCATTACCTGAGTACAGTGCACAGTGCCCTTCACTCATCACTGGTGAAACTGCACTGCTGCACTTCGAGTATTGTATCCAGTGCTGGGCCCCTTGCTGCAAGAAAGACATTGAGGTGCTGAAGTGAGTCCAGAGAAGGGCAACAGAGCTGGGTAAGGGTCTGGAGCACAAGTCTCATGAGGAGCAGCTGAGGGAGCTGGGGGTGTTTAGTTTCCCACCTGGGGAGAAGGAGGCTCAGGGGTGACCTTACTGCTCTCTACAACTTCCTTAAAGGAGGGTGTAGCCGGGTGTCAGTCTCTCAAATAACAAGCAAAAGGACAAGAGGAAATGGCCTCAAGTTGCACTAGAGGGCTCAGATTGGATATTAGGAAAAATTTCTTCACTTAAAGGGTTATCAGACATTGGAACAGGCTGCCCAGGGAAGTGGTTAAGCCACCACTTCTAGAGGAATTTAAAGGATGTGTTGATGTGGCACTTAGGGACATGATTAAATGGTGAGCTTGACAGTGTTGGGTTAAAGATTGGACTGGATGATCTTAAAGGTCTTTTCCAGCCTAAATGATTCTGTGATTCTGTGACTTGCACACTGATCCATATACTGTAGACACCTGAAATCACCTAATGTCCTTCAGGAAAAGCTTACCATATCAGTAATTATCTCACTAGCTCAGACTTAAATAGGCTTTTTCAGGATCAAGAGTGATTTTTCATGGTAATGGTTTTCCCTAGGAGTTATCCTAAGTTTCCAGCATTTGTCATTCAAACTGATCATCCCATGTTAAGGAGGAGAATGGGCCATCTTTCTGCAAAGTAAGATTCACCAAACAACTTCTCAGTGCAAATGGCTAAGTACAGTAAAGGTGAGCCCTAAAACTTCATCCTCTCGTTCCTTAAATGATTGGTGAGATTGTTACTGCATTTTCTGTGAATCTTCAGAGTCCTTAGTGTACAATCCTGAAATCAAAGGTACCTGCCCTGTAACACTTAGGCATCACCTACTCAAGCACATGTTTTTGAATTAAAGGAAAGAAAATCTGGACTTCATTAGACTACAGAGGAACCAGTGCAGTCACCACATAAATTTTGCTCAAGGAAAAATATATAAAAATCCACAGCGTAATTTCTGGAGTGTCCTTTGCATGGTCCTACCTCCTCTTGGTTGGTTGGTTGGTGTGGATTTTTTGTTATGGAAGCTGGGCTTACTCAATTCCACATCTGTTTTCTACTTAGTACATTTTCATCTTGTTCTGTGAGTTCAAGTGATAAAAACAAGTAATGTCATAGATGTCCTTTGAAAACAGGTAAGTGGCTAGAGGACAGGTCCCTGTCTGTGAGGATGGGAAGAATTTTCCCCTTTTGGGGATAAGTTATCCCATGCTGATTAGCCTAGGAAATAGTTTTTCTTCATTTCACCTGCCCTACAGACCTATTTGCTTATTGTTTAGCTACCTGTGGATATATATCACAAACATAGTTTGCTGTTTATCACTATTCACACTTTGTCCTGGGGAATTCTAGGTATGCAGGTGGTTTGCAGACAGATGACTGAAAACTTGCCATTTGTTTTATCGGTTAGTTTCCCAATTCATGGAGTAGTTCTATTTCCTGAATATAACTGACATAGGAGAGCACTGTCAGCATAGATTTCCAGTGCATCTTTCTATATTGCTTCAGAGTAATTACGTAATCCAGAATTTACTTTGAGTAAATGTTGAAAAAATAAATGTGGACCTAGTTAGCTCTTCATAGGACTTATCATTCACCAAAATCAAATGCATTCACTCAGATTCAAGGAAAACAAACATAGAAGGGCTCAAATAGCACTAACTGGAAAGTGTTTAGAGTACAGACTGATAGTTTTCCAAGTGCATTGCTTGATTTACTCTTAGCCCAGATTATTTACTTGGGGAATGAAACTGACTTTTGTTTTGTGCATTCAGCTGTTTTCAAAATAAAAATGTAGTGGAAAATATGGTCTGGCTAGGTCTGCTAGGCAATGGGCTTGTGTTCTGTGCAGTTAAGTGGTTCAATGCATTTTACAGGGGGAATATTCATTGCCTGCCTGAGAAGATTCATTTCGTTTTTGGTGGTTTGTGTATTTAAAAAAAAAAAAGAAAAACCTTGTTCAGTAAGAGGATGAGTTCAGTGACATTCAGCAGAGCACATAACATGCTGGTAGTCATTTAGATTTAGGACAAAGCCTTACCTCTGTACTTCAAGTGGGCAATGCATTTTGGATCCCTGCTGGAGCTGGAAGGAATGAAAGGTTTAATGGTCTGTGTAACAGTAACCACCTTAGCTTTTTGGTGCAATCTGTGAGTAGCTCTTCTCAAACCCTCTCTTCTCTCTGCCAAACACGTGCAGCAGAACCTACAGCATCTCTGCATTTAGTTCTGCCTGCACCTGTGAGGAACAGATTTCCCTTAGTAACATTGCATTTAATTTCTGGGGTATACTGTGCTTCACTAATAATGCGACAGGCAATGCAACAGTTGCATGTCTATTTTTTATTGTTCTCTCCAGTGTAGTTGCTCTGTCTTTAGTAGCCTCCTTATCCAGGGGACAGCTTAATGTTCTGAATGAGGCTTGGCAGGTGCTGGCTAATCGCGTGTGTTTGTCCCACAGCTGCCAGTGCTCTTCTGTCCAGCTGAGACATCAGGGCTCATCTGAATCATGACTGAGGTCAACAACAGCCCAGAACAAGGGACTGTTTGTCCCACTGTGGTGACAGTAAAATGCCACGGGGTAGGGCTGTGTAGTAGTTTTTGATGATTTTGCATAGCACAAGTGCTGAACAAAGCACAATGAGCGAGGGACATGATGTCATGCGTTTTCCAAGAAACCTAGATATTAAAAAATTAATAATAAATATCTTCAGTGAGCGGGATGCTTTTTGGGGAACTAACTGGGCCTTTCTGATAACAGTGTATTTATTCCATAGTGCAGAACTGCCATGCTGTTCCTCAGAATAAGAGAAATAACATCATTATATAATCTTATTCAGTCACTTAGGACATGTTTGTGTCCTTCTCCCATAACTGCCTAGTTTTTCAGCTCCACTATGAAGGCTGAGTCTTGCAACAGAAGTCTTGTACAGACAAAATAAGGATGCAAGCTTAATTACTTGTCGCAGTAATTAGTACAGTGCCATGACAGCACTTGTTTGTAAATTATAAACCATAATTTAATAAGTAAGGTAAATTTTATTTTCATTCTTTGTGTTTCAGTGTTGTAACTTGCAATACCTTTCAGAAATAATCCCGTACAGGCAGTTCAGATAGGAATGTGGTGATACTTAATGACATGGAAATGCTTTAGTGATTATATGGTGAAAATATTAATTAATACACTTGATGCCATTGCTTGGGTGAAAAGTGTTAATGTGTGTATTACAATACTGCGAGTCAGAGCACACACCCTCTAGCTGGAGCTCACAGAACCCACAGAAGTGAAGATGCCTGTGTATTTGAAAGTAGCTGCACAAAGACAGTGTTGACTCTCTAGCTCATCTCTGAACAACAGATTTTCTGTGGGCTAGGGGATTCCCCAGGTGAGAAACCTGCAGATGAGGAAGCAACAAGTACAATTGAGGCAGTTAACAGCAGCTGACCCTTAGTGAAAAGGCAGGCCAGTTGCGGTTTCCTTTAGGCAGGAAGGAGTCCACCAGGTGCTCACCTTAACTGGGGCTCTTCTTTCCAACTCTTCTGCCTGCCACCAGTGAGGTTTTTTTACTTCTCAGGTCTGGCTTTTTTCCTGAAGCTGTGCTCCTAGCAGAGTCTATGGTTTGGAAAGAGCTGTATTCAGCAAGGGCAGCCTAATTGTGTCGTTAAGGTCCACCAAAATCAACAACGTTTTTCTGAAGTAGGACATCAGAGTTTGTCACACAAGCAGGGAGTAGAGCTGGTGGCTCTCCACTGCATGGGTCAGCTCAAATAGCGAGGATCCAGAGAACAAAAAAAGAAAAACTAAGGTAAATAAATTCAAATTGGGAGAAAACACAAGGAAACAAAGGGGGAGGGAGAGGAGATGAAGTATGTAAAATATAATAGCAGCAGCAAAGAGTCACTTTGAGATACTTAGTCCAAACACTATCCTAGGTTTGGAAAACCCTCTTCTATCCCAGATCTCTGAATTTTTCAAAGCTGTCTTCAGGAAATACCTCATATATGTTACGGACTATGCACCATCATTTGTGGAGATTACTAGAAGGACTTTATGTAAGTAGTGAAGGACATAATTAAAAACACAAAAAGCATTCTTAATCTGAGTGAACCATGGGGCAAGGATACAGGGTTCCAAGGGGGCCTTTCCCAACCCTGGAGCTCACTACTTGTAACACAGAGGATTAGCTCTGCTGTACAAAGTGCCCATTGTATTCTGCACACACACTGTTCCTGTACATTTCCAGAGATGTAATGCACTGTAGTAAGTAAATGGCACAGTTACACACAAAGCCTATGGAGGATGTCTCAGAGGATTTGAGCAATAAAACATCACACTGTTAATTGGCATGTTCCATGTGGTAAATAAAAATGCTCTGACAATCAAGAGAGGAAAGGCTGTGAAAGCTTAACTGTAAATTTTGCTTAAGCGAAGACTGCATTTACTTCGTAGGAATATTTCCTGTGAATAGTTTATACAATATTAAGAATAGGGAAGTCCTACAGGTTTGCATTCAGTGGGAAAACTGCTAGAAGAATCTCATTTTTCTTGTTTCCTGCTATCTAGAGTAGGCTCACTGTGTCACCTTTCTTTAATTCTCCAATTTCTTTTTAACACCCCTCTTCCCCTTCTGCCATAACTCAATTTAGGTCTGATTAAGTATTTTCAGAAGTGCACCTTTCCAGAAAGATGGTGCAAACCCCAGGGCTGTGGGTCAGAGACAAGAGGAACAATTACCACAGTGGAGTTTTAGCATTCTGTTGCATCTGTTATATGGATTATCCACAGATAACCCATCAACTAAGACTGCCTGTTTAATTCTCTGATAACAGAGATTTCAGGCTCTGTAGAAAAGTTCTGCAAGGGCTCTTTCTTGTCCCTCAGGAAACCTGGGATTTCTGGCACTAGAAGCAGTGCAGTGCTGGTAGTTGTTGTGGGCTGGGGGAAGGTCCCACCTGCTACAGATTTTGCCGTTAAAATAAGCAGGAGACACAGGTGTTTCCCAGGTCAGCAGGTGCTAAGAGAGGCTGAGAGAGACAGGAAAGAAGGTAGTGGAAAACGTTTCTCTCCTACAGAGCTGGGTGTGGAGGACCAAGAAGAAGAGGTTTAGTTTTCCATGGAGGCAAATGAAGAAGGTTGGTTGTGTGAGTGCTGGAGTGGAAGAAGGCTTGCTGCTTTCAGAGCAGGGGTCTTGGCTAAGAGAGGAGGGAGAGCATCTGGTGCTCGACCTACCTGCAGTGAGGGGTGAGGGTGAGTCAGGGGAAAAAGGATCATTTCTCAGGGCAGCAGAAGAGGAAATCATTTGTTGTGCTTGTTGCCATGACACCTCCCCCCAAAGTATTTTAGGAAACCAACATTAAAATGTAGAAATGAATAAAAAAGTTGAGTTGTCTGGGACAAAACTTGCCATCCTTTGATAAAAACTTGCTGTATTCCTCTACTAAATCATGTGGATTGTTGTGTAGTCTTGAGCTGGTATTGAATATGTTTACTAGAAACTGAAATTCAATAGTGGCAGCCCATTGAGTCCTTGCTTATGTAATAAGACAAAGGTTAATGCAGAGCCTTACAGTCTGGGGTTCTCCATTCCTTGTCCCTTAGGACAAGGAAGGCTGGGAGCACAAGGCCTAGATTCTTTTTTTTCCTTTTTGTATATATGTAAAAATTTAAAAAACATCAAAGTAATTAAGTATTTATGTTCCCTTTTGAGATAATATCTTGGGACTTCCACTGAGATTGAACTCTCAAGTTGTCAGTTATTTTCAGAAATAGATTCTATTCTAGACAATAGAGGGTTACAGGGAAGGATTTTTATTTTTACACAGTTTTTGTAGGATTCATAGACTTAAGAAAAAGAATAAAAACAAGAACTGTGATTTCTGATCAACTGCTTACCTACAGGTTGTGATGCATTTTGTTCCTCGTGCTACAAGTGAGAGCAAGTACTTCTTTTCAGTATCTGACAAGTGGCATGTGCAGTGAGAAGGGAGAGGAGGATGAGAGGGGCTGCCCCTCAGTACAGCAGTTTTGTGCAGTGCATTTCAGGCCACTTGGTCATGAGGAGTTGTGCTCCTGTCATCTGTGACATGCTTCACCCAGAGCAGGTGTGACTAGCAGTTGGGTGAGTGTAGACAGGCCAGCAGGAAGTCACTCTGGCAAGGGGAGAGCCCTCTGGCTGAAAGAGTAAAAAAGTGAATGAAGACCTCAGAGTACCTTTAACAGAGCAGAGCCAAGAGCTAAGGAGCAGGAAATAGCACAAAGTGAAGGATTTGGGAGATTATTGCTTGAGTATTACAGTATTCACTGGATATCTTGTCTGTTCTTTTTCATCCGGTTCCCTGAGCAGACAGCAGCAGGTAACAAATACCTAATGAGGGATACAAAACAAGCTAAATGGGTTCCACATTCTTGGTTTCAAGTCTGTAATTGAATCAGATGTTCAGAAGCATGGCTCTGACTCTGTGTAACACTGAATTAATTGTATCAAATATTTGCATTCTTCTCCCCCATCTCCTATTGCCACTCACAAAATGAATTTAGGAAATTTTGAAATCTTGTGTGAAATCTCTGAATGCTGCTCAGCAAGCATCAGTGAGCTCTGGGCTATACATGAATATTTGTCTCTAGGTTTAAAGACACTCAGCCAGTGGAAAGAAGTAGTAGGCTGTCTTTAGTAACTGGAACGGGGATTAAATCATGCAGTGGATACCCATTATTGCTAGTTGTCTGCTGGTGGAATGCAGCTTCAAACCAGAACATAATGAACACTGACATTATGAGGTAGATGATACCTACATGAGTGTTTTTCCTTTAGAGGAAATAAAATATAACCTAGAGGTACTGCAAAGCCCAGCTTTAAGGAGTATTATCTTTTAAAGAATGTTCTATTGGGGGCGTGAGACCTGAAGCTGAGGGTTTGTTTAAGGAGCAGCTAAAAGCTTTGGCCAAATTCCTGGCATTTTGATAAAACAGGAGTACTCAGCTGGCAGTGCTGTGACAGGAAGGGCAGCAAGTGGCCCGGCAGTGCCGTTGCAGAGGCCTGGGATGGCTGCTGGAGGCATGTGAGGGGTATTGCTGGAAAGGGCGAACTGCTTAAAAATCCCCATCAGTACCTGGAGGAAGGCCAGTGTCTACAGAAATCTGTGAATAAAGTAGCCAGTCACAATTCCAGTCGAGCCTGGCTGAAGACTGTACTTGCCAAGACCTTAAAGTACAGAAATCTCCTTTGGCCACCCCTGCCCCTAAGCCCATCAAATGGCTTTGAAATGTGTTTTCCCTGTGTTTACTACTCCATGCACTTTAGTCTAATGCTGGCATTGGAGAACTGTAGCAGGCATTCCTGGTTGTTTGAAGCAAGTGGTATCCATGGCTTGGGGAAGAAGTGCTTTTCAATCTCTGCCAGGCTTCTTTGTTTCTCATGGATCAGCACTGATGGTGCTACAGTTCATCCTCATGCAAGCATAGGTTCTCCAAGAGTACTAGTCTATACATCCCCACCACTTCTGACTCAGTGCAGTGAAACTGTATACCAAAGCCATTGTCTGATTGTTTATCCACTCCTGGTTTCTAAAGCTGAGACAATGAATAGAGGCAATTCTTCTAGCTCTGGCTTCTTGCCTCATAGCAAACATGTAATGCCTGCCATTTGCTTCAGTTTTACTCTTGGCTGAAATTTGAATGTACAGCACAGGGTTATTTCACATTTCTTTTTCTCCCACAGGCTGGTCTCATTATGGAGGATCATCCTCACTATTGGATAATTTTTGTGTGCTGAGTGGTGGAAGTGTGCGAGTTGGTTGTGCTCGTTGTGCTCACATCTCATCTCTGCATGAGCCATATGCAGTGGAAATTGTTCCCTCCTAATAAAGGTTAAACTGGTGGTGTGAGGCTGCTGCTGTTTTTAGGAGTAGAGAATGCTGCAGCTACAGAATGCTGTACTTGGCAAACTTCATTTCCCACTATAGAAACTTCCTTCTTCTGTTCCAGACACTATAGTACAATGGTGGGTTTAGTAAATCTTGACCCCTGAAAACCTGGAGAGGATGGCTTGTCCATAGACTTCTGCATTTGGCCAGAAGATGCTTGGGATTTAAACCGTTGTAGGATTTGGGACTGATCCTTCTCTGCAATCTGAAATACAGCGGCACAAATGAAAGAAGAGCTGTTTAACCCAATCCATGTTTTCTTTTTTACTGCCAAGAGCTAGATCTGCTGGTGAATTTCAGGCTTACCACCTCGCTCTATGCTTTGAGGGAGAGCAAATCTGAACCTCTGAAGAGCTTGCATAATACTCAGGTAGAAGTGAATTTCTGGGATTCTCCCTTGTTATATTTGCTGTTTATTTCCCATTGGGAGTTTCAAGCAGAAATGTTCTGAGGCCAGGTCACACATTTGCCCTATGTCCAGTTTCTACAAATCAATACATGTGGTTCACTGATCCTTCATCTACGTATGGCAGATGGGTTCCTTTCAGGATACCTCACACCTAGGTGTTCTCTTCCCAAGGAGGGTGACTCAAGATTATTCTGCAAATTCAAAGTGAAAAGACAAACTGAGTCCAACCCTTGAAAAATAACCAGGGCAAAGAGAGATTCTGTTGATTTCTGGCCCTCTCCATTCTCCTCAATCAAAACCATGTATCCTCCAGTATAACATCATAATGGTAAAGGATGCTAACCTAGTGTAAGACTTGGTGGTTTCCCCTGAGAAAATGGTTCAAAATTCCATGATCTTCATTAGAATTTTCCAAATAGATTCTAGCTGCCATCCATTTTGGGTCACATGTTCATGTCTACCAGGCTCATGAATCCAGACATCAGAGTAAGCAGTTATTTCTGCTTGACTCTAAGATCGTACCCATGTTACTTGTAAATATACCTAGTAGAAAGTTTTTGAGAGACCGCATTATTTTGTTTTGCTAGTAGCCAGACTTTCTGGAGGGGTGGAGAGTAATGAGGTGGAAGTGGTTTCCAGACTTTTGAACTGCAGACTTTATATAGATAGAAGAAAATTGTTTAAATATCAGCTAGATCCTCAGGTGACTTTCAGTCTTTTTATTTCAGTATCAGTGCTGTGGGAGGCAGACACTAGCTGCAGTAGCACTTGTTTTTCTGTTCTTGTGGTTACTCTTCAGGGTTAGGCAATGTTTATTTCCCAGCATAACTGCTCAACAGCCTTCCTTTCAGAACTGTCAACACATGCTAATATGTGTTTGAGGAACTGCTGCTACAGTACCTCCTGGTTAGACTATTGTGTTAAGTCCAGTTACTTGTATGTTGTAGGTTAAAGAGCCTCAAGAATTTCACTGTAAAATGTATACAAACTCAGCTGTGTAGTTAGTCTTTGTGTCTAAGCATGCATTGTACTACTTGGAACAGTCTGCTGAATTAAGGCTAAAGATTTGTGAATTAATAACTTTCATAGTTTCAAACCCAGTGAGGATTCTTCCAGCCTTGCTTTTCCTTAAAAACATGAGGCTGGGGGGTGAGTGGGTGGGGTAGTGTGTCATGTCCCTTCAGAACAAAAGCATATCTTGTTCTAATACTTTCATGTAAAAGCTATCAGACTTGCTTGCATAAAGGCAGACTTGAAGCCAATCTCTGTCTTTCAAGGGCCACCAGACTCTGCACTTCACATAAACAGTGAAATGTTTGTGTCTGTCACTGTCTCCCACTACACTGGTTTTTCATTCACTTCATGATCAAATCCAAGTTTTCTCTCTCTGCATGAAGTGCTGCTGCCTCAGTAAAACAGCACTGGCAAACCCACATTGACTTAAATGAGGCAAAGGATTTCAAATTCTGTGGTTTTTTCAAAGCCTCTCATACGCTTGTTGCAGCCTGTATCAAAGACCTCTTCCTGTATCTTTGCCTCCTGGATTCCTCATCTATTTTTAAGTCTTATGTTCTTTCCTGCATCTATTTTAACTCTGTTACTGTACCATTTAACCCCTGTGGGATATGGAGCTTGTGGGAAAGAAACGGCATATTACACAAAAAATACATCAGTTACTCTACATATTCCTCCAAGGGTTTCATGGCATAGAACATGCAGAAACCCTGATTAGGTATTATGCATTTGTTTGCCAGTAATATAAACTGATGAAGAAATACTTAGTAAGGATGTAATACTGTGTCTGTCTGACCTGTCTGCCTGGACTGATGCCTAAGCAAAATATGTAGCTTAATGCCAATGATTCAGGGTTTACCCACAACTCTGAAGTGTTTTCCTCATAGGACATGTATTGGTTTGGACTTGTAATGGGAATTCTTTTCCCTTAGCAGCCACAGTCTGTGCAATGTCCCTATGCTGTGCAAAAGTAAATAATTTTCAGGCCTTGGATCTCTTCAATATATTTCGTGCTACAGATCCCCCAGGGATTCCTATGAACTTGTGTTACTTCTGCTCGTGTTACCTAAACTGCTTGAACTTGTGTTACCTTCTATTTCTCCTTGATTCACATTGTCCCAAGTCCCAAACAAGGCTGGAGAGATATTTAGTAATACTTAATTCAGCCTTTGGAGCAACAAGACTGGAAACAAAAAGTTGCACTTAAATCAATCCAATTCTATTTTAAATTTAACAACTGGATAGCTCTCTAGTGGCTTAACGTCTGCTATGCATAATCCTAATGACATACCTCATCTTTGGGAGCTGGAAATTAGCATTCATGGCAGAAATGTCTTCCAAGTGTTTACAAGAGCTCCAAGTGACATTTTACTTTTCTTTAGGATGAAACTTTGAAGCACAAGTATGAACTATGTTGATGCGGGGTTTCCTGTGTTGCAAATAGCGATTCCTTCCTAGCCTATGCCTATTTAGTCAGGCAGGGTGTTAATACAGCCAGAGGTTTCTTTATAAGTTGTTCTGCCCAGCTACTTCCATGAGAGTAAGTGTTCCAATTCCAGGTGGTAGCTGCTGGAGGTTGTGTTGTGCCCATCCTCACTGCAGGCTCTATCAGTATTGCTTGCTGCTTTGGTGCAGTTCAGGAAAGAGCAGCCAGCCCTCCTGCATTGGGTGAAAGCCGTTGCAATTCTAGTTCTAGATATTCAATTTCCATTATAAATTACCTTAACATTGGAAGACTAACAGGCTGCTTTGGTCCAAAACGGCAGAAGTTAAATTTTCAAAAACTCTTTCATTCAGTAACACCTTACAGTGTCTCATGGGTTATGTTTTCAGAATGGTCAAAATTATTTCCTTCTTAAGGAACATTTTTTAAAGCATGTAAGTTTGCTTGTAGACATCTCTTGTCTGTTATATTACTTGGATCTAGGAAATGTGCCATTGAAATAATAAAGTCCCACTGAAGTTCATACCTGCCATGTTTGCTTTTCTGAGTAAAGCCAGTAAGATGCCAGATCTCCTGCGTGGCCTTTGGCAAGCCATTAATCCCAACTATTTCAAAACTGTCCAGTCCTTTTGGACTTTTAATTTTGGATGCCGAGTTGGAGGCTGCTAAATCAAGTACAAATCTTCCATGGCTTCCAGCTGGACCTAAGGTGGTCTGTACGGCCAGTGCTTAGCTTATCCAAAACTGCACAATCTAAAACTAAAGAACATTCTGGCAAATGTTGGGTTTTTCATCCCGACCTCCACAGCCTCACCTACAACAGCAGGGTCACACCACCACCTCTAACCCTGCTGCCACGTGATCCCAGGCCACATTGAGTACTGAGCCCTGCTAGGCAGAGAGACTTTTGAGCTTGGTGTTATTGCAGTACAGGCCACTGCTTATAGATATCAAAAAGCTGAAGAACAAAGAATATCGTGCACATTCCTTAATACTATAAGGAATTAAATTCTCTGCTAGATTTTAGTCCAATGTCAGTCATTTCCTATCAATTTGACAGACTCCAAATAGCTCATGCAGCTCATTTATTTATATATAAGATACAACAAACATATCTTGTCTTTTTTATTACTAAATTGCCTCAGCTTTTTTAGTTGTCTTTTTTTTCCGTTTGACCTCCCATTCCATTTTCTTCCACTGTTCCTATTAACTTTGTTATTGTCTGTTTGTTTGTTGAAAAATATTCTTACTCTTGCAGAAATGCTGAATGCTTTTGCCAGTCATAACACCTTCTCTCTATCCTGTTATTTTATGTTTTGTTTTCCTTCTCTTTTAAAGACCTTTCCCCTCTTTTTCTGTTACTGTTACATGTTCATACACATGTGACTAAATGGGTTTAGTAATCAAAATACCATGTTTTCCCCGAGTAGGAAGGTTAGTTTATCTCTGAATTTGTTTGGGCTTAGTAGGTTGTTTTGGTTTTTGACTTGAGACTTCCTTTCGCAGCAGTCTGTCTGTTTGCTGTTGGGTTCACCCTGAATATGTAATTGAACTGCATATAAATTTTCCTCTGGGAATTGTAGTGCATTATTTTCAGCATGCTGGAGATTAAACTTTGGTGATGTCTCCAAGAAGTGTTTCAGAGTAATTTCAAAACCAAAAGAATCCTGTTAGTTGAATTAGATGTTCCTCGTGAAACATCTTTATGAAAACAAGGGTGATCTGTGGCTGGAAAGAATAACAGCATAACCTTTATGGCATATGTTTACATGCTTTGCACAATACTATGTTTTGATGATGCATTGTTCATAACTTGGCAAAGACCTCTTAAAGAAAGTTGGCCAGAACAATCTGGTTTTTTACAAGAAAAAAACCAGTTTTGGATAATTCCAAATTAAATGTGTATTAATCCAGACAGACCCCACTATAATTCTCTTCTTGTTTGTAGAGGCTTAAATAAATTAGCTCCTGTATTTCCACCATCCCAGCCCCGTGGGGTTTCACTTCCTGTTGGTGCAAAGGTACAGATTCATTCAAAAACTGAAAATAGAGCATTCCAGCTCATGTGTAAATGGCTGTATGGCATAGAAAACTGGAAAATCAAAGGTATTAATTCCAGGTCTGGTTGACTAAATATACCATAACTTGCCAGAAAATCACATGCAGTAAATAAGCTTACCAAAATATATTGTCTGCCATAAGGGTGTTCTGGCAAGTAGGGGTAGAGGGTAAAACATCATGTTTGCCTCTGTTACTCCAAAGTGGTGTGGAATTTGGTGGATGAAGAGTTTGGTCTGTAGAAAAATCACAGTATTGGTAAATCTCATGTGATTGTGCCACCATGCAGTGTAGCTGGTCAGCTAAACACTTAACAGGCTGTGAGATGGCAATAATTAGAGTAGCAGTTGTAGACTGTGTATCTGTATGTCTCCTTGTAACTGCCTGGTGATGTAAAACACAAACACAAAGGGCAGCAGGATTTCTATAATGTACATATACATGTATACTGCACTGTATATGTGATCATTTCTTTTCTTCCTGCATACAAATTTCAATGTGAGAAATAATCCCAAACCCATAAAAAGGGAGAGTATGTATGTATCTCTGTGTGGCCAAGGAGGTGGAGATACAGAAAAAGAGCTATTGATACAGAATTGGGTCTGCTCTCTTCAGATGGGTCAAAACAGGCAAGTTTAGATTTCCGTCCGTGAGAAGCATGGTGACAGCAGCAAGAAAATAGAGTAAAAGGTAGCATAATTAATACAGAAAAGTTAGGATGAGAGTTTTATTGCTGTTGTGATTAAGTTAATTTCTCAAAATATTAGCAGTAATCCTGCTAGGTGTAAAATAGCCAAGCATTCCTGATGCAAGAGACAGATTTCCAGGTAACGGGCACATGGAGTTAATTCTGTTCTCATTTTGGCTACTACACATGATTGGGCTCGAGTAAGTAGGAAGGAGAGTAGTCAGCAGCTTGTGTCAAACTGGTGTGTCCAGGCCACAAGTAAGGATTTAGGAAAACACAAATGTTGCTGACTACATTATAAATTTAGTCATCTTGCAAAGTTCAAGGTTGGTGTAATTCAGTCAGGCAGAGGGCCAAGCCAGTAATTTCTGTTTAAGCCCTGAAGATTGAATGTAGTGTACCAAGTTTTTGTGGCTTGTTGAGAGTGAGGGAGAGGTGGAAACCAGCAATTATGTCGTTTCCTGGTAAGCGAGGTGCACAGCCAAGTATAATTCTATAGTCCCTTTCATGGAATATGGATTCCAGCTCTCAGTGACCTTCTGGTGAAATTATTGCTGAACTGCAGATTCAGAGATGTACATTAGAAGTGTGCTGGATGCTTGCTGTTGTGCAGGTAGGGACCGATACGATCAAGTCCTGTCTAGTAAGGTTTTTACCTTGGTTAGAGCACGTGTTTTGCATTCATAAGATACAGGGTAATGTCTTTCTGATCTTAGCAGACATGGCTAATGAGGCTTTGAAGATTATTGTTGGGTTATCCCAACCTTTTAAATTATGGTGAGGATCACGTAAGAGGGGCACGCTTTCTCTTCAGCCACTTTCTTCCGGACAAAATCGTCACCCTGTGAAATGGAAATTTCCACTCCTGATGTACGAACCTTCTGCAAGTGGTATTCTCTCAGTCAGGACCAACTCTAGGCAAGTTTAGGCAGAAGTACTGGTGTAAAAAGGGTTAAACCTCAAACTTCTGCTTCTTGGTCTTCAGATTTCCTTTTACATTTCCTGCTGCTAAAAATGAGGGAGTACGCGAAATGTGGGTGCTTTTGATATCCGGCATATCCTTGTTTACTAGGCTCAATCTCAAGGATTGCCTGGAATGTGATGTTAAAGCCACAGAGCGGGAGGACCCAGAGGAGGAGCAGTCAGGGGTCCGGCGGACACCCAGGGCAGGGGAGACGCGGGGGAGGCGAAGCCACGCTGGGACCGAGCGGGCGGTGGCGGCGCAGGCGGGCCCGGCCGGCGTTGCCCGTTTAAGCGGCGGCCGCCGCTGTCCTCGCGTGCCCCGGCGGGCTCCGCCCGCGCCGCGCTATTTATAGAGGGGCGGGGGGAAGGGCCGCCCCGACACGCGAGCGCCGGGGCCAGCCCGCGGGACTGCGTGTGTGCGTCTTCCCCCTGCGGGGGAGCGCTGTGTGTGCCCCTTCCCCGGGGGAGGGGGGCAGCGTGTGTGCCCGTTTTCCCTGCGGGGAGCGCTGTGTGTGCCCCTTCTCCCTGCGGGGGAGCGCTGTGTGTGCCCCTTCTCCCTGCGGGGGGAACAGGCGGGGCCTCGCTCCCCGCTGCACAGGCCCGAGGCTTGTGCAGTTTCCGCTGAGAAGGGGAGGGAGAGCGAACAGCATTGCTCTGCAGGCCAGGCAGCGAAGGTTTCTGACCTGTCCCTTGTCCCCTGAGGAGAGAACACTGTCTTCTTCCCTTCCACCGTGTTTCTTTCTCCCGGGGGTTTGGCACTGGGGTCTCCACCTGTTCTAACTGTAAAGGCTGGATTTTTCCTTTCTTTCTGGTCAGTGGGAAACATGCAAGGAAAAGGCCGGCGTGTCCTCACTGAGCAGTCCACCCACGCCTCTGAGCTGTGGAGAAAGGAATGGAATGCTTTCCTTTCGCAGAGGGATATCATTTACTACACACAAACCGTACTTTGTAAAAGCAGTGAAGAGCCTTTGTCTCACTGTAAAGGCTGTGTAACTGTGCAATGTATTTGTATATCCCCTGTAATCAAAGAGAAAAAGAGGCTGTGCTGAATGAGAAATAGGAATTGCCATACTGGATTAGAGCCATCTGCTTCAGTATCCTGTGTGAACCCAGCCAGAAAAAAAGCACTGTTGAGGAAGGAAATGTGCTTTTTTTTTTTTTGGTGCTTTTTTTTTTTTTTTTAAACTTCAAAAATACTGCAGTATGTTGCTGCTTATTACAAAAATTACTTCAATAGTTAGCATGCAGCTTGGAACCTTAATTTCTATTGGCTTTTTATTTCTATACAATGATAAGTACTTCTGTTAGTCATTTAAAAATGACATTGTTTCACTCCAAGTCCATTGGAGTATGGCAACAGTTTCCCTTCCCCCAAGTTATCTCTGTATTGCCACTGTTTTTAACAAAGGATAAATCTAGTCAGAAACACTCCATCTCTGTCGTAGATAGTAGAGGAGATGGGGGAGCGGGTGTCCACATCTGATGCTTTCAATTTTGCACCTTCACTACAAGTCTTCATCTGAAAAGCAGCAGGTTGTTACCACTTTATGGAACAGCTTCCCTCCTCCTTCACCCTGGAGTACAATTGGATGCACTCTGCCACCCAGCCCTTTGGCAGGAGTGGTATCTCTCTGATCAGCAACTGCCCGAGTGTGATGGACACTGAAAATAAGGCCAATTGCTTTAATGCCTCTGCCAGCAAAGCCGTGTGAGAGCAAATGAGCATGAGTCACTGAGTTGGACTGGGTTGGGAGAATCTGAGACACTCATTTTATAGCTTTCCTGGGTATTAGGGAATTTGCTCACTTTTCAGGACAAATATTTCTGTTCCTTCCCATACCCTTTGCTATCACCTCCTTTAATATACAACAAATCAACCAATGTCAGAGAGAGTTTACCTTGGAGGTGTTTAGGGTGAAGAGAGCAAAAGTAATCTCTTAAGTGCAGGAACGCCTTCACCACTTTAAACCACAGTATTAGAACAGGAGTCTCAAGTGTGCATTTGTAATGCTTCTGCCCTCTGCTCTTTAGAGGGTTGATTTGCTCCACAAATACTTTATGAACCTCTTGAGACTGTGGCACCATCTTATTCTTCAAAAGTGTCCACTAGTAAATTCCCACTGGATTAGAGCATGGAGTTTCTGTCATAGCATGTTAAATAACCATACGCAAATGCTGTCTCCATAAATGCAGGTCTGTGTGCATGGTAGAATCACACACAAAAACAGTTGAGACAAGATAAAAAGATCAATCTTGTATGAAAATAGTGAGAAGGTTGAGTGCCCCATGCATTCTGAAATGGACAAAAAAAAATAGTAAGTCATTCAAGGGTAGCCTTGTTTGTAGTAAGTCATTCAAGGGTAGCCTTATGCTGGAGTGTCATCTTTTCTTTGAAAAGTTGACAAATTGAGCACAGCTGAACCAAATAAACTGTGGGCTACCTATTCACAGATCTTTATTTTTCTGGGTAGTAGCAGTCACTGCACTGAGACTGGTCATCTCACTGTGTTGCCAGAGGGAATTTTCCTGCTGAAGTTTGTAGCATGGGGAATTTTGGTCTGGAGTTTATAGTCTGTCTGTTGTAAAGCTGAAATACAAAAGTATATTTCCAAATGTAAAAAGAGCTTAACTGCTTAGTTCAGCTTCATGTGACAATAAGAATACATGTGCTGCAGGCCTGATTGATCTGCTACACCTCAGCTCTTTGCATACCCACAGTCTGCCTTTGGCTTCAGCAGAGTTACAATAAGTTTCTTTCACGTAGCCTTGCTGAAAATCATATTCTTGGGGGCTTCAAAAGATGAAGAGTCTTCTGTTTCCCCTTGGCTTTTGCTTACTGTGTTCAGCATATTCCTCTTTTGGGCTTCTCACACATGCTGGTTGGTGCTACACTGCAGGGAAGATGGGCGCTACGTTTTGCTCAGAACATTTTGGCAGGTAGACAGGAGGTTTGGCCTTTGGTAGACTTGGACTGCTGAGGCTTTGTGGTGCCAAAGCTTCTCACAGAGACTGACCTGCTAGTGCAGGCAACTCTGCGTGGATCATCAGTCACGTACAGGCTTGATGGCATCCTGCCATCACACCAAAACACCAAAGAATTAACAGTGAACTAACAGAGGAAAGACAGTAAACCAAATCATAATTCTTCAAAGGACAGCAATCTTCTGGCACTTTCAGAGCTCACTTTCAGCAGCTTACACTCTCACTTTTTGCTCTTGAACTCATTTTGTAATTTTTGCTTTTGGACTGTTTTGCTGATTACTATTTTGCATACTATAGATGTCACTTAGTTCCGCTCCTTGTATAATAGATGATCTAAAGACGTCATTGCTCAAATGTTTTTGTGTCATAGTGGTTAAGTCCTTAGTCAAGCAGTCCCACTGAATTCGATGGGAGTAATTTGGTAAGTTCATTTGTGTTGATCAAACTTTGAGTGCAAATTTCACTGCAAATAATTGCTCTTTATAATGTGTTGCATTTGAAATATACAATCTAGAAGTTTCAGGGACTGCAAAAGTTACTCAGAGTCATAGCTGAAAACATCTAATAAAAAAAAAAAACAAAAGAGAAGATTATAGTTAGGAAAAAGCAATAAGAGGTCAGAAGTTCACAGCTGACAGTATAATGGGCCATATGTCCTTTTAATCCCCACTCAGGAGATAACTAAAGATCTGTGTCAGACTCCTTTTCAAACGTGTTTAGAACCACAGAAGGAAGGGATACATTTTAAGAGTGTCTGTCAGTGTTTAACTTTTTTTACATAGGCAAGAGAGAAATGGGAAAGAATTTTTTTTTTTAAAGCTGGTTATACCAGTTAGGAAAGGTTGGCTTCATACTGTGGGATTTTTTTTGTTTTAGTATATCTAAAACAGTAATTATATTTGGACAGTTTTGTGAACAAATGGCTTTTGAAATATTAGATTTGTTCAAGAAAAATGCAAGTAATTTTGTTGAGACCCTTAAGAAAAAAACCCAAAACATCTAATGGAAGTGAATATGTGGACTAGAAAAAAGCTGCCCACATGCACTTCAAGTTATCTGTCAAATATGCTCATTTTCCTGCTCTTGAAGATACAGTAATGTTCAGTTCACTCTGGCCAGTTGCATGTTCAAAATCTTACAGATAACACATAATCTTTAAAAAATATCTTGCAGGAAAAAATGTTATATACCATTGTCTCATTTAACAAGCAAAAGGTGATGGAAACATAATATGATTTTACTCAGGTCTAAAGTAATTTAGTAGTAGTACTGCCTTTGTTAGTGGGCATGTCTTGGACAACTGGCTGTATGTTCTTTTTAACATTTAAAGCTTATCCTCTTCCTGGCTTCTCTTTTTAAGGTCTGGATGGAAACATTGCCAAAGGGAACCTGGTCGAATTTTGTTAACACAGAGGGCTCATCATTCTACCGTGTCTTCCAGTGAAGCAAGTTGATTTTCTCCATGATGGGTTGAAGAAACACAGGCTGTCCTGGTAAATGAGGTCAGAACTGTTAAATATTAACTTTCCATATACATGGGTAGGCCTGTGACTCAGGCACTGTTCTGCTAACTAGGCAGTATTAGGTCTGGGGAATCCTAAATTTTCCTAGGCTGACTGGAGTTTGGCCTCCAGAAAATAATTCGCTCTGATTTCTGTATTCAGAAAGTTAGAGTAAACATGCTCAGAATGCTAAGAATTTTCTCTTCCTGATCTTTCCCAACAGTAGTTTAACAATAGTTGTGCAGAGGATAAATTATTTTTAGCCTAGGTTCCTAAATCCGGGAGAGACCTAATGCAACCTTGCTGTTTGTCTGAGTACTATGGATTTCCCTGGATAACTTTGTCTGGCTTTAAGAGCAAAGCAGTGTCTGAAAAGCGGCTAAATAGCATCATAGGCTGGAAGAGACAAAATTAATTCTGTGACAGGGAGACTGTGTCCTGAGCTATGCAACAGCGAGGTCCATAGAAAACTGACTTTGTCGGTGTCTGTGCTCATGGAGTTCATTGGCTGATGTTATTTGGTGAGTCATATGGAGCGCAGTGCTTTCTTGAATGCACTCAGTGCTGTCCAAACTAAGAAGCTCTTCTGCCATTGGAAAATAGAGATTTTTGTGTGGAATTTGGAGTGTACTTGAACGGCTCTTAGAAAAGCAATGTTTATTACCCATGAGTTAAAATTCAAACTCGACTGTTGGCCTGATTGCCCTCAATTAGTCCAACAGAAACTGCAGGTAGTGACTAAGGACTCATTCCAACCAGTGATAAGGTAGATGGGCAGGACTCTGTGTCGACAGCGCTTGCTAACTGGACTTTGCTTGAGGTCTCGGGAAAGTTACCATGCAGGGGGAATCTCCTTTGGATCTGTGGGGCTTCCAGGAACATAATATTTGACAGTGTCATGAGGAGGAGTTGCTGTTTATGTACAGCAGGGCTCTGTACTGTGATCTGTTCTATTCCTCTCACATATAGAAGTTATACTCTGTGATCTGAGTTTTAGCACTAATTTAGAGCATGGCACATGCAACTTCAAAGAGCCTAATCAGTATGAGATTCATTGCTCAATACATTACAAGGCCTCAGTATACCTTAGCTCTCAACAGAGATGGCAAAATCCTCTTCTGGCCCCAGCACAGGGTGAATTTCATGCAGGAATGCATTTCTTCAAAGCTATTTAAGCTCCCAGAAGTTCAGATAATACTTAGTGGGATTTTCAGAGTTGCGTATCTCACTCATCTTCAGCAAAGCAAATGGTATTAAGGTATACAGTGATATTTTTTAAAATGTTGTCTGCATCATGAGGCATCTATTGAAAAAAAATACTGGAACAAATCCAGCTCCAAGTGTCCATTTATACTTGTCTTAGAAATTTGCCTCTGACTTGAGTGGGAAGGGATTGTAAAAAGACTTAAATAATCGGCATCTGACTTCATTATTGCACAATGTGGTTTTATGATTTATTGAATAGTTGCCTACAATGACTGGCCTGTATAGTTTGTTTATTTGGCATTAGGAAAACCATTTGTATCATTCTGTTACGAATTGTCCTCTTCTGAAGGGATGTGTTTGTCCCCTCTACAGGCCTGCCTTGTCTGTGGTGTTCAGAGAGCATTTTCTGGGAAATTGCCATGGCAAGAAAAATTGCATCTCTCCTCTCCTCCTCCTCCTCCTCTTCTGTCCCTGCAAAGAATATCCTATTGTTTGTGAAAGGTAAGTGCTTTGGGTGGCAGCTGCAATCAACAGTGTGATAGATGGTTAATATTAACAGTGGTGGTTTAGTGCATAAGCCAAGTTCTAACTATTTGAAAGTGAAATTAGAGTTGTCGGACCTCACACTGTGCCACTGCTGACCACTGAAGATTTGCTAAGCCATCGTTGGTAGCATGTTTGAGAAGCTTTTGGTGGAGGCAGCAGACTAAACCTCAAGATGACCCTATACATCAGTTTGCTTCTAGTCCCAGCATGGACTTTCAGATGTGTCTCATGCCTGGGTGAAACAGCTTCTATTTCAGCCAAGGTACCAGGGTGAGGAGGGCAGCTTTGGGTATCACTGTGTTTATGTACCCAGATTACTGAGAAACCGAGTAAGAATGCAGCTGTGAGCCTTTAAAGCAGCATGCCATGGAAAAATAAAACACAAAGTGTGTATGTGCATGAGGGGAATGTACCCAGTGTTTTGCACATTCCAGAAGAGGCCTCAGTAAAGACTGGAATTTTAATTCTCATCTGACAACATTCCACAAAGACAACTTACATTCCCTTCCTGCTTCCCCCTCCCAGGAGATTAATGTAAAAAAAATATTGGCTGATTATTTATTCTGCCTTATTCAAATAACTGTTGGAGTGCCAGCACTCAGATTAGCTGGAGTACTTTTGTTTAGTTCCTCATTTGGGTTTTCTGGTATTCGTTAGTATTATCTGTTTTCCTCTCTATATATTGTCATTCAAAATCAAGACTAGAAATGTCTCCAGCTGCACTGGTATCTCTGCAGGGACTCTTCAAGTTTCCTTTTACTACACACGTGGTCCAACCCCCACATGCCTGCCTGGTATATTATAAGGCAGGAAAGAGGTGAGGCAGTGACTCATGTAAACTTCTTAACAGCACAGTTAAAGTACAAAACCCCACCTATCCCAGTCGAAACAAAGATCTTGAGCTGCACAACACCTGCTCTACAGTATTCTTACGTTTATTCCAATTTTTTTAGTTCTGAATACAACATGGAAAGTAGATCCCTGTTCAAGGAATTTGAATGAAAGAAATGTTGGTTTTGGAACTGACATCGGTGTGAGATCAGGCAAATCAGGCTTTGCACACAGTCATCTGTTTCATTTTTGGATTACAAACTATATACAAAAAGGTGCAGAAGTCTGTTTCCTCTATATAAGTGGGCCTGCCAGCATTCATAATTATCCCATTTCAGCCACAGCTCATGGCTAAAATAGTCAGTTAGTTGTGTAGCTGAAATCATGAAGCAATGAGTTTAACCACTTCAAATGAGGATGCTTTTTTTCCCTCTTCTAATTCTTGTACTAGTCACAGTAGAACTTTTTTATTGCAGTAACTTCTGTGTAACATTGTTAAAGTAAAAGTGTCATCTTAGGAGGAAAACATTGTCAGTTGGATTCCCTTCTCTATTCTCTTTGCCTTTTAATTGATAGTCATGTTTTTTAGAATGTCAGTTTTGGCCCCTACTGTGACACAGCAGAACACAGTAAGAAGCAGAACACAAGATCCACAACCCAGCAAGGGGCAAGATGACTGAAGTTGCTTCTATGAATCTGCTTCTATGATTCTAGACAGCTTCAGCAGCTAGGAAGATTTACGGTTACATAGAGAATATCTCATGTCTGACATAGGTAACAACATGGTGTCCTGTAGTACTGTCCCTGGCAGACCTCTGGCATCTGAACTGTTAGTGGGATGCTCAGAAGCCACCAGTGTGTTGTGCATTACTTGACTTCTTTCTTCTCATGTGCCTTTTCCTTGGGTAAATGGGTGAGAATCTTTCCTCACAACTTCAGTTAGTTCCTGACATAGATTAAGACTTCTGGAGTTGTCCAAAGAGATACACTGCAGAGATCTGAAAGCTAATTAATGTGCAGGAGGCAGAGCTATTTTTTCTTCTCTGGTTTACACTACTACTTTTGAGCTCAATCATGAGTTACTAGAGGAGATGAGGACAAGCATCACACCATATATCCTATGCATGACTTACCTGTGTTACTGGACTGTGCTCAGGATAGCAGGGAAAGCTGTCCTGCAGCAGTGCCATACATGGTGGCTGGGAAGGATCTTACAGGGAGGAAAAGGAGCAAACAATCCATTGCCTGTGTCCATGTTTGCTGTGTCAGCCATTTAAAATGGCCAAGCTGCCAGGAGAGGCCCATCCTATTCAAGTTTAGTGTTAAGAAATTGACTCAGTGCTTATGTAAAAGGCATCAGTTGTTGCCCAAGCCTCCCAAAACCCCTAAAGACATCTCAGAATCCTCACCCCACCCCATTTCCAACAAAGGCATCACGTAGTTGAAAGTGACTGTGAGATCAGCTTTCCTTTTATGCCTGCTCCGTCTGTACTATGTTGGCAGCATGAAAGGATAGGCAAGTGGAAGCTGTCCCTTAGGAAGACCCTTTACAGAAGGAGAACGTTTATTTGCCTTTGCCTGATTGTTCTTTGGACCCTTTTAGAAAAGATGGTGGCTCTGTGCCAGCATATCTGCCAGACTGTGCTGTGACATGGGCCCCAGTGAAGGTGTTAAGAACACGGTGTGCTCTGGCTTTGTTCTGCTTGGAACACCCTGAACCTTCACAGGATCTGTTCACAGCAGATGAGGAAGACAGGGACTTAAAATTCTTCTCCCCTAATCAAGCTTAAGAACAAAAGCACTGAGCGGGAGAGCTGGTATGTGGGCTGGCTGCCTAGAAGGTAGCCCTGGATTTCGGAAGTAAGATTGTGTGGTTGTGTCAGTAGGGTTTGCTCGAAGAGATGGCTCTGGCTTAGGAATTGCCCGATACAGTGAAGCACCTGCTTGCCTTCTGGTAAGGAGGAAGAATAGCTGGGGGAAGGTTGATGGGCCAGAATGGGAACTAGAACATTCTGAAAGCCTTGCTGGGAATTGGCAAATGCTCTGGGACTTTGAGTATTTGCCAAGTCAATTGCCATACGGATATGAATCTATTTAATTACCTTTTTGCCCAGCATCCTAAGCAGTGGGTAAGCATTCTCTGAGTCTCTGAACACTAACCAAACCCAAAAATGAATGTTCATCTCATTCTCTTTTTCTCCTTTTTTTTCTCTTTTTTGATTGGTTGTTTTTTTTAGTTGAACTAATTAAAAGCAAAGCCTCAGTCAAAATCTTGTATTTTTCAGGTTAGTTGTAGTTTAATGTCTGGGTTCGATACTGCTTACAATAGCAGTGAAGCAATCGTCTTTTATGGTAGCTATAAATCTCCTTATTTTCCAGAAGTTAATGTAGTAATAATAGTTTTAAGGCTCTCTTATTACCAAGTCTAAGTCTAATTTTCTAACAAGATGCCGCTAATGATACTGGCTTCAGCAGTTTCCTTTGTGTCCGAGCCCCTTAGAGGGGCAGTAGATTCTTAGCCAGAGCTCTTGTTTTGGTCCTGTAAAATGTAGTTTTGTTGTAACAGTAGCTTGTTTTTAATAATTTTTATCTACTTTATTAATTTATTATTGTCTAGATTTTGCTACATCAATTACTTTTACATTGCTGACAGCCTAACAGCATGTAGTTCAAATAGACCAGTATCCACGAACTATCTCAACTGATTGTAGTTGCTTTACTCTCATTTCAGTGAGTACAGCATTTTCCTCACCAGCTGGTAGAATTTTGATGGTAGTAAAAGTAAAATTCTCAGAACATTACATTACCTGAAAATTAGTTTGACAAACTATCCCCAAGAGTCTGGTTCATAGTCTGCTTCTGTGAAAAATAAATGGATGTGTTAGACTCTGCCTTCAGCTATAAGAGTTTTTCAGGCAAGTGATGTGTAGCCTGTTGGCCACATCTTGCTCTTGACCTTCCAGCCTTCACAGTTGCTCTTGGGCAGTCACTGTCTGGGTGTATGGCCCCCAGCAGGTCTAAAAGGGAGGTAAAATTAAGCAGTATGAAGAGCAGGGCTATGGTTAATTCTGTATAGGGAGTTGAAAAGACATCTTTTGGGTCGCATTATCTGATTGAACCTGTTACACAGTCTCAACTTTAGCTAGGTAGAGGGACATAGTATTTTTGACTGATGTTAGCTCCCATTTTCAGAGACTTGCTTTAATGGCCAGTGTTCCAGCAAGATTTTTTTTCTGTTTATGATCTTTATTAAAGACTCTGAGGAAGAGCAGATTAGAAATTACCATTGCATTTGGCACATACTGCCCTGTTAGCCAGCACCCTAGGAAAAGGATTCCTGTAGCTGAGGATGCAACCAAGGAGCTAAAGCTTTCAGAGAACATGTTACTTCCTCTTCACTGTTTGAAGCTTTGTCTCATTCTGCAATAGAAAGTTCAGGATCCTCTGGAAATTCAGGTTATTGATCCTCTTCCCTCTCCCATAACCCTTGTCCTTCTTGAGTCTCGTTCTGGGGTATGAACTAGATGTGTTCTGACCTGTTTCTTTGTCTTTTGGAGTTGCTGCCAGACTGGCCTCAATGAAATGTGTCACTTCACCTTTCTTTTAGGTGAAGATAGATCCATGTTTCTGCAGTTTAGTAACGTCTGGGACTGGTAAATACTTAAGTAGGGAATTCATACTCCTGTCAAACTGTGACGGTGGAAAGAAAAGCTGCCTGATGTGCGGAGCCAGCTCGCCGGCCCTCTGCAGAGCTGTGTTTGCTTGCTCGCAGGCGGCCTGCTCACGCCATCTGCCGGAGCCTCCTGCGGGGAATGCTGTGGGGAAGCTTGGCTGCACACAAGGCAGATCGGGCAAGAAAAGGAAACGTGCCTGAACCGGAGTGACTCGGTGTGTGTCATTGGGACTGTGAGAAACCAGGTGGGAACAACCACCTCCAGGATGCATAAAGTGTAAAGGATAATTAAAGGTTTGCTTGTGGTTGCATTAATTACGACCTTTCTGGTTGTTCTTAGGACACACAGAACTACTGAAGCCAGTTATATTTAGAACAGTGTACATCTGTATAATGCTGTCTTTTATGGCATGTGCTGCTGTGCAGAAAATAAGGTTCTGAAGTTGGTTTAGTCGAAGCTAGATAAGATAATTACAAAGTGGATTAATTTAAAATGGCTTATTAGTTATGGAAAATGGAAACGAAAGCATTGTTTCAAAAGTAGCAGGCCACAGAGTAATTTCAGTTATACAAGGGTGTTCCTCTGTGCATTTTAGGCAAGAGCTCAGTGGCTACTGATAGAATTGGAGAACTTCTGCAGCTCTCTTGTCACCTCTTTGGAAACTCATCTGCCCATTACATAGATCTTTTTTTCTTACAAATAAAAACAAAATAAAAAGTTTATTTGCAAGGCAGCTTCTTATCTGGCACTCTGTCCTGCAAGGATTGCTTTGTGTTACCTAAGCTAAATGTCACAATATAGTTTGTTTGAACAACATACTCCACAAAGGGAGAAGTCAGCCTACACCAAAAATGCCTCATTTATGTTTCTGTCAAAATTTACGTAAAATACAGATTTTCCCTTACGGAACAAAGTCTGTGATGCAGAATGTCATTAAATTCATGCCTATGCTCACATAGGCCTTGGACAATGCCTTACTGACTAGTGACAATTCCAGCTAGTTTATGAGAGTTTCATTTTGGTTGCAGCTGGGTTGCAAGGTATTGGTTTTTTTTAAAGTATCGGGAACATCAGACAACATCTCCAGTCAGTACTGTTGTTCTTGTTCCTGCTGTCGATGAGTTACAGGTGTTAACCCCTCCTGGGATTTGTCTCCTTGTTAGGTAACCAGCCTTGGCTCTTAAGTTATGTGGTTAGAAAAGATTAGATGGCCTACACCCAAAATTGAACACTGAATACAAGCACTGATTTTTCTGACATGGCTTGACCTTCTCATAATTGCTGCCATCTGGGGAGTGGTATCAGCCTGCTCCCATCTGCTGTCATTGATTCTTTGAGTGGCAGTTCAGCTTGTGAGTGGAAGGGGTATGTGACCTTATTGCCTATCAGCTAATGCTGGAAAAGTGAAACATAAATACCTGCTTTGTTCTCAGGCTTAAACAGCTACAGACTTAAAATTTGGATCTTTTTACTCAAAGCTAAATTTTCAGAAACACTTTACCATATCACTTTCATGATTATCTGTGACACAGCACTGTCACCTTTGGCAACCGGTAAATCTCTAATACGAATAAAGCCTGTAGTAGTCCATAGCAGCAAGCAGGCTTACTCAAGGGAATTAGGAATTAGCCTTTAGTAATACCCTGAGTGGACATTTGTACATCCTCTACCAGAGCTAAAAGAACCTCTGCATGCTAAAGGCTATGGCGAATACTTTGATTTTAGAGTGAACTTTATCTTGCTATGTCTAACTAACACACACCCCAAGGATGTGGTGCTTTCTTCAAGTCTGACGAGGTAGGTGCTTCTCATTTTTCTACCAGTAAGATAAATGGGTGCAGATGGGGTGCAGGTGAGAAAATAAATGTGGTTGTCTTTTCTACCACTGTTCTAGTGGCTGTTTGCTTCGGGCAAAGATCTTTCGCAAAGCAGAAAGCTAAAAAAGGCTCATTCTGCCTTCAGGGAGATGAAAGCTGCATGTGGTTTTCTCCCAAAAGGTGGTTATCTCTTCCAGCATCTCTTCTGATACTCCTTCACCCTAAGGAGTTTAAATCTGAGCACTTTTTAAAAGACAATAATATTTTTGTATATCAAGACATTCTCTTGTATTTAATAGAAGAGAGGGATTCGTTTTCCTCAAAATTAATAATGAAAGTCAATTTTTAGCCGTCTGACAGATGTTTGAGGAGAAAATACAGTGGTACATATATGTTTTGCTATGTAGTTGTTAAATGCTTTATCGAAATTCAGGGGTTTTAGTACTCATTATACTTGTAGGACAGAAAAACATTGCTGATACACAGAACAGTAGAAGAAACAGATGATGAATGAAAAATGCCTGATGCTGTAAGCATGATGCAAGGCAAAGGTTCCAAATTAACTGATTTTGTTTAACTTGTGTTATTTTTGTTCCACTGTCATGATTTTCTCTTCAGTGCTCCTTGATCTGAAGCAAAGGGATAGAGCTCTGAACATTTGCAGTTCACCTTACTTTACCAACCACACTGGAATCTGTTATGGTCACAGTTACTTTGAGATGAACACATAACAGAAAACCAAATTAGATCAATACAGTAGCTTTCTTCATATCTGTATTGATTATGTGGCTGCTGAAATGGAGCTTGGCAGTGGACTTAGTCATCAGTTGGGCCTTGAGTGGCTGAGGTGAGAAATTGCCTACCCCTGACTGTTCCTGGGATGAGAGCTTGGGAGTTTTGCAGGGACTCAGTGCACAGCAGCTGGGAGGCACTAATGAATGTGGATGTAGCAACTCCAAAGAGAGCTCAATGGCAGCAATAAAACCTCAGTCTTATGGTCATCTGCTGTAGTTTGTGAGGACTTACTCTTTTGCTGGGTAATCATGAACCATGTGTGTCATAAATATAAACTACAGCTCAGACATTCTCTTTGCAGCCCTAGTTGCCAGTTTCAGGGGTGTCAATGGGAAATTCTTCAAAGTACCTTTCTACTTGAAATTTCTTGTTAATTTTGCTGCAGAAATCTTGCTTCATTTACAGTTTTCTGCTAGTAACAGCAAATTGAATGATACCAACATGTGCCTTCTTTCATCGGACCACACAAGTTTGGAAATTAAATGTTCAAAAGTTAAGTTGTGGGCAAACATAGTTCTTCCAAGAGTCCATCTTGCAAGGACACCTTGGATAAAATATGGGTTAAGCTAAGCAAGAGTAATGCATTATCAAGGAAAGTGTCTGCAAATGGAGTCAATCAGGGATATAGTCATCAGGACTAATTGCATAAGTATGTGTTCAAAGATACAAATGCTTGCTTTCAGTCTTGTCTCCATTCAAGCCAGTTGTCAGACTTGCTTGAAGCTACTTGCCATCACAACTAATTTAAAACCTTTTGCATCAAGCTGAGGCCAAGTTTTCATCTGAAAAATACCAGTGGTTCAAGTTGCCATATGACCGTGTTTCTTCCTTGTTCAGTTTGGAAATTTTTTTCATTCACAGTTACAACTAGAGGTGTCCTGATAAAATAGGTCTTCAGTGTTCACTGAGTTCTGTTTAATCTGCTTGTTTCTTCCAAAAACAAATGTCAAAAATCTGATTCAGACGTGTGTATGCTGAGAATTAGTTGGCTGCAGTGAAACAATATAACAACGGTTTTCTAATTTAACACTAGGCCCTAAACCTACAGATCCTGGAAAAGCCTAGTTCATATCAACTTCATTAAAGGTGGAATTCAGCCTACTGCTGAGGGCTGGCATAAAGACAATCTATGCTTAGCTCTCCCTAAATCCTAAAATATGCACTGCTTTTGTTTCTGAACTATGGTAAATTTTATGTGGAGAATTTAACACCTGTAAGGATTGGGCCCCAAAAACTGTAGTAATTGCTAAGGGGAGAAAAAATCTGAAATGTTCTTCTGTACAGTACAAAAGAGTACTTCTTAATGAAGTAGAATTTGTTTTCATAGTCAAGAAGTTTTCTTCATCTTCTGTAAAACTAGTCTTGGATTTCATTATTTACAAATTTTCTCTCAAGACAGTACCTGCTTATAAAATATTTCATGAAGCCTTCATTTCATCATAATTCTGTTGTTCTAGAGCACATGAAGATGAAATTTTTTGAGGACATGTGGGGAAAGCTACTTCAGGTGCACTAATAATCAGGTATATATTGACTTAGATATATGTGTATGTATGTATGCAACAAAGTGGATGTGTTAATTTGAAATTTTGCACTTTTATCTGTTGAGACAGCTTGGTAAGTTCAGCAGCAGTAGCATAGTATGATGGTGTGGCACATGGTTCTCTGCCTTGCAGGCAGGAACATTGCTGTTCTGGTGCTTCTGTAGTGGTGACTGTCCAGAGGTTTGCACAGCCTGGTTTTGGTGGCACTTACACTGTGCCTTCAGTAAAACAGTGTCTGATGTCAGCTCAGCATCTGGGTTACCCAGTTTTCCCAGGTACACTGGGACACTGGGCTGTGATTGTTTCCATGAGTAGAACAAAGGAATGTGAGGAAGCCCTGCCAAAACATTGTTTATTTCTGTGTATTCCCCCAGTTCCCCTCTTTCAGTCATACGATATTTTGATGAAAATTCAAACTGGAGACCCTGGAATGCATTTTAATTAAGGGAGGTGAAGGAGAGAAGTCTGAAAAAATGACTGTGAACAGCTGGGACTGAGATGGCAGCATGGGTAGTTCGTAAAGGTGTGCAGACTCGTAATCACGTTTTCTAGGGAAGTGTAATGTATGCACCAGGAAGGGGCTTCCTGTGAGGAAGAAAATGCCTCCAGCTCTGCCTCAGTCCCTGAGCACAGATGGACAAATGCCATTACTCTTACTGGTTGGACAAGTCATGGTTCTGTGGTGCTCAGCAGGAAACAAACCACAAACCCCAAACACCTGTGCTGCAGTGAGCTGTGATTGTGGTGCTCAGGGGCTGATGCAGGGCAGCAGTGTGCTGGGACAGTGCACATAAGCCATCACTAGCTGTAATGTTCATGGGCAGGGAAGCACAGTGGTTGTGCTGTTCCTTCTCAGAGCTGCCACAGCTCAGAGCTTCCTGTTGTTTGCAGTCCGAATGGATTATTGCTCTGCCAACCAAAGGAAGGCTGTCCCGCTGCCTGCAAGTCATCTTTGTGGTGGTGTGCAGGATGCCTCTTCTGGAAGCTCTCTGCGCTGCTTTGCTCAAACAAAAAGTTGACTGCCTAAATGTGAAGCGGTAGAGTCGAAGAGTTTCTTAAGTCACACAATATAGTTTAAAACCTGTTTAAAGAGTTTTTCCTTTCTGAAGGCACCTTAAAGTCAGTGTTGCAGCAGTAATCGTGCTAAACATTCATGTAGCTGCAGTTTGGATTGTCTGTTCCAGCTAATACACATTTTACACTCCTGAGTTTTTCCCATCTTAGTGAGTAAACATATAGTCTTAGCTGACTGCAAAAAGATTAGTTTACTCCACTGGGCTTAATCTATGACATTGACTAATCTTGGTGTGATCCTATTACTGCAAGGTCAGCTGGGATTGTAGTGTTTGATTGTCTTGCTTTGCTCATTTGATGTCAGCATTCGTGGTTTGGAAAGTTTTTGTTTTTATTGGTATCTCTGCAACTCTGTAGTCAGGAGAGAGATGGCTGACTCATGTGATCCTTACTTTGAAAAGATTAAGATATTGGCTGTGAAGGAGGGAAAAGGGAAGTCGTCGTCCTCATCAGTGTTACTTTCTGAAATTTAAGTCACAGTAAAGAAAGTCCACCATCATTTGGCAGATCTCTGAAGATCTGGGTGGCAGGAGTTGGTCAGCTGGAAGGTATTGTTCCTAGCAGAAATGGAGAGCCTCCCACTGATGGAACTGATAAAGGTGGGAGTTCTAAAATTCCTGGACTAAGATCTGGGTAGTGGGTCTGTCACAAGTAACTTCTCTTTGCCTCTGTCAGGGGGGGCATGGCAGGCTGGTGGCTCTCCAGTCTCAGTGTTGCTGGTAGAGCACTGATCTGTAGCTGCCCAGAAGCTTTTTGTTTCCAGTGGTTAACTTGGCACATCTCACCACTGAGCATGAACTGCAGCTGATGTCATGATCAACAGATAAGAGGGATGAGGTGCTCCTGACAGCCTGTGAGTGAGAGTATGTAGTGGTGTCTTTCTCTGGCATGAGCACTACAGCAACTCCTGTTGGCAATCCCCTGGAAATCAGTGAAAACCTTAAGGGGCTGCCCCCTTCTTCTACAGAGGTTGGCAGCAAAAAGCACAGTTGCTTTTTTACCTAATGCTTGGTAGGCAGATGGGAGCAATGGATTTTTCTCCTAAATGGTGTTTTCAAATCTCCTCCAATTTAATTAGGTTTCACTGCTTTAATGTACCTTTCTTAACAGACACTGGTCAACCTGAGGTAAAACACTACAATCAGAAAACATGCAGCATCATGACAAAACTCACTGGGATGTCACAGGACTCAGTGAGTTATGCAATGGCAGTAAACAGGGACCAGCAATACACTGATAGGTGCTAAGCTCTGTCAGACAAGGCCACCTAGAACATGCTGATTTATTGCTTGCTGATGTGTGCTAGAGTTGTTTCCGGACTGCATCATCTGTCAGGGGCAAATTTAACTGAAATAAAGAAACCTCTAAGTGGTAGAGTTATAATGCAGAGAAGGGGGATCATAATATTGTATTTGTATTTCTCATCTCTTTTCTTTCTTCTGGTGATGAACTATGAGGTGTTTGGGTTTTGTAGCCACCCCTTTTAAGTTAGCATCCTTCAGAGTTCAGCTGAGGTTTCCCTTTCTCTTCTGTAAAAGTTCATTAATGTTGGGAAAGTACTTAAAACGTCTTGCAAAACTTTGAACCCATTACCATAAAGAACTGTGGGCTTGTCAGTACAGCTGAGAATGTTTCTTAAAAATGTGGGGATTGTTTGCTCAAGCACTTTGCAAACCATAATCATATTTGTATCTGTCTAAGAACTCCAACTGAATTTACAAATATAATAGAATTCAGTGTCTTTGCATAGGTTTATATGATTGCTTCTTTTATTCAGGTAGAGAAACCAAGATATTCAAGATATGGGATGACTTGCACGTGGTCCCGTAGAAAATCAGGGACAGGAAGAGAATATCCGATTCTCAGTCCCTTACTTCACACTGAAATCTGTTCTTCATCTTAATTTTTCCAGTTATCTTGCAGCTAACTCATCCTTCATATTGTCTTGTTCTTCTGGCACCAAAATGTATTCACATGCACATTTCTGGGTCTTCTCTAGGTTACAGTTAGCATTATTGCTAACTGGTCCAAATTTGTTTTGTGTATTTTATTTACTTTTTTCATTTGAAAAGCATTTTTCACAATCAGAGCCAACATGATGGTGTAGAATACCAGTACATCAGGGTTTAGGAAATGTTGCTGGCCAATTAAATTCCTTTTCATACTGAGAGGTTTTTAAACCTCTTCTGGGCAATTAATTGTGAGTAAAGATTAACATATTTGACTTTTCCTACATACCAATGTATTAAATATTAGCCATGGTTATATTTCTGGAGGGAGGACGGACAATACTCCCTGAGACAATCCTGTGCTTTCCCAAGGAAACGCGCGCTGCAAAGCAGCACCAGGTGGCGCCGGTGGCACCCGAAAGGGCGTGAGTGGGAGGTGCCGAATGCAGGGGAATGGGAGCCCTCGTGGATCCCACCCAGTACAGAGCATTTCCCATGGATCCCACATGGTGGGTGCAGGACTGGGCATTCTGTGCTTGGGACTTTGAAGCTGAACCCAGTGCTATGAATTAGAGAATTTATACATTACCAGAGTATCTCAGGGAAGTCTGTCCCGTTTTTTGATAGCAATTCACTTATCTCCTAATAAGAACCAATTGCTTCTTCTACCATGGGAATGATGAAGCACAGTAAGAAGCCTTGTTTCATCATTTGGTATGTTGAATATTAGCAGAGTTTCCAGCACATCTGCTCTTCATATGTTCCTTGGTTACCCAACCAGGGAGCAGGTTTTTGTCACTAGTTGGAGATACTGGCTTGTGGTGGGAAGCAGAAATAAGCATCTTCCAGAGCAACAACCTCATTCTTTTAGTTCTCACATCAGTGGAGTTTTGTGAGTTGGTATCCAGTGGGGCAGTTCAAGGTTTCCGTATTTACTTGTCATTAAATTACTCATTTTGCTTATGCTGTAATTCTTTCGCTCTCTCTTTTTCTTCGCTAACCTTTCAAGTCCTCTGTTACTAGCTAAGTAAGACACATTCTTTCTTACAGCCTTTAGTTGCTCATAGATATGGAAATGTTCTGAATTTATTTCACTAGCTTTGTTTGAGACATGGTAATGCATTGACAGAAGTGGTGTATTGAATACTGAAATTATGATTTTACTCAAATCAAATGAAATGAAGACAAAACCTCATGTAATTCTTCTGAGATCCTGTTCTCATTGAAATCTCTGTCAAAATCCCATTTGCTTTTAGAATTGTGAGGCTGAAGCTGATTTCTGCCTGTATTTATGCAGTATACATTAAAGTCACCCAGCCTGAATCCCATCTTCAGTGAGGGGCAGTGGGGGGCCACCACCAGTGGCAATTCTACCTCTGAAATCAGTCTGGTTTGCATTTTGGATCACCCTGCTCACACCCAGGAGGCCTCTAGCATCTTTCCAGTCTGCCCAGCTCAACAGACTCTTGGTGCTCCCTTCTGGCTCCAGTTTGTGGTTCCAATAACAGAGTTAGCATTCCATTTTTATTACAGAGCAAAAGTAACTGTATGGATGTACAGACAATTTCAGACTGTTTTAGACATAGGGAAAAACATTCCAAACAGTATTTAACAGAAAGTGTTTAAAGGCATTTTATTTATGACATGTGGTTGTTTGAATGGAAACAGAGTGCTTGGAAAATAATGAAAACATAGGGAAAATGAAGAAAAAATCTTGGCCTGATTATTCAGACAAACTGATCGTAATGGTCAGCCAAGGTGAATACTGTCAGTTTATCATTTGTCAGTCGAGGCTAGCAGGTGTTTTACTTTAGGACAAGGAAGTGCTTTGTCACATAGACAAGTTTTACTCCAGTAAGAAGTCCTTTCTCAGGGCTGATGATGCATAGAAAATGGAAAAAGATTCAGCAAAGCTGGTTTATAAAATAATCACAAAAAGAGCAGTGTAATCCTTTCTGTCATCTAATCTATTTTATTACTACGACTATGAGGACTGCAAAGAGTTACAAAGTGAGAGTTAAAAAGTTGCAAAGTGTCTAAAAGGAAAGTCACTTCCAGGTGTGCTGAGGCTGAAGGAGATTGTAATTAATTTGTTGTCATTGTCCTTAAAGTAGGCGTGAAATCATAGAATGTTTTTAGAGGCTTAGCTTTGGATCCAGAGTAACAATTTGCTTATTCTGTTCTAGTGTCCCTAAAACAGTTACGAAGTTCAGTCTGCATATAATCTTTTCTTATTATTATATTCATAGTCCTATTTTTTAGAATTCAGGTTTTTACCTCCCCATGTTTTAAAGCAACACAGGTCAAGAAATCAATTTTCTTTTCTTAGCTTGGAAGACCTATCCATTTGCAGAATCCTGGGATGAGACAAGAGCCTGATTTGTCAGACTGCTCCCAAGTGATCCTAAATGTGCCACCAGCCCCTTCAGCTTGGTTGGAAGTTGAATGTGATGCCATAGTGAAGGAATCCAGTGTCCTGGTTTCAGCTCTGCCCCTCTGAGGACAGCAAGAAGCTGTCACTCGCTCTCTAATTCCATTAGTTGGCAATTTGCATGTGAAGTAAATTACTGTACATGGGGCCATGGAATGTAATATACCATTGAGGCCTGACTTTTCATAAATAGCCATTAACCATGGGCTAGATCCCCATAAATGCCAAGATTGAATTAGATAGTCTTCTATGCTGGATGAGGGACTTTATCTGCTTCAGTTTTTGAAAAGTCATTTGAGGCAACAAGAACCTGAATTGAAGAAAAGTGGCAGCTTCCATTTGCTATTATAGGAGCTGTTGCTTCTTCAGCATTTTTCAGAATTAGGTCAGGAACTGTCTGAGCTTAAGCAACCAAAATTAGTGAGTGTCTTATCAGTACTGGAGCCTGTAACCAATTATACTGTTCCTTATCTGTAAAATTATGTTCGATTTGTGTTACTAGTCTGGGTAACATTTATAGGGGAAAAAAAAAGAAAAAGAGAGCACAAGCAGAAAATTATATTGATGTGTGAAGTATAGATCTATTATTCTTTCCATGGAAGGTATTGTCTAATGACTTCCTGACGCATGGTGCATATCCACTGCTACCAGTCCATAAGCAATTAATGGATGAGGAAATGTGCAGCCCAGACAAGCTGGGAGCTGTGGCTGGTTTTCTCTTGGAAATCAGCCCTGCCATCAGACTGGGGGCAGAGAGGAGGAAACCAGAACCCAACTAAAAGGAAACAAAAGTGTTTGTCACGCCTGGAGGTTCATGCTTTGTATGTGACACAGATCTCAGCCGTTCTCTTATTTGTTAGAAAGGAGAGCGCTTCTTTCCTTCCCAAGGGTGCTGAAGTTCAGGTTTTTAATGTTCGAGTCACTTGACTGTTAAGATGGAAAGTGCTGCAGAAATAGCTACCAAGTTCTAGGCAGTGTAATCTAAGTATAATACACTTATGGGCAGGGACAGATGAATGCACATAACGTTTTGTGCTGTCCTCAGCCATCATTTTCTTGTATTGCTATTTTTTCCATCCCAGGTAATTTCAAACCAAGGAAAGAAACCGATTAACTCAGTTTTATTAATCAGAGATGAAGTGTCTGCTAATAGAAGCTAGAGCTTCTTGTGATACTGTTTGAAAACACAGGAATGTCAAAAGTTCAATGCTGGACAAACTTTCCTGTAAAAATGCTCTCCCGACGCCATTTTCTGTGATGCGAGGTCTTCATTTCCATTTCTAATGTAACACCTACTCATCGAGATGGAAGCTGATTGTGCTTTAAATTGCTGTGTGCTACCTATACAAGCTTTAATGCACTCAGGAAGGGGAAAGGAGCCACAGAGCTCCAAGAGAACTCACCGTGGTGTTCGGTGGTCAAATGAAGATCATCCAACCAGAGCTGCTCCAATGTTAGTACCAGTGATCATGTAACCAATGGCAAATGGTTAAATAGCTGGCAGCTAGCCCTCTCTATGCAAGAAGTTGTCAGCTGGCTCAGCCTGCTGTTCAGCGGGCTTCTGCCTGCTGTAAAACTGTTCTTCTGATGTCTCTGAGGATGCTATAATAAAGTAGGATCTAAGGAACACCCTCTATCACAAATTTTGACTCTGTGTGTGCTTCAGTTCAGCACTCTAAACTGCTAAGAGGAATACAGTGGTTTTTGGTTTTAATTTTCAGTTTGAATACATCTTTGTAGCTAAAATGTGATAAAGAATGGGCCTATGTGGTGTAACATCTTTGATACCCTGGAAAATGGGCTAGAGTACACTTGTAGGAAATTTGCAGCTATACTGAGGGAACACAGCTGGAGGCTGTTTCACTAATGAGCTGGAGGAATTGACCAACACAAACTTCATAAAATTTTACTAAGGCAAGTGCAAAGCCCCTGTGTTAGTAGGACCTGGAATCCCAGGGAACAGCAAATTGAAGGTGAGTCAGCAGAGTGCCCTTGCAGTGTTGAAAGCTGTATTAGTGAGAGGGAAATGTTTGTTCCCTCTGATTGGCACTCAAGAGTTTGCATCTGGAGCACTGTCTTTATTTTGGGAGGCCCTTACTGCAGGATTGACGAATATCTTTTTAGGGGTCCTTGGGATGAGGGTGGTTGGAGTATGGAAGGCCCAAATGTAAAGATAGGCTGGAAGAGCTTGTTCAGCCTGGGGAGAAGGGGGCTAAGGAAGAATTAAGTTGTAGTCTTCTACTAGGTAAAGGAGTGTTACAGGAAAGATGGAGCCAGATTCTTCTCTTAAGTGCAGAAGGAAGAAACACTGCAGCAAGGGAAATTCCACAGGGACATAATGAAAAAATCCTCACAGTGGGGAATGGTGGAGTACTGTAACAGCTTACCCAGAGGACTGGAAACATTGTCCTTGGAGGTTTTCAGCATTCGGCTGGGCAAAGCCCTTGACCACTTGATCAAACTTTTAGGTTGTCTCTTCCTTGAATGAGAGGTCAGACTAGGTGAGCTTCACAAGTAGCTCCAACTTATTTTTTTCTATGATTCTACAAATATACAGAAGCTGATGGTTGATCACCTCCAAGGATGAGGTGACAGTGTGACCTGGTGGGTTTCTACTCCCTCGGCAGGTTATTGATATATAAGATTACTGGTATATTGTTATTTACTAACGTGGGGTTTGTTATTCATATGATCAGTGCAGATTATTTCTAATATGTGAGAGTGCTCACATGGGCACCAGTTTACAGGCCCATTGGCACAGAGGTTATTTGTTTATCTTTTCTGTCCACATCTCATGATCTGTTTTAATTTTCCTTTAAACTTACTGTTTCCCTTGCAACAGAAAGAGAGGGGGCACACAGTTGGTAGGTAAGAAAGGCTCTAGAATGCAGAAACAGACAATGCTGAAGTAAAAGTACCACAAAGTGGCCCACAGTCTTCCTCTGAGTTTAGGTATAGAATTGACTACATGGAACTTCTTTTCTCTAGCTGTTACCTGCCAGTCACTTGCTGAGTTTTTGTGTAAACTGTTACATTTTTAATCCAAGTATGCTCTTGCCTAGGTCGCTGCAGCAGTGCTTTGAGGATATGTAGCGTATGGAAGAAGTTGCCTCTTCACCCAGCAGTCCCCAGTGACCTCCAGAGTGCTCATTCTCATGGTAGGTAACCAGCACTGAGCAATATTCTGTCTGTGCTTTGTTTCGGGGAGGCACAATAAAGAGTCAAGAACTGTTAAGTGCATAATGGACCCTAGGCTGGTTTTTCAGTTAAACACATGATTCTTGAAATTTTCGTATTGTGTCACAAATGTCAAAGGACATCAAACCAGCATGCTTTTTTTACAGAAAACATTCTTTTGAGACATCCCATTTTAAAAAAGTGCTTTAAGTTTTTGTTTTATAATCTATTGCCTATGAAAGAAACTTGTGTTAGTTTACTATTCATATTAAATGCAAAGTGAAGGAAGGCCTAATTCTGCATGTCTTGTACATGTAGGTCTTTACACAGGTCTAAGCCTATCTTACCCCTTCCTGTCAGTGTAAATAAAGTTCATTGGATTATGAACTGCTGCTTTCCATATTTAGTTTGACTACCAGGGTGAGTAGAAACATTTTAGCTGATGTGATGGACTACAGATCAAAGCTTTAAATCTATTGCTTTTTGTTTTAAACCATCAAACATCTCTGATGTGATGTCATAGAATACAGCTCTATGAACAGCAAGAGCAATGTTTGGTTTTTTTTTCTATAGGCTGAAACAACTACAGTTGTCTCTAACCAAACTATTCACTTTTTTAAAACACATTGTAATAGGGCCTTTGGGACATGGATCTGCTCATGACTGCAAATGTTAAATTCCCATGGTGTGGTATCAATAAGATGTACAACTACTTACGTCTTAATATATTACTTCTGTGTACTTTGAAATGCATGCATCCTGCCTTTCCCAGAGAGCAGGCTGTCAAGGACCTTGATAGTGATCTTGCAGATAGTGTGCCTGCACTCTGCTTGTTCCTTTATGGGGGTGTATGCTCCTGTTTTTTTCATAATCAGAGGTCAACCAGTTTGATTTCAGTACAAAACATGGAGGATGATGGACAGATGTGTCATTTCATGTCATGGATTGTTCCATTTCAGAACTAGTTTAAGGGTCTTTCGCTTCTGTACTGTGCCAAATATTTATTCATTGTCCAACAATATCCTGTGGCAAGAGATTACTGTGCTTTCCTCCCCCTGTGCTGATTTCAACCACGTGGTTAACACAGATCTGATCCAGGCCACACAAACCATTGAATCAGCTCAACTGATGAAGCAGAAAACTCCAACATGAGATAGGAACCTTCATAATAACATTTGTTTTAAAAGGCTTCCTAATGTGAGACTACACTCCTAAAACCACAAGCTCTTTTGGAAAGTCTATTAAACTTGTGCTTCTCAGTCACAGAGTTGTTGAAAGTGCCAGCATGGTGTGTGTTTCTGTTTCCCAGTCTAGTGGAAATGGCCCATGAAGCGTTATATAAACACAGTGGGGGCAAGCACATCAGCTTAGTTGCCTGATTTTTCAGCTGGGGTTAGTAGTCAGCAGCTTCTGTTGCACTGATTGCTTTTGTCTGGCTCTTGAATGCATACATCCCTTTGGTACTGATGACTTGTAAAAATCCAGAGTGGTCCTTAAAATACACCAAGAACAGTTATAGGGAGCTCAGACATCTTAAAATCACAGATCCAAAGGGACCGAGTTGATTCCTTACTCAAGTTCTACGCTGTGTTTTGAAGAACAGATTTGTTTTGTAAATCTCTGCTTTCTGAAGAGTATGCCCCTATTTTTGTTCTATGTTGACCAAAACAACAAATTTGGTGCATCTCTGTGTATCAGTCTCTTCCATGTTTTGTTTTAGGTTTTCAGTACAGTTTTTTGTGCCTCCTCTGATCAGCTATGCCAGTCTTATTGAGGGACAAACGGATGAACCTTAAAAAAGACAATAAATAGAAAGTATGACTCTATAACTAAATCCTGGAAATTAGTGGTGCTTCTGACTTAACCTCAGGGTTACAAATCAGCCCTGCCTGTGTATTTTTCTGAAATAGGTCTCTGTTTTCTCAGTGTGCTCATCCATTTTCTTTTTCTAAACGAGACTTTCGAACAAATTCCTGGCTGGTGTCTTCTGGAGCCAACTAGGTATTTCCTAGTCAATAATTACTTCATTGTTCTTTTAAAGAACCTTGTCTCTTCCTCATTTCTTTTTTTATCCTCTCCCACCTACCTCCTTTTGCTCTCACTCTGCATACTTAGGCAGAATAGTACAGAACAGATGCATTGAGATATTAGTGAGAATTCGTGAAGATAATGCACACCTTATCTACCCTCATTCCCTAATTAATTAGAATCTAACTGGTGATCTTATGGGTTGTTTGTTTTTAAAACCTTGTCACTCTCATCCCGGGGCCTGGTGTAGGTACACTTGCCATCAGCAGTTATCCTTTAGGGCCCCACCAGGCCTCTAACCCATGGTCTGCTGAGGACCATCTGCTCTTTTCATGTGCTTTTCTACTGATACCAAAACAATTTCCATCTGACTGCCCTGTGCTTTGCACAAATAAAAACCTTTCAGGCTGCTGCTTCTAAAGTAGATTTACCTTCAATCACCATTTATTAAATCTCTGTCCATTAAAAACCATAGCTTGCAGAAGCTGTGTGCATTAAGCCTGATTATAGAGTCAGTAGAGAAGAGGGAGGGGGCCAGCAGTTGCTCGTGGTGTATTGCCTTGTTTTTCTGCTTGGCTGGCTTCTGGTAACACTTGTGACACGGTGCATATTGGAACAGGAGTCTCATCATTTGACTTTGATTTGGTTCTGTGCATTTGTCTCACCTTATATTTAAGCTGTAACTTAATAGTTGTTGGCTTCAGGAAAAAACCTGCTCAGACTACATGTCTGAAATCAGGGTTTTCTTTGATGCTGGGGTACTAGTTCCGTTATGGAGGGGATTAAGAAAGGAAAGCTCACAGGTTCCTTACGGAGGATGAGTGGCTCCTTCAAACGCACTTCATTTAAAGGCTCAGCATCTGGATCACAGAGGGTAAGTCTGCAATTACCCAAATAGTACAGCCACAGGGAAACAGCTAGAGGCACTGTTTGGCCCTCTTGCTTTTAACAGCTGGTACTGTTATAAATGAAAACTATTCCCTTTGTGCTTGTTTATGTCTCAGAGGTATCAGTCATGTTCATTGCACTGGTTCTAACAGTGAATCTTATTCGTGTTACAGGAGTCCTTTCACAAGTTCCTGTCTTAAGGATCTTTGGGTTAAATGTCACTGTACAGGGCTAGCCTGTAGTTATTCCTGTCCATACTCAAAAACACATTTTGATGCCTATTGATAGTGTTCGTCACCAATATAGATGCAGTAAATGTGAAGACTGGTGGGATGTATACCAGATTTTGATGTGATTCACTGAACTACAGATGACAGATTCTATGGGAAATACAGTCTGTGATTAGAGTATTTGTGGTGTAGGTTATGAATGAAAAAGTGAGGCAGGAGAATGAAGACATGAGTGATTGCTTTATAATGTATGAGCTCACTGTTATCATAAGCTTGCATGTAGTAAATGAATAGTAAGAATTCGTTTTTTAATTGTTTTCAAGCTGTTAAGGGAATTTATGTACATATTTTGTCCATAGATTGATAGATTCTTTTACAAAAAATACAGACTTACTTCAGCTCAGGATTACTTAAATTCCAGCTCAACTGGCCTTTTTCAAACTGATTTTATTCAAATAATGAGAAATAGTTTTTGTCTACTCTTCAGACATCTGCAACCCTTTTACTTCTAATTTCTGGTGATTGTCATCACTGTTATAGTCAGATTCTAACTAAAGGGGTGAAAGGAAGTTTCAAGGAATATATAAAATGAAGAAAAATGTCACAACGGCAACTAAGTATGCATTAAAATGTTTCCTTCTTTAAGAAGATTGTTCTATACATTGTGCAATATTGGTCGTAGTCATCTGTGATTGCAAGAGAGAATATGTCTAGGTTTGAGGGACTGCTTCAGCAGAGACTGATGGTCATGGACCATCACCAGGGGAATTCCAAGCATCATCTCAGTATAAAGTGATTTACAGTGATGGTTTTTAGGTACTGACTGTGGACCCTTGCCCTTTTCTCTGCTAGAGATTGTCAGGCTGCATGTAATACCTGTATTACAGGCCCAATTACACTGAGTGCTAGATGAAAAAAAAGAGCGCTTCAGCTGTAATTTCCTTGGCACCAGGGCCAAGGCTAAACATTTGGAATCAAAACAGAAGGTGTTTGCGGTGGGTTCAGTTTTTCCTCCTCTGATGGTTGTAAAGCAAAGTGGCAAAATGAAATGCCAGCTAATACTTGGGTAACTTTGCCCATTACTTGCACAGTTGTTTCCTGGGTACCTCATGACAAACCAGGCTGTCCTCTAAGAATCTTGCATTTCATGAACAACTGTGTTTTGCTTGCTTTGTCACTCAGATGACTTCCAGCTTCATAGGCTGGTAGTATTAACTTTATTTATTGAATAATACAAAGAAATAATGATAAAGGAAGTTGAAAAGGATTTCCCCTTCAAAATGTCCCCAAGCCTGCTTTGATACTGCAAAACATACGGCATTTTACTTCTTGAATGGAATAAAGTCAGAGTAAAATGCCCAGGCAAAAATGGCTTAATTTTGTCCCACTAATCCCATAAGACTAGTTAAGTAAAGGTAGAAGGAGCACAGTGCAGATTTTATTTTCCTTGACTTCTTACTATAAGAAAATGTTGTCTTTCAAAAGCTGAAAATTCCTTTCATGGCTTGCTTATTTTAGTCTTTGTAATCCTTTTGGTGTTTATTTGCTTTAATGTTCATTTCAGTAACAGAAACTTTACCTTTCATGAAAATAGTTATTAGAGTTGATTAGAAAACTAGATTTTTGTGCTTGTGTAATAGGCTGGGAGTGTTACTTCTGCCACAAATTATGTGGGTTGGCTCTCTGAGGTCAGTAGCACGCTGTCATCATCCAGGCAGGTGAAGTGCTCGTCTCTGGAAGTCAGGACTTCTCAAGGCAGGAAACTGGGCATTCTTGTGCTTGAGAGTGTTTCGTATTGACTGTTAATTTTTGCTAATGATACAGCTGAAAACAGGAATTGAAACTGGTATTGAATGTGTGTCCCTTGTAGGGGTGTAGTGTTTCAGGATATGTCTGGAAAACCTATGCAGGAAACGGTTAAAGCCATGTGATGTAGCCAAGCATTGAGGTTTATAATGAAAATTTCACCTACTACTCTAATCTTTTTCCCTTTTGCCACTCTCACTCTTGCTTTTTCCTGAGGAATGTGTAACAGTGTGTGGTCCTGGCCCATGATTTTAACTTCCAGTTTTTACTGCAGTAATGCTGGATACCAAGACTACTTAAAATGTGTCCTGCTCAGCTCTTTACTCTGCTTAGTTTTCCTGTGTAGTCCCCTGATTTTGACAGCAGTGCTGTAGAGGAAGATAAAATTTTATTTCCTGAGCAGTTTTACAAAACCACCTGTTGCTACTTGCTGTGCAATTAAAGGTGTAGTTCTCTCCCTCAACAGAGAGTGCTCTAAATGAAATGTGAGACCCATGATGTCCTAGTGTGTCTGTGTTTTGGTTTTGTGTCTTGTAAACATCTCTGTTTATTAACAAAAGAAGCAGCTTATCTGGATGCACATCACTGGTCTGTCATTCCTGCTAATGGGAATTACTTCAAATTATTTTTCTAGTACTAAACAATGCTTTCATCTCTGCTTGCTGTCTCCATTGACTTGATCTAAATGTCTTTAAAATGTACCTACTATGACTCATTTTCTGTTCCTCTGAAGAGAAAACCATTTTATTGGAACAGCTTTACTCTGCATTTATTTCTCTTTGCCAATAATTCTTCCATGCTTGTAAATTCTCTGCGATTATCTGTATAAGAGTATATTCAGTACAAGCCTTCCAGATGCTCAGATTTAAGCTTTTATACAGCTGCTAATGTATTTTATTACTGTCTCCTTCCTGGCTATCAAATGTGATACAAGAAATTACAGTAATGCTTTACAAAAAATTTAGACTATTTTATCTAAATGTAGTAGACAACTTCAAAAATCCCAACAGCACTACTATAGAAAGTATAATGGATCTCTGTAATTTTTTTAAGGTAATACAGTATTACCCAGTGGTTTATTGGAAAAACTTCCATGGATTACAAAGGAGAAAAGATTATTAGACCTTCAGACTAAGGCAAATAACTTATCCTATGTTTTGTAAGTGACCAGACAAACCAGTGGTGAGTACATTCTCTTAGATCAGAGAGAATGTAGCTTCTAGGCAGAAAACCAATTTTGTCTTCTCTTTAAGTCACTGCTTTGATCTGTCTTACCATTTGTTAATGAAGCTTGAAAATTGGTATGAAATCCCTTAAGTGAGTTGCAGTTGTTAATCTTAAATTGTATGTTTTGTGTGCTTTCTTATCATAATACTAAACTTCAAATAGGAAAAAGGAAGACTAACAAGACTAATTCACTTTCTGCTTCTAAACTATTTGTCAAGCAGCTGTGATTTCCTTCAAATTGCATACCTTTTGATGTTTTAGGTTTATGATGGTCATAGGTATGTTTGGAAGTTTTCTGCAACTGGTTAATATTGCAGTTATGGTTAAATAGTTCTTTTGGTAGCAGCGAAATAGTTTTCATACTCATTCCTTTTGAGAGTTTCAAATTTTTCCCCCCAAATTTCTGCTGTGATTAAGACATGTGCCAGTATTTTAGTCAATGTCTCAGTGGCTCAGAAGATAAAAGTGCTGTGTTTTTTACATTTTGGGGAGTCAGGTGAGTGATATGAGAAAATAACTTGGACATAATAAAATTCATTTCTGAGTACATCAGAGCAGGTTCTGTATCTTCTTTAATGCTCTAAAAAAATAACAGGGCAATAATTAAACTGTTATAACAGGTAGACTTTCATGGCTATAAAAGGAAATAGAAGCAGACTATTTCACGTCTGAAGAACAGGCCAGCAGGTTATCAGTTGCCCCTTCTCAAATGAACAAAGACTGTACTTAGCAGCCTGTGCTCTGGTACATGCTCGCAAAGTGAGACACAGCAACACAGCCTGTGCTCCTCTGTGTAATGGCAGAAGGGAGTGTCAGATTGGAATAATCTCTATCAGAGTAGCTGTGTTTTTAAGAGAAACTGAAATACATTGTATTTGGGTGTATAACTTCATCCAGTTTTGAGAGATCTTTTCTACAGAGAGCATTCTGCAGCCTCTGTCACTTCCCTGCCCTGCTGAATCAAGGCAAGGGAAGTGAATCAATCACTGAACCATCAAGGCGCTTTAGTGTTGATTGGGTATCACACTGTCCTTCAACAGCCTGGATAAGAGCATTGTGAAGAATGTCTAATAGAGTATGTGTTAGACAGCACCAGCTGATCTGAATAGGAATTGGAAATAAATCCTTTAATGCCCTAAGCAGGGTGCACAATTGGCCAAGTGAGTTTTGTTTTGCTGTGACATACCATCCAAAGGAAGAATATTGGTATAGGAGAGGATTTGTCCAATTTGAAATGTAGAACCAAAAGGTTACCTCTGTGGCACGTCCATGACCTTTTTCTTGACATTCTGTTTCTTCTCAAGACAGACAGTGTTAAGGTATGGCTTTTAGGAATCTCTCTGTTGTCAGGAATTGTTCCTGAGGACCCAAGTCTCTATTCTGCAGGAATGACTCATCAAGCATAGTCAGGCACATGGCATTGCAGTAAACCCTGTCCCCACAAGTCAGTGCATTGCAGGCATCCAACAGAAGAAGATGGTGTGTGCATAGAGTGTGTAATATCTGATCCGTAATATGAAAGAAAGGCTACCATAAAGGCATGGAAGCTTGCTGCTCAAGATAGGATAGAAGGATGGAAGCAGTGATAAAACCTCTTGCACTATGTAGCTGTTAAAGTCACATGTACCTCTACCCAAAGTGCTGTCTCTGTATGACTATGTCATGATGGCTTGCAGCAAGGTGAATGTCATGAGTTTTGTGTGAGCTTTTTTAGTTTAAGCCCAAATGTTTGTCAACTTCTTAAAACTGATGGTAGCTGTTACTTACAAGGCACATCTCATAGAACATCTGTATGTCTGGGCAAATACTGCATAACCCCCGGAGTTTACAGCTAGTGCAGCCTGTCCCCCAGCTGGATATATGCGTGACATGACATGAGTCCTGTACAGAAGGCATGGACTGAATGTCAGAGTCAACTTGTGAGTTATGGAATAATGGTTTTTACTTTTCAACAATTTGCTGCTGTTCTGTTCAACAGTTTATATTCACTTCTGGCAACTGTGGGACTTGCATGCATCTGTGTCTTTTGCAAATGTGCTTTGCTGCCTGTTTCCCAACATGAATTCCACCTAGTCTCACACAGAAAAACCTGCCATAGGTGCTTGGTTCATGCTGACCCTCTTGCTAGTTCTTGCTTACAGCATCTCTCCAGTGACAGACAGACTCAAACAAGCCTTATGCAGCTCTGAGTCAAGAAAAATGGGAGCAGAAAGCCTTGAGCAGTTTTCACTTTGAGTGTCATTTTGTTGAAGGAACCTGTCAAGGGTGGATACTTACTACAAACTGAAACAAATGCTCATGAATGCTGAAAATCTCTCTGACTTTCAGACACAGAGAACAACAAGTGAATATTAGAGTGCTTCTGAGGTGGATCATTTTACAGTAGCAGGACATGCAGAATGTGACTGTAAGAGGCCTAGGAAACACAAATGTGAATAAACAAAGGAAGAAACAATTTTTCTGGAAAGTGATATTAATTCGTGTCTCATGTAGCAATAGTAGGTTAGTTGATCTTGCAGTGAAGGATATGGATTGGGGTACTCACTGCTTGCCAGACCTTAGTTTGAAGAATCAGCCACTGCCTTAGTGAACAGGACCTGTCTGGTGGTTTTCAATTTCAGACTCCACATTAGTAGAATCTTCTACGAATGGTTGAGATTCTTTTAATTTAGTCCTTAAAATGAGATGAAAAACATACGTGGCAGAGTAAAGGAAGACTCAGAAAGCATTGAAAAAGAGACGTTTCATGGGCGATGTGGTGGATTGGATCAGCAGTTGAACTTCACTGTTTTGTTGCTACGTGGTGAAATTGGGCAACTTCATTTTCCTTTGTTTCTTTTATGTGTCTCGTCCACAGAAACAGTTTTCTGTTGTATGTGGGTCCCAATCTCTAGTGCAACTTCTATGATGTACATTAATGGAAAAGTTCGAAAAGCTATAGCTGGTTAAAACTGATCTAATGTTCCTCTGATCATATCCCCTACCCCCCCCTTGCTTCAAGCCTCTTTTTAAATAAAAAGTAAGCCGTGAGATAACCTGCATAAAGGCTTACATTTGGACCCCAGTTTTACCTCCTAGTATGTATGTTATTTTTTGTGTTGTCAGTACTTTTGTCTGCCCTGTGCTTTTGCCAGCCGTTAGCAGGCAAATTATCAATATTCAGCAGCAAAAGTGTCATTTTAGGGTTAGCCACTTAATCCAGTTTGGAGATGGGAGAAGTCCTGTGGACAGGGTGGAATCAGAAAGCCAGTTTGTCTTGAAAAGTGTCCTGAAGCTGAAAGGAAATAGCAAAATTTGAATGTACTTATCTGTGAGCAGAGGAAAAGGACTGGAAGGCCTTACATAACCAACAGCTGGTTCATCAGCAGATGAAAAGGAGGGTGAAGAGGATTAAAGACAGGTAGCAGGGGCTGTGAAAGGCGACTGTACATGCCAGATTGCCCAGGCTGGAGGCAGGGGCAGCAGTACTGGGGAGGCAACAGCTGAAGCAGATGAGCTAGCCCAGGCAGAACATGGGCAGTGAGAAAAGGGAGCCTCTGAAGGACTTGAGCAAATGTGGGGAGAGTGACAGGGCAGTGGTTGCTGAGCAGATACTGTGAGAATTGCAGGGGAGAGTGGGAGAGCAGTGACTCAGACCACCTCAGGCTAAAGAGCTGCTTCCTCACCATCTAGGCTGTGCTAGAAAACCACCACACGTTCAGTCTGGAACATCAATATAACGTCAGATGAGTAAAAAACCAGATAACCCTGATGAATAATTGTGACATAATTAGAGAAGAGTCTTGCATTTAACAAAATGAGGAGACAGCAGGTGTAGAGAATGTAGATTTTGGTTTTTTTCTGTAACTATGACAACTGATTTCCTTAGTGCAGCTGGTAGTATCTTATCCAAAACTCAAGAAACTGATTAAAAGCTTATTTTTCATGATAATCTCATAGTCTTTAATGGATAATGCTGGCCTTTTCTGCCAGTAATTTTACTTTTTTGGAGGAGTGTGATGCTTTTTGTGATTTTAATAGCATTCCATCAACATGTGATCCAACAGGAGTTTCTCTGGAGTGTGCAGATGCACTTATGAAGTGTATCCAACAATTAAAGCAATTGTTCTTCCAAAAACCTGGCTCACCTGACAGGGGTTTATGGTTCATTATTATGCTCGCAGTGTTGGTTTTGTTTCATTAAAATTCTGTTAAAATCCTAAACGTTCCTCATTAAGGCTCTATCAACTAGATCATGTTAGAAGTTTTAAACTGGATTCATTCCCAGGACTGAAGATAGAAAATTGCATGGCCTTGAACTTTCTGTAAGACAACATTCAATATCACTAGGAGAATATCATGGTTCTTTTGATGTAAATAGGAAGCTATAAAAGCAATTTTTTGCAGTCATAATAAAAATTAACTAATCAACTGATTACACTGAGTGTGTCCTCTAAGCATAAATGGCTTAGATTTTGAGGATGAAGTTGAATGTATTTCACCATGTCATCATTAGCACCTGCTTTCTTTATCTCTTTGTGAAGATGTGCTGTAAAACAGTATCGGCTAGTATGGTGTCCTCGTGGAAATGACATGAAAAGACAGCCTTGTTCTATAAAGATTAATCTCTAATAATAGCACAGTAAAAGATGTAACAGCTGGTATGGATTAATATTCCTTATCATCTGCTTTCATGTGATTAATAGCTGAATGGCTTAAGCTCCTACCAGTGGAAAGCAAGCAGTGGTTACTAAGTTTTACTAAATGTACTGTCTGTAATTTTTTTAACAGAATAGACATTTAAATGTTTTTCATTTTTTATTTCTGGTGGTTTTAGTTGACTTTAACTTCCCTCCTTCCAATTTTCCTCTCACAAGTCATGTATTACAAATTGTCTTTCACAAAAAAGGGAGCAATGTTCAGGGGTTCATCCTCTGTTGTTTCTAGTATCCAAGACCATTCCTAAAACCATCATCCTAGTACAATACAATCATTAATTTCTATGTTGGTTTCTTAATGTATTTTACAGAGATTGACAGGTGAAGATGCGATGTTCACATTAAGCAATACATATCTTTGTTCTACATCATTGGTGGTGATTTTTATGTTGTATTTTTGCAAATGTAAAATCTTTGTCAGTTTGGAACTGAAGAGTAAAGAGTAAATTCCAAAGTTTTTTAAAAGATTTATTCTGCATGTGATTAGCTGGATCAGTGCTCAGAGCCCAGGGTTTGCTGTTTTGAAATTACCTCTTAAGCACTTAATAATTTACCTAGGTTTTACTGAAGTTTGAGTCCCCTAAATATTTTCAATTATAGATGTGAATTTGCTCATGAAACTGAAGATTGCAAATACAGGTGGGAATCAGGTGTACTGCTCATGACTTGACAAGTTTTTTTTGTTTAGTGTCTAATAAATTCAGAGGTCAGGTGTGAGGCTGTGCTGGGTCAGACCAGAAATCTGTGCTGCGCAGAGCTGGAACAGCACTGTCAAGAGAGTGCTGTAGAACAGGTAAAGATGTAGTTCTTCTACCTCAGAGTTTGCTCCTAGACAGAAATACTTCAGATAGGGACTGCGTGGACCAGAGGTAATATTGGGGGGGTTTAGGTGAAATTACATTGTTGCCTTTTAGTCAGCACAGCATCCTTCACCAAGGTGTTCTACGGCTTAGCTGCAAGTTGTATGGAAGTGTGCAAGTCACACTCATTGACCTCATTGGTTTTGTAAAATAGTTTTTTATGTTTTAAGATTTTTTTAGCCTGATATTTAATATCCTAAGTTGAGAACCTTTTGATTTTGCTATTGAATTTTGTACATGCTTTTGTATTTAGTTCTGATTTCACTTCACAATCCTGTTGAGCTGTCCTTACAAAATCCCGATTATTCTCATTCCCAGAAGCAGATTAGACTTTTTTTTGTTTGTATTTGTCAGGCTTTGGTTTGAACAGAGCAGTAGAAAGGTGAAAAGTCAGTGTGTTTTCCTAAATCACTAGCTCTGAGCATTGAAACACTGACATGAGATGACCTGACATGCCTTACCTAACACTAGTAAGTCTGGTTGTTTAGTGATGTCTTTCATCCTAGAGAATCCCAAACCATTGTATCAGCCTTCTGTCTTCAGCGTAGTTCATTTACCAGAGAAATGCCTCCACCTTCTCAGAAGGATCTTGACATCAAGTAACACTAATTTTTATTCTGTTTTAATGATAGCTCTCCTGGTAGCTAGTGCTGCATGTAGATCTTCTCCCAGCCTTTTGGTTTACCAGAAAGGGGAGGATCCTTATAGGACCCAGGGACAGCCAGGCTCTGTACCACATTGATCTCATCTAAAAGCGTTTTTTGGTTTTGGTTTCCCACCCCAGGCACACAACCGCAATGATTACCCCCATGGCCCAGAATGCCTGATCTCTGCTGCTCAGCCTCTCTGTTGTTCTTGCCTCTTCTTACCTGCTTGACTGCTGAGGGGTGTGAGCAGCTGAGGCAGATTCTGTGGATATTAGCCTTGAGTGTCTGTGGATCCTGATCCATTTGGGCCTTTGGAAATACGGAGGCCTCCTCAGAGCCCTCCCAAGGAGCAGAGCCTGGGAGTGGCTGTGTTCCAGGAGCTCAGGATTGCTGTTGAATTTGTGTATTTCATTCAGGAAATAGCAGAAGGGAAATAACTGGCTTTTTGGAAATGGCTAGCCCAGTCATTTGTCATTAGCGTCCCACTCCAGTCCATGGCCTAGTTAATTTTAATCATTACTTCCCTCTCCCATAATAAATCCTATGGTATTAACATTTTGCTGTTCATAAAGCTTTAGTAGTTGGAATAAATAAACCCACTAATGCAATCTCTGATCTTTCTGACATTCACCTGTGTCACTCAGTAGAATTTCTAAGTGTTTTTTCATTTAAATTTCATAAATTCAGATGTTCTGAAGTTATTTTTTTCAAGTACTAAGGGAGAGCCTTGTTGCCTTTATTTTCTATAACAACATATTAGGAAGAAGGCACAAGGGCACTTGAATTTACTTGAAACTACTTGCATTTAAGCTGTTAGTGCCATTTTCCATCCTCTCTGGCCTCTAGCTGCTGAGGAGGTTTGTGTTAGGCCCTTTGGGATACTAGCCTTGGGAGGATGTCTTTGAGACACCAGAAATCTGAACTGGTGCCAGCTGTGTGGGTTCAGGCACTTGACTTAAGCATTTAGAAATTCTTCTGTTAGAAAATAATGTGAACTGGTCCCCACAAAGCCCTGTTAATCTTATGGGTCTAATTGATTAGCAAACACTGCCTGAATCAAGAACTAGAGCAAATCATCTCGTTGTCACCTTGATTTTTTTTTTCTGAAAGGAAACAGAAGCTATGAAATTTTCATGGAATGAAGATGTGGGGGGTGGTATTTAACTTGCTCAAATTGCTTTGATTTTCAAATAACTGTCATGTTTATAAGGTAAAATATTCTACTAATTAAATATTCAGTAGTTTATACATATTAATATGACTCTCATTACTGCTCTTCAAAGTGCTGAAATGAGTAAGTGCAAAACAAATGCATTTTACTGTTTAGCTAGAATACTAGTTACTTTAAAGCAGATTTGAGTAATTTAGAATGAAAATATACTAGTAAAACATTTCTGTGCCAACCTGTATTACGGCTGCAGAAATGCTAGATAAAACATGAGTTGAAAAGGACATGAAAAATGGGCTGCAAACCTATTTAATTCCTGTACACAAAATAAGGAAGCTTTGTTCAAGTTGCCTTCTGGAGCAATATACAGAGAAACAGATGCAGCTTGAATGAGTGTTTGCAGTTGAAGCTTTCAGGGATCAGAATTACCTAACCCCAGTTCCAGGAGTATTGACAGGCCCTTGGTTAATGTATTCTAGTCATTCAAAAGGAGAGGTAATTTCCAGGCTTTCTGGCAAAGTTACACAACATTCAAAGCTAATTTCTTAGAATTGTTGTGTGGGCTTAACCTTAAGTGGTATTTAAAATCCACATTATATTTTGGTGTTGGCTATATGCAGCAGGTATGAGTCCTTTTCCCCAACTGCAGTGCTTTTACATTGCTATTTTAATTTTGCTACACTGGTATCTGTAGCAGGATTGTTTCAGTTTTACTGAAACTATACTTATTTGTACAGTTATTAACCAGAATTATCATTAGACCATTATTCAGATAACTGCTATGTGGAATACCCATTATTTCCTTAAGCCTCCACTGGATAAATGGCCTGACGAGCTTGGGAAAAATGTAGGCACACTTTTGTGAGGCTTTTGTAATTACCAGCAAAAACCAGTGACCTTTCCCCCATGCTGATGGAATCCATTACTCAGTTACACAGCACAGAAGTTAGCAGCTCTCCTGCTATGTTCAATTAGAAGCTGACACAGGTTAATGTCCAGTATATCCCCTAGATGGATGATGAGATTGGGAAAAAACACAGCAGCCACTTGGATTTTCTGCATTGGGCTTCAGAGCTTTTTGGGTTCAACATACTGTGTTGCTCTGGAAGGGCTGCAGTACCAAGCTCTTCCTCCCATGGTGTCACCAGGGGTAGGGACAGGGACCAGCTCAGCCTGCTAAGGAATGTGTGTTACCCTACAGTGTTTATGCTCCAGGCTTCATCCAGTGCTGGGGCTGGGGAATGGCTCCAAACCTTCCTGTCTCCCACAGCAGCAGTCAAGTGGACAGACAGAGGCTTCCCAGCCACCTCTGACAGTGCTCAAACATTGCCATTCTGGCATATTCCCGATATAGGGGGTAAGCACATGCCTATAACAGGCATGTAATGGAGCACAGGGACTGTCCAACCAGCTTCACTGGGTTTGTCTGTCAGGCCAATATTTAGTACCCTGCCTGAATAAGTATGTGAGCCCCTGGTTTGTTCCTGCAAATTGTACTGGGAAAAGTGATCAATACCAAGAGAACTCTCTACCACATCATGTTTATCAGTGTATGGAAAGGCAGGATTTAGCTGCCAGTACAGCCTTTGCTGGTGTGTTTGCAGGCTTATGCAAGGTAACAGTAGGTCAGAAAAAGAAAGTGTCATCTTCCTTAAAGGCTTTCCTGGCCTTCATCACATTAATGATTTAGGATTCTTTCAACAGCCAGATGCACTTGGATTAATCAGCCACTAGATAGAGCTGTGCTATATAGAAAGGACCTCACTTTGCAGTATTACATTAAAATTTGGTATTCCCTAGTACTGAGACAAAAAAAAAGGATCAGTTGTTGCACAGGACAGATACCAGCTATGACAGGAAGCATTCTTTCTCCAAGATGCAGTGAAATTCCCCCTCCATCCCTAATTATATAATAAGATCCTGGATCTTTTCTAAGTGTACCTTATCATAAGACTTCAGTGAATAGTCCAATTTAATTCCTATACATTAATTATTAAATAAGGCATATCTTTAAATTACCACAGCAATTAATTTTTAATCAAGCAGTCATCATAGAGCTGTTTTATCATGATTGTGGACAGGAACCTTGAAAGCAAAGTTTGTATTACCTTTCTGATTTTTCATTTCCCATATTCCTCTTCTCCCTTCCTCCCTTCTCCAGTGCTGAGAAATGCTCACATATTGATCAACGGGTCATAAACATGAGAAAAAGGAATTACCTGTAATATTACCTGATAAAACTCAGAACAAGATTGCTTTATTTAATACTTTATGTATTTTTATTCTAATTTATGTAATTTATACTGCTAAGCTTCTAGAATGTGTTTATTGTAAAAGATCATTAGCAAAACAACTGAGGATAGGTTTAGTCTTTTGACTGTGTTTAAGGTGTTGTTCACCAAGTTTGTATTGAACTGGTACTAAACTACACTGTGAGCTTGAGGCTGCAGAATACAGTATAATTCATACTTAAAGATTTGCAAAAGTTGTATGGAAGTTGAAAATGTGTGGGTTTGACAGCTTCTGCTGGGAGTAAGTAGTGCTGTAAGAACAGGATAAAAACAACCTACCTTCAGCATAAACTACCAATGGCAGGTACAGGCGTAGCAGGGACATGGTACAGGTTATTCCATGTGTATTCTGGCAGTGGGCCTCAGCCATGAACAGAAAGGAATATCTCTGGGTGTTTCTTAGTGGCATGTTCCGTCCTTGGCCCTCGTTGGAACAGTTCCAAAGTGCAGGACTTGAGGCCAGTTCAGTGGGTGAATGTCTTGCAGCCACGAGGCCATAACAATGAAACAGTTTTCTAGCAAATTCATACATTTAATTTTTGTATTTTCACTTTTTCATATTCTGTCATTGAATTAAGCAAAGAGTCCTTAATATACACTTTATCAAACACCAGCAAAATTTTTAATAGCCAGTGTTATGAGTGTGTATTTGATTCCGTTTTGTTCTCAATTCTTGCCAATAAAATGGCACTCAGCCTGCTGGTTGAGTGGATTTGTGATTCTTTCCAAGGATCAGCTGTGGATTAGTGGAATGCAGCTGGTGTGTTTCTCACACCAAGTAGTTTGGGCACTTTTTTTTTATTTTTAATGCCCTTCTGGAAATAAATCCTGCCTCTTTGCCTTTTCTAGGGATTTCATCTTGTTCAGCAGTAAACTTCTTTTATCAAACTGTATGTTAATGAGACTGAGCAAACAGGCATTGCCCAAATGACTCTTTACCAAAAGGTGAATTTAAGGAGATGTTCTTTGTTTAGTTTAACAAGGGAAATTCTTGTTAAAGGAGTCTAACTCAGTAGTGAGTGAAGCTGCTAGTCTAAAATGCCTATGATCTTCACCAGCAGTAATCTGTTAGAGACACTAAAGGAAACCTAATGCCTACTTTAATAGGGGATGGTGATTGCTCCATGAATGTAAATGCAGCACATCAGCCGTTTCTGCAGTAGTTGTCATCAGATTTCTCTGTTCTCTGAAGGACTAACATGAGTATGTAGATACAAAAATGCTGCTAGCAAGGATTTTCTTGCTATTTTCTAAGTCCGTGAGAGACTTTTCTCTCACGCAGAAGAGGTAGCAGGGAATGTAAACAACCAAGCCACCTGCAACCTTGAAAAATCTTGTTTATGGTATAGTAGAAAAGTATTTTGACAATGGATGTTTTAGGATTTTGGCCAATCACCCCCAAGGGGTGGCTGATCCTTTGTCCAATTAGACTATGAAGAAAAAAGTCTATAAAAGCATTTGTAAAATAATTAAATAAATCAATCTTGCTGCACAATTCCTGCCTGCTGGATCTTCTCTCCTCCTCCTCCTCCTCCCTATGGCTGCGGGACACGGTGATATACCCTAGGGCCCAGGCCTGCGGTAATATTTGGTGCTGCCCGACGTGATCTGCACTCTCTGATGTGTCCTGCTGTTGCGAGCCAAGCCGAATTTCTCTAGAGGTACGCTGTTCCCCTTCCCTCCCGGGACCGGGAAGTCCGACAGGACTGAGAAATGGCGAACAGCGGCTCACAAACCGATGCTGTGGTACTGGTCTGGAAAGGTGTGTTTAGTATAATGCACACCTCCATTCCTGAAAACTCAGTTTGGGAATTATTAGACTGGGCTACCTTAAAAGGGATTTCCATGGACAGAGATACTGCCCTGGACTTTGCCTTATGGCAGGAACTTGGCTGTGCTGTCCAACACAAGCTCCCGACTGGGGAGCCAGCAGCGTTAGAATTATACAAAACCTGGGGCTCATTATTTATTCTGCTGACAGACCTTGACTGTGATAGCAGGGCTGGATTGCCTATTTCAGTGATGAGTGACAGAGGAACGTCCGAGGGGGGCCCCGCTGACTGGGCTTCCGGGGCAAATGATGGTGGATTTGGAAAAACCTCCCCAGCTCCACAGACAGAGCCTGCGCCGCCTCACCCTACACAATCGCAGGACTCCGCGGCCCCCAGGGACCCCGCGCCGCCAGAGGCGGGGGTGTCGGGGCAGCGGGAGGGTGCACAGCCTGCCTTACCTAAGCTCAGCTCGGTGGCAGCCACGGCTTATCCAGGGCCACAAATCAGCGGCTTAGCAAACTGGACCCCCAGAGCGGCTCCTAGCCCGGTTGCGTATGCACCTGCATCTAACTTCTTAGCTGGCGTCGCGCCGGGCATGCCTGCCCCTAGACTGCCTGGCTGTGGTCCGCTGCCCTCCTTGGCGCTGGATTGTTCTGCGCAGTTGCAGAACTGAGCCATCGACCTTTTAATACAGCATCTGCCTTTGCTGACAGAGTTACCGAACATATCCCGAAGGTTGGAGGACCTGTTCAGCTTGCTACTGGTGCGGATGCCAGAGCCACCCTGCTGTGCGGGGCGCGCCGAGCCAGCACCGCCCGCGCCGCCCGTGGGAGCCGCGGCTCCAAACCAGGAAGCGGCGCGGCCAGAGGCGAACTCGGAAGCAGCGCTGCCATGGGAAAACCCGGAAGCGGCGGTGGCTGCGGAGCAGCGGCCGGGCAGCATGAAGCAGGAGCAGAGACGAGCGCGGCGCCGAGGGCGGCTGTTGCCCCAGAGACAGCGGCAGCAGCTCCAGTACCGGCTCGGTCGGAACTGGCCGAGAGGGCACCCTGTAAAGAAGCTGCTGTCCAAACTGCAGCGCAGGCAACTGCAGTCTGTGCTGTCTGTTCTGCCTCTAGCGAACTTAGCCAAAGTGCCCCTCTCCGTCCATCTCTGTTCGTTCCCAGCACCTCAGAGTTGCCTTTGCCTGATGACTCATCATCAGGCAGTGAGGCAGATGAGGTTCTGGCCCCAGGTCGTCAGGCGGCTGTAGCTGCGCGGTGAAGAAAAAGGCTGCGCCGGTCTCGGCCCTGGACCTTTCAGGACCGCACGGTAACAGTGTGTCCGACCCACTACACTCGCTTCTTAGAGTCAGTTAAGATGCGAGCATTGGAGAAGGGTGACTGGAGGTTATTGGAAACACTTGGAATGCCAAATAGATCTGAGGATTCTGGGGGTAACTGGGGAGCTGTTACACTTCATCCACAGGCTGTGCCAGAAGTTCAGGATGGTAGGGATTCCCCCAAAAGTGGAGATCCAAGCTTTCCCAGTGTATAAGGCTCTCCCAAATTCAGGGGAGCACGACAAGCATGAGGTGATTGCTTGGAAAGTTGCCCAAGACCTGCAATCCAAGGTGGCACAATATGGGCTAGGTTCTGCTGAGGTTATGCAGATAATAAGGGTGATAAATACAGATTTGCTTTCTCCGTTTGATATCAGACACTTAGGTCAAATTCTGTTTCAACCTGTACAATTTACAGTTTTTGAGAAAACCTGGAGAAAGCTGGCTGATAAGGCTGCATTAGGGAATATGCAGCTCCCTGCTGCTGATCCTAGACAGACAGCAGGAATGGATGCTTTGATGCAGACTGGTCCCTTCTCTGATCCCAGTCTACAGGGTACTTTGTCCTCTAGCGTCCTGCAGCAAGCTCAACAGGTCAGCGTGGCTGCCCTGTTGAAAACCATAGAGTTGTCAGCACCCAGAAAGCGATACACTGAAATAGTTCAAGGGAAATCAAGTCATTCCTTTCTTTTGTAGAGAAAGTCGCTGCTTCTCTTGAGAAGCAGGTTGAGGATGACGGGTTAAGACAGTTGTTGTTAAGGCAGTTAGTGAGAGATAACGCAAATGAAGAGTGCAGAAAAATCATAGATGCCTTGCCAGGGGATCCTGAGGTAACAGACATGGTCGAAGCCTGTGCTAAGGTGGGATCTGGGAACCAGAAAAGGTCTGCTTTGGCTGCGTTCCTGCAGCCTGTTCACGCATCTTCTGGTCGTGAACCAAAGCAACCAAAACAGGCGAAAAAACGGAAGTGGCCTAAGCCAAACCAAAAAGAGAACACAGCAATCCCCCAGTGCAAGAGGTGTGGCAGGCCAGGGCATTGCTCGGACTATTGTAGATCCCTGACTCATGCCGATGGTCGGCCGTTGTCGGGAAACTTCCGCCAGGGTGCAAGGAGGGGGAATTGCTCTCCGATGCAGTCTCTCCCCCGGAGAGTGGCACAGGTACAGGCACAGGCCTACCCAGCCACCCTAGAGACGGCACCCAGGGATCAGACAGCACCCACGGATCAGACGGTTTTGACAGCCACACCGATTTACCAGGTTTTCGAACAGAAGGCAATGCCAGGGCTGACATGCTGGCCAACCCTGCATGGGTAGGGTCTCAGCCTGACAAAATTGCACAAGCCAAGGCATCGCATAGTTTCTTCCATCAAAGTGCACATACCCTGCAGAAGCAGTTTCATTTAACACCAACCGAGGCGCGCGACATTGTCAGCGCTTGTGCTGACTGTCACGGACTCGCTGCGCCTTTGCCAGCAGGGGTAAACCCCAGAGGGCTAAAAGCCTTGCAGATTTGGCAAACGGATGTAACTCACATCCCAGAATTTGGTCGGCTGAAATATGTGCACGTGTCTATTGACACTTTCTCCTCGGCTATGTGGGCTACTGCTCACACTGGAGAGAAGGGCTGTGATGTCATTGCCCACTGGAAATTGGCTTTCTCAGTTCCGGGTGTGCCAGCTTCTGTGAAAACCGATAATGGTCCTGCCTACGCCTCGGAGAAGACGCAGCAGTTCTTACACCTATGGAGTGTAGACCATACCTTTGGTATCCCACATTCTCCTACTGGCCAAGCCATTGTCGAACGCGCTCATGGTACCTTGAAGCGTGTTTTAGACAAACAGAAAAGGGGAATGCATGGAGAAACCCCACAGAGCCGACTGGCAAAAGCTTTGTATACAATTAATCACCTTACAGTACCACAAAATTCAAATAATCCCGTTATTCTGAATCATTTTCTCTCATTGCAGTCTGCAGGCAAGACACAACTGCCCCAGGCAAAAGTCTGGGTACGGAATTTACTCACTAACCAGTGGGAAGGCCCTCATGAGCTTATCATTTGGGGTCATGGGTATGCTTGCGTTTCCACAGATACTGGGGTACGGTGGCTACCTGCAAAATGTGTTTGCCCTGACCTACAGCACCAGAGGCAGAACAGGCAGCCTCCAAATGATGGCCAGAACGCCAACCATCCAAATGGCGACCAGAATGTAGATCATCAGCCTAATGACTCTTCTGATGATGACCAGGATGTCAACCATCAGGCAGATGGTCCTTCTACAAGCAGAGACTGAACTTTAAAATTCTTGTTATGGAGTCAGATAGTTAAAGCCTTAAGGACATATTTAGAATTAATAACTGATGTAGATGTCTATTTAGGATTAATAGTAGAGTTGTTATCTTATAAAACAAAAAGGGGGAATTGTAGATACAAAAATGCTGCTAGCAAGGATTTTCTTGCTATTTTCTAAGTCCGTGAGAGACTTTTCTCTCATGCAGAAGAGGTAGCAGGGAATGTAAACAACCAAGCCACCTGCAACCTTGAAAAGTCTTGTTTATGGTATAGTAGAAAAATATTTCGACAATGGATGTTTTAGGATTTTGGCCAATCACCCCCAAGGGGTGGCTGATCCTTTGTCCAATTAGACTATGAAGAAAAAAGTCTATAAAAGCATTTGTAAAATAATTAAATAAATCAATCTTGCTGCACAATTCCTGCCTGCTGGATCTTCTCTCCTCCTCCTCCTCCTCCTCCCTATGGCTGCGGGACACGGTGATATACCCTAGGGCCCAGGCCTGCAGTAATATGAGTATTCATAAGAGTGACCATTTTTGTACCTAAAAGCTTTAAATAGATGGGATGAATGATAAGGAACGCTAGTGACTTCTAAAATGTCTAAGAAGTATATTCAAAGATATGTCTGCTCAATTAAAATCTCAGTTTGATGATTGAGTTCCTTGAATCTTGGCTCCTGTTTGGATGCATTTACAGTGATAAAAAGATGCATTTACTATCAAGAAGTTTTCAGGTGACATTTTCACACTATTGCCTTTCTCATACAAAACAGATCCTTCTTGGAGAAGCACACAATAACTGGCACATTTAAAGTTCTTCACCAGATCAGTCTGAAAAGTAATGTTCCAAATCCCACCTTTCTGTGCTGGAAAAGTGAGGAGGTGTTTGGTCTGTGTAATTTGGCTGTGCAGCAGAGCATGTGGAATTACAATGTGCTTTCATCAATTCCTGCTCGTAGCTTTGGGTTGTGCATCTGTTTTATTCAGTTGTGCATTTCAGTGCTTGAAAGCATTGATCATAAGTCTTTCCTTTTGGAAGGACTCCTTTAACCTGCAGCCTATAACTGTAAATCAAGTGTATTGCTTTCTTGTTCATAAAAAGTGCAAAGTACTGAATGTTTCATGGGTCTTTTCCCAAACAAAACAAACCTGTGCTGTTGTGCACAGATTTGCTCACTGATAGTCCTGAAATAGCATTTGATAAAATTAAGATTGCTGGCAGTACTTTGAATAAGGTGTCTATTTCCTATGTGACTCTTGTTTCAGAATGCTGTTTTCTTTCCCCTGTACCATTCTTGAATGGCTGCTGGTGAAATAAAAAGTAAAATATCATGCTAATGCTTTATGCCAGTGAGCTGTAACTCTGTAGTAATCAGAGTTCAATGGAACTGCACATTCAGCAAAGTTGAACAGTGCTGAGAACATGTCCTGAGAGCGTCCAGCTTATCCTGAGCTTTGCAACTGAAAGGCACAAATCATCTTACCTAATCTTTCATGGGAACTTCCAGCCTGCAAAGCCAGTAAAATAAACACACTGATGCTTTCTTTCACTCCCTGAAAAGGCATTCTTTTGGCTTTAGGCATAATTTAAGTATATCTATATAATTTGTATAGCTGCCTCTATCAGAAGTGTGAACAGAGTAATGAATGCAGTAAAGAGAGTTACACACACACAAAGAAGAATCCAAATTATTCTGTGCAGTGAATAGTACATGGTCAATACCTTCATCCCAACCTTTCTTAAACTGCTCAGTGAGGCTGGATGCCCCTTGACAAGGATCTAGTACTCTCTTGGACCTGTTCAGGAAGTTACTCAAGAAGAAAAGGAGTGCATCATTTCAGGATTTTTTAGAACTATGGTAGTTCGGGGACAGAAGAGGATTCAAGACAAGAGTATATCCAGCCTGTATCTGCCAAACCACAGCCTTATCACCAACTAAGCTAGGAAAAGAGAGGCAAGCACTTCCAGGGACATTGAGATAAATGCAGTGGGATGTGTGGAAGTACACTTTGAAATCTTGGCTTTTAGAGCTGTACAATAAGAGAACTCTGCTCAGGCCTAGCAGCATTTATCAAAAAGCCAGTATGCAAAACTTATATATGACTTTCAGTAGAAGAGAGCCAGTGTCATACTAGAGAAGAAGGTCCTAAAGAGGCCCAGGTAGCAGAAAGTTAAGATCAGTATTAGGCACTTTTCCCCCTCTCCCCTCCCTTCCTTCCTCCCTCCCACCCTTCCTCTCTCCTTTTTTCTTCCCTGCCATCCTCCTTAAGTGGAGTACTACAATTTTGCTGAATGAATAAATACCATGAGAGTTAATGTAACTGTATTAACTGGTAAGTGTATGGTCCAAACAGTGCACCCACAAGCTCCCAAATGAAAGGGAAAGCAAGCAGAGAAGCCATCTAAGAGAAATTCTTGTGGGTTCCAGCCAAAGAATATCTGAGATAAAAGTACTGCAAATATCTTGATAAACCAGAGCACTGAAATTCTTTAAGTGTAACTTGTTGTGGTATAACTCTGATGAAATACAAGAAACATTCACTCTTAAAAGGCAGGCTAAGGAGGTTGATACACACTGTACCTTCCAGCAGGATTATAACAGAACAGGTCTTGGAAAGGAGATAATGCCCCAGATTTCAGTCTGCCCCGTGAAAGCAGCATAGATGTGATTATTACAGCTAAATGACCAGAGGATTGCTAAATGTTTTCAAAGGTGTGTGTAATATATTGCACATATACTTTAATCCATATATATGAGGTCTGTATTTATGTTTTGCACTTTACAAACAGAAAAAAAAATCTGTGTCTGCCTTAGCAAGCTCTCAGTCTCACTAGCAGGGCATGACTGGAAGCTCAGATGCTTTTGATCATGTATTTTATACTTCCACATCTCCAGTGTTCACATCTCAAATTAGATCCAAGAGGGTACCAGACCTTTTGTAGTGAATTTATATTTCTTATAATCTGTTCAGATGAGTCAGCATGGAAATAGGCATAGAGATGTGGTCAAGTCTTCCTGTATAAAGCCTGTTACAGAGTTTCATTAGAAACTCTGTTTATTTACTTCAAGTTTATTTTAGATTTCAAAACTTCTGCTTTGCTCTGTGTTCTGTGTTTAATGAACTTCCCTCACACTGGACAGAAAAGCAGTCTTGTGATGAGTATAGCAGTAGGACAGGGCAGGAGAATGAACAGCACCATCTTGTCTTTGAACTCGCTTCTTTTTTACTTTTGCTATGAGAAACATCTGAACGAATTAATTTGACAGCCTTCCGTTGAGAATAAATTAATTATTGCAAAGTATACATTTGTTCAATATCAAGTATCACTCTCAGTTTTGTTCCAACTGCTGTTAAACCTCTGTGCTGAAGCATGTTGTAGCTTATGCTGCTCTGTTGGCTGCCAGCGACAGTGACAATTTCTCTCCAGCTGTTTTTGTGATGGTGCAACAGGCTGGATGTGTGACCTGCACAGCTTTCAGGTGGACTGGTAGCAAAGCTAAAGCTCAGCAGGTTAATGCATGTGTGGAATGGCATTTAGGGTTAATCTTAGATGTGCTGTCAGCTCTCCTTTTGTGCCTGGTGCTGCTGTACAGGATCACCAAGTAGGTTAAATTACCACAGTCTTTATAGAGGGATATAATAAAGCTTCGAGCTGCCATATTTAAACATGCTGTTCTCAGTCAAAGAGAACTTGAAGATTATCTTGGATAGAAAGATAGAAGATTGTCTACATAAATTTACCTGCTGAGTTGCACACTCTATGGCATTTCAAGGTGAAATGATGGTATTGTAATCCATGTGTTTCTTTCATCTAAGTGATAATTTGAAGAGAAGGTTGGAAATGCAAGTTTAAAGGGTAAATTATGCACGTCTCGTGGCATCTAATGAAATTGAGCATTTATTCAGAAATGCATTTTTTCAGCCACTATTAAACTTGGTAGCAGAGAAAATACTTGCATAAAAATGTAAAACTAAATACACTAGGGAGAAAATTCCTAAATTCCTTTTAGCGGTTATACAGCTGAAGATTACTGAAACTAAATAAGATTTAGAGATTTCCTCGCTTCCCAGTAATTCTTCGAAGAATTATTAACTTCAGAATCTCTCTAACAAGAGCATTTGCTGCTTGCTGGCATTTCTATCCTAATTACTGGGGGGAACATAATGTGTTTGACAAAGCTGAAAGCTGCAATGCCTCATACTGTTTCAGCAACTTACTGTGGTTTTATCTTAACCCATGTATTGATCAGCGGGACCTGGAGTTATGACAGCAGATTTCCAGTCAAATGTCCCATGATTTCAGAATGCCTCCAAGATGTTTGGCTTGGGACTAACACTAACTTCACAAACTTTAATCAGCAGGTAAATTGCCATATAAGGCTAAGTGGGAGTTTGTGCATTAAACTCTTCAGATGAACACAGCTGGTGAAACACAAGAGTGTTCTCTTTATTGTAAAGACACTGTTTTGTGCATATGTAGACATATCTTTGACTGTGAACAGCTTTCTGGGTATGGCATTTTGCAGCTGTCTATGAGTTCATCATGGCTGTAAAATTAAGCACGTGTGTAAGCATTTACAGAATCAAGAGTTAAACATTTACAGAATCAAGAGTTAAGCAAATGCCTTTGTGTTAAAAGCTGGATGTGAGCAGTCCAGGTAGGAGAGGAATTCAAGTGCTCAGTCCCCCATGGAGGGGCTGGCATGGATGGCACTGGTGTGTTGCTGCCCTGAGTGATCAGCACTTTTTTCTTCTTTGTCACAGCTTATCTTTGATGTCAGTTGTGCTTAAGCAGCGCACACAGTTCATTGCTGTTTTTTCTGTACAAAGCCTCTTCAAACACCAAAAAAAGAGGGTGGGGGAAGGAGAATTGTGAAACATATGCAATTGCCACTGTTGCCATGTGAAGTTTAAAAGCTTTCCATTAGGGAGGAGTAATACTTGTGACATTTGACTGTATTACAGAAACACTTATCAGTGGGTGAAACCTTGCCAAAAATAACTCATTTCCCTCACGCTTCTCACAGGATTGAACAGCCTTTCTTACATTAGCACCAGATTTTAAAAAGCTGTGTCAATTCTTGTCTGTTCTGCTTTAAAAATACTCTTTCCAATTCCAATCACTTGACATAAGTCAACAGGATTGCTGCAGATGAATTCAGAGATGAACCTGGGCAGTAAAGAAGGCAATTATTTAACTTAGTTTTACATCTGTGTAATCCAGAGAAGAACTGCAGTGATAATATTAAAAAGTTGAAAGAAGAGATCAATTTTATTTTACAATCCTGTCCACCTGAAAGCACTTATTCCCTGCATAAGCAGCAGTATATATTTTCCAGGAACTTGGTGTTTTCAATGGGTTGTAGATTGGGAGGGAGGGAGTGGATTGTATAAAGGAGAGAATAAGCAGAACACATTTTTTACTGCTGCTGCACTGTGTGGTTTCATCAGATCCTACTTAAGGTCATAATATGTTTGCTGGAGATAATAGCCTGAACTTCAAACTAGGCAGATAATTCCATCCAAACCCATTTTGTGCAGAGATGATCACATTTCAATAAATGTAGCTTGGGTTATAGGAATCAGATTGGGAGTTAAGCCATTTCTCACCACTTCTGTTCATGGGTTATATTGTTAATTGATTGCACTTCAAGGCTGTTGAGTTGTTGTTTGTATCGGCTGTTCTACATCCAGAATGCGTGGTAATTCTTCATTGGTATGAAGAGGGCTTATGATCATTTTGCTATCAAACTGGTTCTTCTTTGGGGTTACATTTTGGCTCTTATGAATGAATTCAGATTTTACTGGAGCTCTAGAGGCTACAGACAGTGCGGTGCTTTAGCCCACAGTGCGGTAAGGGAGGTGCCAGCCCTGCCTTGTCTGTACCACAGCCACCTCACCGGCAGTTGCAGTGATGTGATTATCTCATCATTTCTCGTCTGTTCTGGCATCTATAGCTGTGACATTTGTATTAATTCTCATCACAGTTTTCACTAGTTAGTAGTGTTTTATTCAGTGAAATCCTAGTCATTGGTTCAAGCTTTAAATCAGCTGTGAAAGAAATAGAGGCTTCCTTGAGCTGTAATTTTTCTCTGTAACGACAACAGGTTTGGCTTGTAAGTAGCATTTGGTTCCTCTCAAATGATGAAACTTAGATCCAAGGGGATTTTGACACTGGGTTTTGTGGTTTTGCCACTCTCTCCCCTTCTTCAACATTTTCTTAATTATGTCACATTGTAATTACTGCTCACTCCTTTGTGACTCGCATTTATAGTTTACTGGGGCATTTCAAGTTTGGATTTGCTCTGATAATGACTGTGGAGAGGAAGATTACAATATATACCTTAGGTGTTTTTCATGTAGTCTCTCTCAGTTCCTACCCATGTACAGTTTTACAAATAGTCTTACACTAAAAAATCCCTAAAACGTTGCATCTTACAGTGCATTTTGGTAATTCAAGCTTCAGGTCGCACATCTGCTATCCATGAATTTTCCTTTTGATCTATGTATGCATGAGTGTCTATGTGACATGGCTTGAAAGCTCTCAGAGAATGCTACACAAACACTGCAGGAGAAGAAATTCAGGGGGAAAAAATTCCCTTCATACTATTTGAATTAATTTGCTTTTATTAGAGGGGTAGTTTCAAGACCAGTAAGTATCTGATAAGAAATGATACATTGTCTTTGTGTTTATTCCACTGAGAGACACACATCTGGGAGAGACCAGCAAGTGCATCAGATCAGAGAAGTGTAATGTGTTTTATCTTTTTGTTAGAAAGGCTATTAGCTGCATTCAGTAAGTGAGCTATCAAACATGCCAAGCAAAACTTATCACTTGGGAAAAGTTATGTGAGCTGTCCATTATTCCTACATAAATATAACTCATTACCCAGGGATTAGATTTTCAGTACTTGTAATAAAACTTGTTACTTTTTGAAAACAAATAAGTTGTTTGCTATCAGTGAAGCAAGCATATTTTTATTTTGGTGGTGGGAGTCATAAGGATGTGGTTTGACAGTGAAAGATGTCATTAAAACGTTTTTTTGGTGTGGACTCCTTATCATATATAAAAATAATGTTTAAATCAATAAAACCAAATTAATGAGTTCTCCCTTGCTGCTTACTCCCTGCAAGCATATGGGTCCTGTTGGAAACCAAGGGAATTTTTTTCTGAGACAGTCACAGTGAGGGCAGCAGAGAGATGCATATCTTTATCCCTTTCCTTCACAGTGCATTTATATCAAGCCATGTCACAAAACAAACTCCAAGTGCTGTGAGCCTTCCCATAGTATGAGTGCAGGCATCCATGAAAACTGTCTTTTGTCTAGTGGCCTTTTCTCTGAGAATGTAATTTTTTTCACTCATGTGTGTTATTCCTTTGAACTCTGAATGAGCACTTTGGCTGAACTTGGCAGAATTATACATTTGGAATTAAATGCCAGCAATTTCTTCCTCTTACCATGCAGAATTTTGTCATAGGCTTTTCAGACAGTAAGCACAGCAGACAGTTAAGGGCTGTTTGCCCTTAACAACAGAAGTCCACGTTTATGAGGTTTTTAGCCAGCTTGGTTAAGGTTTATTTTACACACATTGTGTATAAGGCCCTTTGCTTTTACATGGCTGTTCTTCAACCCACCCCAGAACATGCTGGTTCATTCCTATAGTATTCTATAGCAATTGTGTTATTATCATTACATTTTTATAGAGATAGAATTATGTGTTATCTGAAGTACTGTTCAGAACATTCAGTGTAGGCATCCTGACAAGCTGCAGCATTGCTTGGAACACCCAGCCTGAAATGTGTATTTTTCAACATTGTCAAAACCTGTTCTTTATTTGCAATAGCAACTGAGGAAAATATTCTTACTGCCTGTAGAGGGGTCTTTGATCTCAGTCACCTTAAACTGAAGTCTTTAACAGCTACAGTTTTGTTCTTTTTGGATAAATGCACATGGCTAGGTTGTCTTTCTTGTGTCTTAAACTGAGGTGCCAGAGCAGTTATGGTGTTGCCAAAGGGAAATGCTGGCAGGCTGCATGTCCATCAAATTTCTCAAAAGGAAAGAGTCAGCAAAACTTGCATTTGATTTTTAAGAACACTCTGCTTTCTCAGGTGTGTATTTCTGTCATTGCAGTTTGGGCTAACAAATGGAAGAACAGAGCACACAAGGGTGATGTTGCCAATATTTGTTCTTAAAATGTGTCCTGCCTTCCAAATGCAGGTACTGTAGATACAATCCCTATTCTTACATAATGGCTGGCCAAGGAGAACTTGTTCAGGAGCAGAGAGGAATTAATTCTCTTTTAACTTCCATTTCTATAGAGTACCTAGCCAAAAAAACATACCACATTCCATGTCCACATTCCATTTTCAGAAGGGAGTTAAGCACCCAAATTGCCTTTCTGTATTAATTTTTTGACTTACATATTTTTGATGATATTTCTTGTCCAACAGGTCTTTTTCTAGCTCACAGAGTACCCCACATTCTAGATAGTGGAGGCATCCATAAAGGACTCTGAAATTTGATGTCCACTGGAAGAATAAACATCTGTGGACTTCATTGTATGTCCTGCCTTCATTTCTATGCTGAGTTTTCCAGAATCTTCCATAATCCATCCTGTTTCTCGTGAAGCCAGCAGGAACTTTGTCTCACTAGGAAGACCAGGGTCTGGTTCTAAACCAAAGCTGCTTCAGCTGCACGCTTTGTCATTTAGGGCAGACAGAAGTTGAAATTATGTCTATAAAATATTTTGCTGCCAGCCACAAGTGGGTATGTGTTCAGTACATTGGAGATAAGTTACAGGAACAGGGAAGTAAGTTTACAGAGTGTAACAGGCTACTTGTGTGCACAATGCAGTGCAGCAGGAGTGGGCACTCAGGTAGCCTTTAGCTCCAGACAGCAGGATCCTTAGATGTGATTCTGGATGTCACTGTTACCTGTTGCATTATGGCAATTATATCAGCCCCTGGCCCAGCAAGGCAAATGTTGAAAGTTAGAACAACCAACTAGCTTCAACACACAGTGTCCTGTGCTATTGGTAGCTTTAAAGTATTAGAAGATGCAAAAAAGCCCTTGTCAGCAAAGGAATTAATTATATTGACAAAGGCAACAGGGTATGAAAATGCATGTGATATGTAAAGTTACAAAATTAATGGCTTATTTACGACTTCAGCAGTTTTAGCACAGCATTTTGCCCAACTTCAAATTGTTCTAAAAAGGATTAGATATAATTAATGCTGTATGACCTCCTTTTTTCTTCTTTTCAAAGAATGTAGAGCTGTACATCTAATGAGGACCCCTGAAAGGACTATTATGTCCAATTGTCTCAATTATGCAAATAGGGTTGATATTTTAGCAGAAGGGAGGGGATGCTTCAAATTAAAAGTTTCAGCTCCTGCTTTAGCCTTTCTGCAGTGCCGGCATTTTTACAGCAAGTACATCCACTGTTTGAAGAGAGGAAAGGAGGTTTAACAAATTGGAGATTTGGGCACTATCAAAGTAGATTTGTTGTGCCTTGTTCCACCATGAGGTGAAAATACCCTCTGGGCAGAGAGATGGGTCATGAGACTTCTAAAGGATTACCTTCAAAGGGAGTCATGAGATTGGTTTGAACAAAGAAGCTGCTCACATGCTTATCATATGAGATTCTCTTCTTAAAGTGGTGGAAACCCATCTCCTTGGGAATTCTCATGAACTTCAGAGAGACTGGAAGTCCTAACAGTAAGATGAATGAGAAGTCTGAACAATAAACAGAAAGATGGGACAGAAGCGCTGAGTTAAATGCACTTTATTTATTCTAGCTGTGATTCATCTTTCCAAACTCTGAAACACTTCCAGTGACAAGCAGGTAGGATGTGATTTTAAATCATTTTTCATTTCATTCCTGATAGTCTTCTACCTTTTGTAACAGCGATATGCGCAACTGAAATTTGCGCTGAAGAGCTGCATAGTGACCTGCAGTTGATGGGAGAAAGATAATTCCATTGAAATGACAGTGTTCTGATTAGAGTCGTTCTTAGATTTCTCATTTTGAAGGATGTGAAACCTGAAGAACTGACTGCAAGAAGACAAAATGAGTTTTCAGGTCCAAAAATGGTGTCTCAACACTTCAAAATTTAAAAATTGCTTGTGTGTGACGGTAATGCGATGTAGAAATGCTGGCAAAGAAAGATCACATGTCTTATACATTTCAATATTTTGAATGCTAATTTTGAGCTACCTCTGCAGAAAATGGGGATGGAATTCTGGGGTTTTCTTTGTTTTGTAGGTTGTGACTTTTCATTTTTGAGGGCTGTTTTGAGTTTTCAAAATTAGCCAGTAATAATACTTTCTGGAGCTCTTTTGTGGCAATACACCTGCTGATAAGCAAGCTTCTTTCTGCATGTATTTGTTTCCAGTTGAGTTTATCAAGGTCCGATGGTAGATCGGGTATTATGGAAGCCTTAGAACAGAAAAAGGCAGAATTTTTGGTGGTTTTCTCTGCCTCAGTGAGTGTTGGCAATAAAGGAGGTTCCCCAGCGAAAGATTTTTAACAAACTTCTCAGCAGCCCCGTCACATTTGTACCCGCAGTGCTGCTGCTGTTGTTTGAAGAAATGCATTCCTGCCATAAAGCTTATTGGGCTGTGAGGTGAGAGGTCTCACTGAGCCCCAGCCTACCTGTGATCTTTGAGTATTCACATACCAATCTTTAAAGAGATTGAGGAGCCAAGGAAGCTCAGGTTTGGCCCTTGTTACCCCAGCTCTTTGAATTGCAGCTCCAAAGAAGCTCCCATCCACTGTTGTGTCCTTCCTGCCCTTTGCTGTGGTCCTGCTGGGGCCCTGAGCAGGCACCTACCAGCAGAACAGCAGCTCCAGGAGGGCGTTCCCTGTGTTCCCCTGCTGAGCCAGAGACAGCCATGGAAACAGTTCTGGCCTGTTCGAGTCTCCTTTAGCTCCTCTAATTCAGGCTTTAAACATTTTCTTTTCCATTTTTTGATAATGGATTATATCCAGAAAATGGAAATCTTTATTATAGTTTTTCCCTGCTATCACTTTAATTCAAATCATGGATAGACTGTGGCCAGCATTTTAAAGAGAAGGAACAATGTGCTGCACAACATGATAAAGAAGTTCAGGACCATCACTGGACATACTGTTTTCTGTTCTATGACACCTGTTAATTCTGTTCACTCACCTCTACAGGGGTTTTAGATGCATAAGGACTGAAAAGACTGACCAAATTTTCTGAAAACTGTTTTATCTGTAAACTCTGAAATCTCCCATTGCCCTCACCCTTTTCAGCCCTGAAATATTCAGGTTTTCAGGAAGTTTCCAATGAATGTTGGCAACTCTCCAGTGTACATAATGCAGTATTTTAAGCATAAGTATTTAGAGTCTGCAGGAAATAATTTAAACCTTGAATTCCAATGCTTTTATAAGAGTTTCTGAAATGTTATCAGAAGTAATTTTGTGCAAACCCTGCAGCCCAAGAGTTTAAATAGCTGGAAATTCTTTTTTGAAAATGACAGAAAGCAGCAGGGAATAAAATGCGTCTGATTGTGGCATATTCTAGGAAAGGTGTTTGGTCTTAGCTAATGCCCAGAAAAAAATTGCTCTACTGAGTGTGAAATTAGCCATAGAAAGTTGCAAATTTTCAACAGCTCAAACTCCTGAACAGAATTCTACCTGAAGAATCTTGCTGTAGGAAAACTCTGTGTGCTGCAAACTATTGTTAATTTCTTCAGGGACAGGTTGTCTAACTAGTGTATTGCATACATATTTGCAAAAAATGTGCCTATTTGCAGTTTGCAGAAGAGAGAACTAAATGTTTATGGTATCTTTTTTCAAAATATGTATTTGTTCAGCATCTCCAGAATTTAGAGACTTCTGAGATATGCATTTATTCTTTATATTGTGATTATAGAAATGCTACTTTGTAGCAATTTTGAAGTGTGTTTTATTAATGTGCATCTCAGTATGCCTTAAGTACTGGCTTTTTGTCACCCCGTTTTGAAAATGTCAGTGTAATAAATTCTTCAAGCCCAGCTGTTCAGTGTGCTTTGCACTTCAAGTAGCACTAATTACAACTGTGCACTTAGAACAAATTCTCATAGATGAGTAATATTCCATGCAACACGTGGTCATTTTCCTCAGATGTTTTACATTCATGTTTTGCCCTGTTTCCTGAAGAAAAAGGTCTCAAACCATACTATTATGTCATGTATGAAAAATAAGCATGTTTTGCTGATGTGCCAGAAGTTGTATAGTTTTCTCTGAACTAGGAACTTGTAATCTCCTATATCAAAGATGTGCTTATGCTTTTAGCCCCTTTTCCAAACAGCAAGCACATATTTATTATTTTTACTCTAATAGTCATTATTCTTAATAATGTGGACTTGAATGGCCCAGATCTCTCTGATGGAGGCAATATTCTAGTCCAAATTAATGTTATGTTGCATCTGCAGCACTAAGTGCAGGCTAGTCTTTTCTGCAGGCATGATTAACATCTATTGACACAATTTTCTAAACCACAAGTAACCAGGAACATTAAACATGTGGGTAGTTTTAGTAAGAACTATTCCTAGGATTAATTTTGTATTGAGGGAAGTACCTTGTCATGTTGATCATGATTTCATAAGTGTTGATGAATTGCACAAAGGAAGGTTTGCTGTTGAGGGTGTTGAATCCCAGGGGTTTTCATTATAATAGCAGTTTTATATTTCAGGTCAGAATGGCCTGTACTAAGGGCTCATAATTTAGAATAATTGAAGAGAAATAGCCCACATGCAAATAATCTGGGAGCACCCTGACTTCCTTTAAAACCATTATCTAGCAGAGTCTTTGCATTAGCCGAGACAGATAATAGTTACAGTACAAAAAACATTCCTGAGCCTTGTCAGAACTAGATACTAGGGTCATCTTAAATCTTTAAATAAGAATTATGAACAAATTGTGTTACAGAAGAAACTAGAAATTACCAGGCTACTTTGGCTAGTATAATGTCAGAGGCTGCTTACCGTCTCTGCCTGCTCATCCGTTCTGCTGTATCAGACCTCGTGAGGATGGTCACTTGCAGGCAGATAGGACTCCACTATACATAGGTAAAGTTGCTCACCACTTCCCATCTTAGTGTCTTGGTTTGTATGTAAGATCTGGGAGTAAAACTGGCCTATGGAGTGTCTACAGGCTGAAGGTTCTTTGGGGAGAAAAGTGCAGAGGCTCAGTACGGTTTGGTGTTTGTGTTCCCCATCTCCCAAGCATCCAGAACAGAAGGGCTAAAAGCAAGAGGAGGGTTTGGCAAGGTATTAACAGAATCGGAATAAGTAACAAATGGAGATTAACATTATTGTTAACATGTCTTCCCTGAAATTTGGTACAGTAAAGGAAGGAACAAACTATTGCAGGAATTCTTTTTGCTTCCTTAAAATGTGGTAGCTGTGGTATGTAAGGTTGTCAGTGAGTTTATTTCTGTACGCCACACAGAAAAATTGTGTATTGCAAAACTACGTGAGGTGTGTTCTCCCCAGGCAAGCACTGAGCCAGGCTCTGCTGCAGTACACTCCAAATGGTTCTTTAGGTTGCCTTATTATAGTTTCATTAGCTGTATAGTTGCATTAGTGCTGGGCTGTGCCCAGGCAGCTGTGCCTGCTTCTCTATAGGACATGAGCTCATCCAACACACTTTGCTCCTGTGCCTCCATGGTCTTTGTGCTGGAGCTGGGGGTCTCCACCATTTTGTAGCGAGCTAGTCTGCTGTGGTATTGAGGCTGTAGCTGTTTTTCACGTTGCAAAGCCTCTGGAGAAGTGCTGTGTATCTCTCAGAGATGCAGCAGAAACATATTTGAAAAGAGAGCTTGTTACTTCTTACTTGCACACTTTGCAGACTGTGTCCCTCAGTTAATGAACATGGAGAGAAAATGGAGTAATTTTCTTGTTGCAGCAGATGTTTGCTGTGCCTCCTCAGGAGCACAGAGCGTAATGAAGCCATGAAAGCTCATTACAGCTCTCTGTGCAGCGTAGCACCATTTACTGGTTTGCGCACCAGCAGCAGGAGGTGTTTCTGGCCTCGGTTTGAAATAGCAACATTGCTTGCGTTGCTTACAGTCACCACCATCCTGCCTGGTGTGCCTTAGTCTCTACCACAGAGCAAGTGGTTCCCTGACAAAGTTGCTACAAGAGCATGGGTTCAAACTGAACAATATGGAAAACACAGTGGGATGACTGTCTTGAGATTACATATAAAATTTGATAGAACTCTCTCTATCACTAAGAATAAGAATTGTCTCAAGCAAATAGTGTTTTATTTGAAAGAATCTTAAAACTGTTTCAAGTCCTGTCTTGATGCTCTACTTATTAGCAAAAAAAGATAAGAGAGCCTCCTTCTACTGGGTGCTGTTTGGTACTTCATATTCCAGTAATTACTAAAGCTAGTCTTGGTTGTACAAACAGCTTTTTGATAGAGCTCATGCAAATGAGAGTTTTGGAAATTTAGTAGATTCATAGACTTGTTGCTGTGTTCTGTAGTTGGGGACATTGTTCATGGCTCCGGCTTCTTCGTAGCATAACACAAATTTAAAATAGCATTATGGTTTTATGCCCTGTACTTACATCACAATGGACAATTTTTCAGTAAAATCTCACCAGTTTGTGAGTGGCTACGGAATTGGCTATTAACACGCATCACATAGTTTGGAGGATTTTTCTCCAAGCAAGACCCTGTTATTAGGACAGTCATTTATTTCTATGTAGAACTAATCACCTGAAAAGTTAATTAGTAGGGCACTTGGAAAACTGTTCCTTCAAAGTGAAGAAGGATGATGGATAGTGTAATTGGGATGTTGCATTTAAAAGCAGCACAAAATAGAAATTGTTCTCATGTCAGGGTTAAAGTTCCAGATAACAGATTCTGCTGATACAACGATTTCTTTTTTCACTCAACTGTTACTCTTACATTTGCACAGGAGTGCACATGCTTTTGATATGAATTTCATTCCACATCCAGATTACTTCCCCCTCTCTCACTATCTCATCAAAGCAAACATCCCTGTGCTCAAATCTAGCATAAATATCCTGGTTTAATTCTGCAGAGCATACTAATTTCATAATTGGGCAGCACAGCTGAGATTTGATTTCCCTGGTGATACCAACTTTTTTGCAGCATACTGCAGGCCATAGGAGGATTACCTGAAAAGTTGGTCAGATGGTGGTACTAGGGCTACAGATGAATGTTTCCATAAATGACAGCAATCAATCCACATCTTAACAGCATGTTTGTCAAAGTAATTTATATTAGTCCACAGATGTAAGCTCTGCTGCCCAGCCAGATCAATTTTTGTCTTATTCTGTGCTTGATTTAGCCTGAACAGCTCTGTCAAACCCTGTATTATGCATGACATACATCTGCTTGGTCCCCTGCCTACTCCCTCAGTCCATTTGTGCGCCGGGCACTGTCTGCCGTGTCCAATCCCTGTCCATGCTCTAGGCACCTGCTGTTCACATGCCTGCTTGCCTGCTGACCAGCTGTGCCTGGTCCAGGCAAAGCCTCTCTGGAGTGCAGCAGCTGTGGAATATGTGCTCTTTCCTCAGGCCCCAGGTGCCTCTGAGCTGTGTGACAGCGGAGACTCTGCAGTTACAAGGTGAGGCCAAAGCCCCGTCCTATCCTGTCTCCAAGTCAAGCAAGCCAAGCCATCCAGCAAGGACACAATTCCCTCTTCCATGGAGCAGCACTCTGGGGGTCATGGGAGTTCAGAGAGCTCACTACTGCTTTTAGACCTGCTTGAGCATGGGCTTTGGATGTACTCCAATGACACCACTGACACATCTCTGCCCCCCTTTCACTCCCCAAATTCTTTCACTTCCTTTGCTGCTCATTATGCTTATCACAATCACTAAATACTGTGCTGTCCTGCAGCAGTATATCTTTACTTAAATTCACAGCTTCTGGTGACACAATATCATGTAAGAGTTTGTAGCATGACATTTCCAGTGGCTTTCCTCTCCTGTGTGGATTCCCACCTTGGAGTTTCACCAAAGATGTATTTATTGGTCCATAGCCCACCTGTTGCTCTTGCATAAAGCTGCAGTGAAACAGGACTGCAGGTTTTATTTGATACAGCCTGAAATTCAGGTCCAATACTTGTTCGTTGAATGGTTGGTTATATATGAAGTGAAATATGTAAAATTTAATGTTAATTTAGTAAAAAACTGATACCGTCCATGTGTGGGAGTGAGAGAAAATTCTCTTCAGTTGCTGCAGCCCTAGACATGCTTCTTCCTCAGAAAATAGTGTCATTCATTTGCAATAGTCAAAGGACAATTGGTCTTTGTAGAACTAGTTCTTGTGTTTATTAGTGCTTATATTAGCAAGGTGACTAGTGGTTTAGGGTCTTGATTTTGTTACCCTGTGATTTACAAACCAGATATACTGATTTCCTGTCATTTCTGCAGGAGGATACTTTTTTAATGCTAAAGACAACTAGCAAAACCATATAGTGGAATAATATAAATCCAGTATTAATTCATGCTGTTTCTCAGCAACATATTGATTTCTAGGCTGAAGTACAAGAATTAGCAGTGGTTTGATTTTGTTTTTATCATAATCTAGGAGACCTGTTGCCAGTTTACATGGAGCAGAACAAATATACCACTGAACATCTGAAATATGTTTTTATCAAAACTAGGTTCTAATTAATACATTCAGGATTTGCAGTAACAAGCAAGTTTGAACTTCACTATTATCTACAAGTTGGGATCTGCTTTTTCTAAATTTTCTTAAGAGGTGTATGGAAAACACTGTGTATAGAAACCCACTGGCTGTTGGTCTGAAAATTGTAGCTGATACATCATAGGCTTTTAACAATTCATCCATTTCAAGGCTGCTAAAAAGTGGGGGTTTTTTTCCAAACTCACAAGAGACAGTATGTGTACTTACATCTTTCCTTGAAAGACCAAGAGCATTTCAGTCCAGAGAGAGAAATGTACAGAATCTGTAAAAAGTAAGGGGAGAAGGTGCCCATTTTCTGACAGTTAATGTTTCTGCTCAAGTATTTGCACTGGATTATAATGAAGCTTTGGTTAAGCAGATTAAACAGACAAAAGCAGTGAAACTTCAAAGGCTGACCAAATGTGCTGAGGTTTTTATTTCCCCAGTCTGTAGTGCCTGCTTTTGCCTTCCTCTCCTTAGCACAGAAAAATAAGCCAGTAGAGCATAATGTGCTGTCCCTCTGTAGTGCCTGCAGCGACTGGTTCCTAACAGGGTTCTAGGGGTGAGTATCGAAGGTTTTTTCCAACATAGCAGTAGATAATAGACCTCCTATGAGAGGAGTTTTAAGAGCAACTGGACAGCTGAGAGTTCAGCTGTTTGTAGAGCTCATTTTAGATACCAAGATGCAAAAGCCTCCTTCCAAACACAGATACTAAGTCTGTGACTAAACCCAGCAGTTAATTAACTATTTTTACTTGGTCAAAACAGCAAAAGAAATTCTGTGCTTTGGTAAGCTGCAAGGAATAAGGTAAAGCAGTATTCACTGTCATGGTGTAACAATCCAAATTGATTTGATGTTTCTAGGTTGCATTTTCCAGTATTCCCTACAGAACAGTTAAATGTGCAGCATTTGTTACGGTTTTTGTTTTGAAGAGTGTTTCCTGCACCGTGGGATTGATTTGGGCTTTTGTGTCGCTTAGTCAAGGAGTTATCAGAGACCACACAGCAGTTGGAAGTTTAAATCAGAGGGGAAAAGTGAATATGTTTAGAATATATAAAATAATAAAACCTAAATTAATTAAAAATTTGAATTTATAATTTTAAAGTACAGAAATTATGTAAGCTCTGAAACAGGTTCCTGTTAAGCTCCTTTTATAATGTTAAAGTTCATAAACTAATAGGATATATTTGAGAAGTAACAACACTGGACATAGTTGTAAAACAGCAATGAATTTGTACGCTGTGTGGTTTTGGATTAATTTTGAAAAACTACTCTAATTCCAATCAAATGGACTGGTTTTGAGTCTCTGAATGTTTTGAACTGCCTGAATACCTGTGAATTAGCAAAATCTTGTTCTGAGCAGGTAAATGGCATTTCTTTGATTTAATCACCCACCTTCACATACCACAGAGCCTCATGGGTCTCTCTGTTCGGGATGTTTTCTCTGGACTTTTCTAGAACTGGACTCTGATGCTATAGAACAAAGGCATTCCATTTCAAATAATACTATTGCTAAAATTTGTGGTCTTGTAAAAGTCTTGCCAGAAGGTTCATGAAAAGAACCTTTCAAATATTTTTGGAAGAAAGGCTTTTAAGTTTCATTTGAAGAAGGAATCTGTGGAGTCAAGACAGAAAAGCTGACCAAGACACACCCTTTCGATATTAAATTTAATGCTTTTTCCTTCATATTTTGCTACATGATCAAGCTCTTTGTGCTAAAAGCCTGAGATACATGCCTTGTCATTCAGAAAGCTGTAAAGCTGTAAGCTAAAGTTGAAGTTTTGTCTATGAGTTCTTAGCTCTTCATCACTGTTGTGCTGTACAAGATCCCGAACAACTCCTTCTAAAATGACATGAGATGGTTCTGCCTTGGTAAATCATCGAGGTGAGAGTGGAGAGCAGAACTGCAGGATCTCCCAGAACACTGATTGCCCAGACTGGTTCAGAGGCACCTGAGGGAGGTGAATGTTTGCGTACCTGGGCGCTTATGGACACCTTTTTAATGCAGTAGAAGCTTGGTTTGGCAGCTTACTTGCAGTTACTTGCAATGACGGAACTTCAAGTACTCCTCTATTATTTTAGACATGGGGGAAATGAAGAAGCCAAACAGGAACTAACAAGTCAACAAACAAAGGAACTTCAGAGACAGCTCTTGCCTCACATGAGAAAGATGAACTATGAAACCCTCTGTTCATCATGCTGTAGCCTGTGCAGCACTCAGGGAGCTTGGCCGGTCTCTAAGCTGCTGCTAGACAGGCTGATGGGCACCTGCAGTTGACTTTCTTAGGTCAAAATCAGCAAGGTTTTTAGTTCTTTCTCTAGGAAAAGTCCCTTTCCCTTTTTTTAAGTCAGCCTGAAAGTTCTTGTGTCATTTTTAGCTTCTGTGTCTGCAAAAATTTAATTTCACTTCCATAGCAGAAACTAAAGCAAAACGTACAACATTTGCTTGCTACTTGAAAAGACTGTTTCATAATTCAAACTCAGAAGAGGCAACTTTTATCAGCAAGGCAAAGGTATCGGTGTCATCAAATTGTGAGTGGTTTTTAACATTTTTCATGTCTTTAAAATTAAAAGACTCCTTTGAATTCACTTTTTAAAATTGGTTTGCAAGCTGTATAATAGGCCAACACAATTTGAAGTTTGTGCTTTTTCTGTCACATGGTCTTTCAGTTTAAAAATGCCTCCTTCCGAGACACATCTCGTTCAGAGTAAGATGCAGTAGGAAAGACTGGAACTTGATTTACAACAGGAAAAAATTATTTGAGAGGATTGTTAATTATGAAGGGAAAGTTATTGGGGAGCACTTTCTGCATACAAAGAATAATACTAAAGCGTTATTTGGAGTAAATACTATTATCTATTTATTTCACTACTTATGCTGATTTTCTGTACTAGTTTGTGTCCTTTTACTGTTTACTGCCGTGGAAAGGAGCAGGTGCATTTTTTGGTAGACCTTGAAACTTCAAAACCATTATCTTTCTATATAAGGGCTTTTACACACATTCGAGGTTTGAATTTTATCCAAGTCATAGAAAATTTACATCACTTCATGAGTAGATATATCTGGTATTTAAAAGTCATGTGAATGAATTTAGTAGCTGAAAAGAGAAGGTGAATGTTACTGTATCTGCCACACAGAAATGTATCAGTACATTTCTTTTTTTTTCTTTTTCTCTCTTTTAAGGGCCAGAAGGCTTGGATAGAGAAGACCTTTTCTAAAAGAGAATGCATCTATGTAATTGCCAACAACAAAGATGTTACCAGGTAACATCTGACATTTTTGTTTCAACAGAAAGGTTAATACCAGAGAAACTGAACTTGATTTGTGTTTAGATGTGTGAAACCCAGTTTAGTCACTGCCCCTAAAGGCAGATGACAGGGGAACAAAAGCACAGGTCATGCTTGCACTCAAATCTGCACAGAGCCATGGGACAGGTCACACAGAGATGAGAAGGCTGAGAGCAGAGAGGCAGCGAGTTGTTAGTTCCTAGCTTTGCAAACTGTAATAAATTCCTACTGAATTCTGAATGCAAGGGTGCAATGAAGTGGCGCCATCCTTCCCAGTTGGTATGATACTACCAATAACAATAGCAGATAGGGGGATTTGATTTCTTAGTCCAAATATTAATATATAACTCCATGGGCTAGCTACATATTGTGGTCCAGCTTGTGTGGATAACAGAGCAGTTAATGTCGCATACAACCTGTCACTTCTAAGTAAGAAACAGGTGGTCAGTGCTCCTGTTCTACGTTCTTCCTCCTTGCCTGTGCTTTTACCTAGAACAGCTTTCCAGTGCATAATACAAGTGAAGTGGTTTTTTTTATCTTTGTGTGTTAAGAAACACCTAAGGGCTGTTAATTCTGACATATATGCATATGTGAGAGGTGTGTCTATGATTCATGTACAGCAAGGTGTGGGCAGTTGAAAACCTAATTTCTGATTTATCTTTTTTTTATTGAAGATACTGTTATCAAAGTCACTTCAAATTTTAACTTACAGGTGCTGCTGTGGCCAGCTCATTAACCAACATATTCCACCTCCTCCAAGTATAACAGCTAATAAAAATGGAGAAGAAACAAAGCAAGTGGAAGCTCAGCCAGAGAAATGGTCTGTTAGTAAACACACCCAAGCATACCCAACTGATGCCTATGGAAACCTGGAATTCCAGGGAGGAGGACATTCAAATAAGGCCATGGTAAGGGGCATAGGGTACTCTAAGGTATTTGTTCATCTGGTGTGTTAGGTCAACAGACTCTTGAGTTATCTTAGCAGTAAAAGTAATAGCAATTCAAACTATTGCAAAAATTCTCTTTCTGTTTTTCCTCTCTTCTGAAGAAATCCAAACGTAGATTTGTTTGAAAGTGGTAGAACTCTCTCTTCAGAATGAAAGGCAAACAATAACCATTCTTTGCTCAGACAATTTACAGAGCAGGTTGAATGGTAACATTACACATTGCTCTTTGCAGTACATCCGTGTATCATATGACACTAAACCAGATTCTCTGCTGCATCTCATGGTGAAAGACTGGCAACTGGAACTGCCCAAACTCTTAATCTCTGTCCATGGAGGCCTCCAGAACTTTGAAATGCAGCCTAAATTAAAGCAAGTGTTTGGAAAAGGTCTGATAAAGGCTGCCATGACCACAGGAGCTTGGATTTTCACTGGTGGTGTTAGTACAGGTAAGCAATTGCCATCACTTTTAGTTTACTTAAGAATTCAGTGATGTTCATTCACTAATCTTTCCCACAGGCAGAGGACTTAAGTCTACATGAATGAGTCATTACCCACTAGACCAAAAAAGGAGCACTGTAATCATTTGTGTTAATCTCCTACCCAGCCCAGACCATAAGATTTTCCTGGGTCAGTATTGATTTGCATTACTTGGTGTTTCCCCTGAAAACAAATTTCAGCCTTGGTTTCAGTAGCAAGGAATCTACCACTAGTTCTAAAACACTTTTTTTAGTGCTTGGTTATCCTTGTAATTAAGAAGTTTCCAACTCCATATTTGCCAAGCTTTAGCTTCTTGTGGGGTTTTTTTGTACAAAGATCTTTCTATTACTGAAAGTGTATTTCCTGATGTCATGGTTTGTGTCCACTGAACAACATATGTCGAGATGGACAAGGATACAGATTACACTGTGGCAAGTTAGTAACTGGGTAAGTCTTTCACAGACTTCACTGAATTCAGCACAATGTCGTGAGAAGGTAATAGGATTTACTCACAACCATTACAAAATAAAACCATGGTTTTGTCTGCATTGCATGTTCTACTGTAGAGATACCAGTTTAGTAGTGAAAGCAGCCCAGTATCTCTGTGAGAGGCAAGAAGAAAATTCTGTTGTTTAGTGATCAATCTAAAGTGCCAAAAATGAATTAAATTAATTGTAACTATAGGTGTCATTCGTCATGTGGGAGATGCCCTGAAAGATCATTCTTCCAAATCCAGAGGACGAATATGTGCCATAGGAATTGCACCGTGGGGCATTGTAGAAAACAAGGAAGATCTAATAGGAAAAGATGTAAGTGTTTAAGGAAACAGCTGTGTAACAAAATACACTGTTAATATTTCTGAAGTATTATTTTTTTTCCATCTCTAAAGCATGCCTAGAAGGTGAAATTTAACAATTTCTTGAAAAAAGCTGTTGTTTGAGTATATTTCTCAGATTGTCTTTTATGACCTCAAAGTAAATATGGAGCTAATGAGGTTTCCATTGCTTTCGTTAGTAAAGACCTCTCTGTGGTGACAGTTTTGTGTAGTAACTTCAGTGTGGCACATTGAGACTTCTGTAAATCACATAAGGGCCTTTATGTGTGCAAGGCTGGCATTTATTATAGATGGGTACTCTGGAGTGGCATATGAATTACTAGGAACTCCAAATGAGAATGTATTTTCTAATGCACTAAGAGGATTATGTAACAACACAGTGTATGAACAAGGAGAGCACATTAATGAGCTTAGGGGAACATGCAGGGGAGTGCACAGTGTGACTGTCATCCTCCAAAGAAAACAGTGCTGTCAGGAGTTCAGATTTGGAATGTAAAAGCAAGCTCTGTTTCTAGTTCTCTGGTTTTGGTTATAAAGGTTTGCTTGGGTTGCTTCCTCAGAAGACTCTGAGTGTGCCTCTGTTGGGTGGTGTGCAGCATTTTCCCATTTGATTCTTAGTTCTAATCCAGATGCATCTCTCCTCTTGACACACAGGTAACACGAGTTTACCAAACAATGTCAAACCCTCTAAGTAAGCTCTCCGTGCTCAACAGTTCCCACACCCACTTCATCCTGGCGGACAACGGCACATTAGGTAAATATGGAGCTGAAGTAAAGTTACGGCGTCAGTTGGAAAAACACATTTCCCTCCAGAAAATTAACACACGTAAGTACGAGTGGGGCAAATTGTAAACATAACATCTTCAAGGAATGGAGGGAAGGAGGGCTTGAAATACTTAAAAGTATGGAAATTAAAGGCTTCTTCCAGCTCTTTCCAGTGGAAATGTGATCAGGACTGTGTGACTGAACTAGAACATGAGCTGTCTGATAAGTGGTGAAAGAGCCCACATCGAACAGGGCAGAAAAAGCATGGAGTAAGAATTGCATAAAGGGATGAAGAAAAGTTGACAAATAGTAGTGAGGAGAAGCTTCAAAGCAGTGAGAATCTGAGGGAAACGCAAAGAATTTTTGCACTTCTAGGCTAGAATTCATAAGCATCAGTAAATACACAGAATGAGGGGATTTTTTACAGTTCCTGTTTACAGGAATCCTATGCAGCCCAGTGATTTCTGATTCTGAATGTTCACATGAGCATTTTATTTTCTCTTTTGTATATGGATTTGTTTCATTTGAAATACCACACTCAAAATTCTTTGATCTTCCTGACAAACTTTTCAGGCATTTTGATTTTTAGTGACAATCAAGACAATTTCACCTTAATGCTTTCGTATTTAAAGTTTTGCCCAGTTTTAAAAATGCTTATGGTTATTATGGCCTCACTAAAATAATTTTCTCAAACATTGTTACTTAGAAAAAAATTCTTTTAAAAGACATATTTTCATTGACGTGCAAAAAAAAATTTTAAAAGGTGAAATAAAAAAATACAAATTATTTTAAAATATCCTCACAACCCTCATTAAAAATGGTCCCAAAAAATGTTAATATTCTTTGAATTCACACTTCAGTTAAGAGATACTGGAGAATTGACATCAGTTCTACCAGTTGCCTTTCTTACCTCTTACAGGTGCCTCTGTAAACTGTGTAGGCCTGTGAAAATAAGAGAAAACAAACATCCAAAATGGCAATTGCGTTGAACTCCACAAAAGTTTCTAATAGGGTCTAAGTGCTCTTACGCGTAGAGCAGAAAAATCAAGAGTGCCAGGTAAAGCTAAAAGGCACAATTAGAGATCAGCCATGGGTTATCCAAATGTTCTGGGAAGTCTCTAAGTACTTCCCTCTGCCAATGGTGAGCCTAAGAAATAGCTCAGGAAAATGCTGCCCCTTGCCTTTGAGCACAGAGGCAGTGCCAGGTACTGCTGCCCACAGACGGAAACAGCTCACCTTAGCCTGCTTTTGTCATCTTTGTCTTCTGCAGAAGTGCTGGCAGAGCTGTGAGGCTGTAAAAGGGAGCATTGGCTTGGAAGATCAGGAATTCAGGGCCCAGAGACAAGTTGTTCTCTGTCATTTCTTGTAATACCACTGGGGCTTGGGGATATTGACTCCAGTTTAGGTAGTGTTTGATGTTGTCATGAGAAGGGCAAAGTTGGAAATACACAGAGAAACCTGTTGTGTGAAGGGCTGCAGCACACCTGCTAGTAACAACATACAGGGAGTTGTTTTGTTTCTTTTTAATCACTCCAAGCACAGGCACCTCTGCTGGAAATCTCAGGAGGAATCACTAAAGATTTCATGGACACACAGGCCGGCCCATGCTCTGTGACTCCTCCTTATCAGAGCCGGGGTGTACTGGCAGGAGGAAATCAGGAAGCTTCTACTGTTACTGTGCATGGTGTTCCTGTTCTTCAGAGAGGAATCAAGGTTGAAAATATGAACGTGTTCTCAGCCAAACAAAAAAAGTGCATCTTTATAAAGTGCTGGTCATTTCACAGATTAAGAACTGAATTCAAATGCTTATGATAGTGGAATTAGTCAGCATTCAGGTAATGTTTTGTCCTTCATTTCCCCAAGTTTCTTGTGACCAAGGCTACTGAGACCATGTGACCTGTGGGCTTCCCTTTGTCATCCTATGCCTGGAGATCACAGTGAGGCAGGGACAGCAAAGGGATGCTCAGCTGTCGTCTCTTCCATCGGCCAACCATTTCAGCCTCATGATAAAAACGCTAATTCCATTTTTTATCTTAGGAATAAGCATAGGTATGTCACCTTATTGAAGACTTCCCATAGGTAACCCATGAAGAGTTAAAGCATCAAAGGCAGTAGCTGGGAGCCATCTGAGTAACAGTGAAGCTGATGAAGCAACAGGACAGCCATGTTAGCTGCTTTATCTGTACCTGGTGTCTGTCAAGAGAAATTACAAGCATCCACCAACACTGAGTGGATGAGTTATCAGTATGGAGCTGATGTAAAAGCAAGGGCAGAGAGACATCTTACTCTTTTCCTTTTGGGGCCATGAAACAGCTTATGGATGTTTTTCCTCACATTGGCCTTGAAATGGCCATCATTTTTCATAAGGGCTCTGGTTTGAAGTGATGCTCTGACACAGAAATCACATCCACTTATTTCAATTTCTTAAGCTATATTTGAATGACGCTTCTTTTTTTCCTTGTTTCTGTCCTTCTGTTTTTTGCAGGACTGGGGCAAGGTGTTCCTGTAGTTGGGCTCATAGTGGAAGGAGGTCCCAATGTGATCTCCATTGTCTTGGAGTGTCTGCAGGAAGAACCCCCTCTCCCAGTTGTGATCTGTGATGGCAGCGGGCGAGCATCTGACATTCTATCATTTGCACACAAGTATTCAGAAGAAGGAGGGTAAGGTTTCAAGATCATCACCAAAGCTGTGTAGGAATATATGCTTTGCTTTCATACGGCTTCATTTAAAAAAACCGTCAAGGACAAAATGCTGCTAACAGAGGCATTCTGCTGTCAGTCAGCTTTTGTTGCCTGTTTGATATCAGCCCTGGAGTTAATGAATAGAAGTTGTTGCCACTTTGAATGCATGGGATGGTCCTTCGAAATGAGCTTCCTTCTCAGTCAGCACACTGTTGTACAAGCTCCATCAGGGTTTGCTGCACTATACTTGGTGTGGGGTTGGGCATGGTAGAAGCAAGGACAAGTTCCCAGGAGTAACTCTTTTCCTCAGGCCAAGGCTGAGGTTAATTAGTGCATGGATTTGCAAAATCTGTGCTGCCTGATTCTGCTGTGTTGTGTGAATGAACTTCATTGTCCCAGTGTGCCAGACCAGCTGAGGAAATGTTGGGCTTCCTTCATTGTTTTGCTTTTGCCTTACAGGCAACCACCTAGTATATTGTCCTAATTAGGGTATGGCATACCTGTCTTGTGCTGAAGATAGAGCCTGTTTACTTGACTGAAGTTGAAGCTTAGCTTGGATTAAATACTAAGCAGACGAGTAGTGTTGCAAGCAGTGTGGATGTTACTTGCTGAATTAGGAGAGCAGCTCTTATGCTGGATTTTGTTGGTGTTTAGACATAGCACATATTCAATTGCACCAACAGTATTTATGATTCAGCAACTTTCTTTTCCTTTCTGTCTAACAAGGTTCCTTAGTTTAGATCAAACTTTGCTCTTTTTTTTTTTGTCTTTCTTATTCATTCTTCCTATCAGCTCATAGGCAATTGAAAGAGCTTATCAGGATTAGTCTGTCTGAGATGTGCTCACTGCATGACTTTCCCTCCCAGTGCATATGATGCAGTGTCCAAATTCTTCTCCAATAATTATGTTAAGATAAATGTGTTCATCTAGTAAGGCAGGTCTATAATGAGAATTTTTGTCACTCCAATCATTTTCTCACAGTGAACTTTGAATTCTACTGCATCTCTCACAGACCTGCTAGTAATGTTTGCCATAATCTGAAAATGCGTGTGTTTTATTAGGAAATGGAAGGGCTGTTTCATATTGCTTTGGGAGATCAAGCATTTCTGACCTTTCTAGGATGTTTTCAATCTAATTTCTTTAATTATCTTTTGGATTGTTCATTTGTTTCTCAGTTGGGTGTTATGAGGTTTCAGATGCACTAGCAAGTTTAGTCCTCTGTTTGAGACAATAACCAAGGTGATATATCAGAAATGTGAAGTATTTTTGGGTTTTTAGCTATATGCAAAGGGACTTGGAACATTTAGAAGCAAAGGTAGGGGTCCTGTAAGGCCTAGTGATAAAATCCTGAAGACTGAACTTGTTAACAGAACTGTATCTATGATATATAAGAGGAATACCTGTATATTATTGTTTCTTAAACAGCAGGCCTTCTGAATATTTATTCATTCTGGCAATGTCTTCTTTTATGTCTCATTTTTCATTCAGGATAATAAATGAATCTCTTAGGGACCAGCTTCTAGTTACCATCCAGAAAACCTTTAACTACAACAGGAATCAAGCTCATCAGCTGTTCGTCATTCTTATGGAGTGCATGAAAAAAAAAGAACTTGTAAGTTTCCTAAAAGTAGTTCACAAAAGTAATTTCTATAACCAAACTTCACAGAGTACTTTCAAGTGCAGTTTTCACAGGGTTATGGTTTAAACTTTTTTTTTCCATGTAGGTCCATTAAATGTACACATTCATTCATAAGCATAGGCCAAGAAGGGATTCCATCTTCTGGAGAGCCTCAAAACCAAATTTCAGATTCTTCTCCTGTGTAAAATGATAGGAATCTTTTTCCACAGACTTCAGCAAGGCAGACGAAGACACTGAGATAAATGCACTAAACCCAAGATCAGCTGCAGAAAGTAAAGATAATTGAAGAAAAGGTTCGTAGGAGCAAGCAGCATTCAGAGTGCGTCAACACAGTTTTGGTTTTCTGACATAGTTACTCTTTAACAGCCTTTCCTTCCAGGAAAAGGGACTTTTCAGGCCTTTCAAAAGCAACTGAAACATTGTGTTCCTGAAGATCCCACCCTTTCTTGCTCCTGGTTTGCTGCAGGTCTGCTCTGTGTGCTGTACCACTCGCTTAGGTTCCTGCCTGTCTCCCATATCCCAGCTGCAGAGAAAAGTGTGCTCAGGAAAAAAAAGTCTTTGATATTCACATCTGTCATCTGGAAGCAGTGTATTGAAATTGTGTTCACTGTGCCTTTGCAGGCAAAATGAATCCTTGAGTGTTTGACTAATTGTTTCAGTGAATTTTTATAAATATGAAGCCAACGTGAGTTCCATACATACAACTTCATTAGAAGTAAGGTTGGTAATAAACATGACTCTGATAAGCTGACTGAAAGAGAGTCAGCCTTCCTAGAAAAATTGGTTGAGAGAAGAGAGCTCACAGCTGCCTTAGTCAGACTGTCTTGAATTTAAAATGTGCATCAGAGCAGGCCTGGTTTACTCAGCAAAATTCAGACACGGGCTGTGCAGCCTAAGCAGATTTATGGTTATGGTTTTCTGTTGATAGTTTTGTCTGTTCTTGTTAATTAGTAATGTTTTTTCTATAGTTTTTCTAATGTCATGTAGCTTTGCATTTATGCAAAATATATTCTAACTGTTGAGAAAATTGCTATTCTCAGTAATTAATGTGAATGGTTACTTCTGGAAAATGAAACATTTGGGGTTTTTTGGTCTGCATTCGGTATTAACTTTGTTAACATTTGGTTATTATGCTTCTAAATTATTAATCTTCTAATATGTAGTTAAATGGCTAAGATTTACATTAATCACTATTTTAAAAATCATTGAATTGTAATGGACTGAACGAAGCAAATGGGACTATAAATAATTGCTTTTCTTTATTTGGTTCTGGTTTTTTGATTGTCATATGTAACACATCCTGCAACTAAAAAATGTTTGAGTGTTATCATCAATAAAAGGAGGCTATGATAATTATCTTGGGTAACTAGCAGTTCCATTTCCATTACTACTGGAAAGTAATAGAACCATCAGAAAGCAATCAGTTTTGCATGGCAGTTTTTAAAATTCCACTTTTTTTTTGCATCACCACTTTTTAAAATTCACAGGTTTGGTGAAGATTTTCATCAAGTTTGTCATGTTTACTAATGCAGGGATATTTTAGGATAACATAATTGGAAGAATTTCATTAAACACTTTAGCAAAAATTAAATTTCAAAGAAAAATTTAGTGGAACTGTACTTTTTGAAAAATCTTAAGTTGTAGGAAATAATAAGGGTGCACCATTCTGCTCTATTTTCTACCCACATGTTTAGTCTCTCTCCTTCCTGTGTTGTAATTTTGTGTGTTTGGTTTTGTGCTGCCCTTTAGATCACCGTGTTCCGCATGGGCTCCGAAGGGCAGCACGACATTGAGATGTCCATCCTAACTGCTCTCCTCAAAGGTGGGTTTTCCAAGCACTTAGGATGCACAAAAGGATCCCAAGAAGACATTCCTATACTCTGAGGTTCACTCTTCATGTTTAAGTTTTGGATTTCTTTACTTGGATTCTGACAAGTACCTGAACGTGTTTGGTTCAAATTCAGATTAGTTTGAAGCATAAAATCTAGATTGAAAGTTTTGTGTGGCTTTCCTTCCCTGAAAGCCTGGGATGAGAGTGCTGCAAGAACTGTACTGCTGATATTTTAGCTCATTCTATTGCAGTTCTAGCATACATTAATAAAGTTAGGGAAAAAAAAGTGGGAAGATAAAAGGCTACCTGGATTTTTCCAGATCTCAGATTGTTCCGTTTGAACCTTAGAGCAATAGGATAGGCTCCATATTTATTTGAGGTTTGTTATGTTTGCTGAAACAACTGTTTTCTGTCTGAAGTTATATAGTAGTTGATACTTGCTCAGTATGGGATCACTGGAGTCCCCAAAGCTAAGGAATAAAGAGAAGAATTTTTACACTCTTATCCACAGTATCAGCCAGAAGAGCTGAGAGGGGTCTTTTAGGAGAGTTAAATGTCTGTCTTTAGCATCAGAATAAAAGTCTATGTGGAAGCTTTAAAAAAAAAGGGGGAGATAATCTCATGAATCCCTTGGAAATTAGGATTATGGGTTAAATGGAAGATGCTGTAAATTGATTTGATGAATCCACTGCCTTGTGGCAGAATTATTGATGGTAGTATGATGTAGAGCCAGGCTTGCTGTTTTCTAGTTACTGCAGAAGGTTATCCAGTCTTGTTTCATCATGTGTGAAATATGAAACATCTGTGTGTTTCTCTTTAGGTACCAATGCATCTGCTCCAGACCAACTCAGCCTGGCTTTGGCCTGGAATCGTGTAGACATTGCACGGAGCCAGATCTTTGTCTTTGGACACCACTGGCCAGTAAGACAAAGTTTTCTGTGCCCTTTTTGTTTGTCAGTACTTCAAATTAAGTCATGTAATATTTACACCTTGGATTTTGATGCTGCACTGGCAGCAATGGTGAAACACTGCAATTCATCTGCGTAACTAAAATCCTCTATTTAAGCCACTTTCATGTCTCACTGTATTGTTGTTTTTTGCTTTACAGTGTGAGCTATCTGATGCTGAATTACTGTAAAGTGTCATGAGGAGAGCAGCCTGAAAGGGGCTGTAAGAATGAGGGAAAGAATTGCAGTGGGTTTTTTGCTTAGTCATCTTTCTTGAAACCATGCAATAAAATGACAAAGGAATACTATTCATGTGCATGCTGTGCATAATGGATAGATTTATTTCATTTGGAAGCCTGTATAATCAATTTTTTTAAAATGTTGCTGCATATGCAGTTTTATTCCTTCGCTTCTAGTAATGTGATGATATTTCAATATCCAAGGTTCATGAAAATGCTCTTACAGAGAGGATTTAATAATCCTAAAGATTATGAAGTATAACTACTACCAAATGTTTAATTGGATGGAGTGTCCCAATCTCCATATTACTGTGGTTAGATTCAGAGGTTCCACCAAGAGCTGAAGCATGTTACTGCTTTGGCCTGTTTCATACTTCTACTGTGCAGCAGTTTGTGGAAGCAGTACCAGCCAATTGGGATTCACTGTCATTCCAGGTTCATAGAGATTGCTTTCAGACTAGCCTGTGCTGCCACTTGGCAGTTGCAGTTTTGTCCAGGCTTTTGAATGGATTTGTGGTAGCTGGGCAGAGGAGAGTTTTTTAAGACTATTAAAACCCCAGGAAAGAAGCCTTGTTAAAGGCTTGGTCCCATAGCTGTCGGTGCAGAGCACGGGTAGTTGTAATTCAGTTTTCTTGTCTGTGGAGTTTATGTAACCTAAGCATCATCTGGAGCAAGTTAAGCCTCCAAATCATCAACAAGTAGTGTGGTGAATGTGTGCCTCTGCCCTGGGAAGATAGGTTGGAAAGGGGAAGGACTTTTGGTGAAGACTAAAAGTGTCTCCAGAGGTATAAACAGAAATACTGTCTGCAGAACAGAAATGAACGAGTGAGTGGCTCTCCATCCTCTCCTCTCTGCTCTGTAGTATGGATGCTATTTGGCATCATGCAGCATTCTTGTTAAATTCTTTCTGTCCACCTCTTGTTGCTATTTATTTTGACAACTACTGCTTTCAGAGAAAGCAAAGGAACTGAAGTGTCCCAATCCTCTCACACTGATTTTATTTTTTGAGAGAAATCCTCCCCAGTCAATCTCCTTCAATGCTTTGACTTTCAGTGTTACTAAGTTAGACATAACAGCTTTTATAAAAGGGTCAAGTTGTGACTATGCAAAAAGGCCATTAAACTTAGATAAATTATCATTTTTAGTTGACTCAATGTGAGAAGTGGTGACTGGCCGGTGAGCTTGGTAGGAGTGTACGCAATTAAATAGTTACTGTACGATCAATTAGATTTCTAATACTTTAATGCATTATAAATACAGCCTTTAGGAAGCCTTACAGCTCCTGATGGTACAGCTCCTGAGAAGGAGAAGAAATCTCCAGTACCTCAGACTAAAGCAGGCAGAGGAAAAGGAAAAGGGAAGAAAAAGGGAGGAAAAGCAAAAGAAGAACCAGAAGAAGAAATAGACCCAAGAAAACTTGAACTCCTGAACTGGGTGAGATGAAAGTATTTGTATTAAAACTGTTGAAGATTTTTTTTCATTCCGAGATACAAAGAGAGAAGGAAAATACACACTTTCGTTCTGTAGAACACTCATTTGCACATTTCCACAAGATCAGCAGTAGATTCTGCAGAAATACTGTTCAGTATTTGAGCCAAGAATCCCTCTCTCATCCCACATGCACCACATGCAGCCATACCTCAACAGTACAAGTTAGTACTGAGGTGCAGCATCTTCTTCCCTGCAGTTGTCACAAGGAAATAAGAACAACAGTGAACATCATCCTCCTGTGTATGTGTTAGTTTAACTTGTTCCTATCACTTGTTCCTATTTACTTTTGAGCAAGTAAATCCCTTTTTTAACATAATGTGTCAAGCATGGTATGCCTGGTTTAGTTAAAAATACTGAACAAAATGGTTGAAAGCCACATGTTGAAAGACTGAAAGCTGCAGTTATATTGCTGAAGGTTTGGAAAACTCTGCTATCTCTATTCACTTGCATATGGGTAAAATGTTACTTTCTAAATTCCTTTTTACCTGCAGACTAATCAACATATTTGGGAACTCAGTCCATATTCTAAGTAGTGAAAATGGATGTGGTTGTTACCCAACCAACTCGTTTGTACTCATGTGGTCTAACATTCTTCATTCTGCTATTCAGGTGAATTCCCTGGAGCAGGCTATGCTGGATGCACTGGTCCTCGATCGAGTGGACTTTGTGAAACTGCTTATTGAGAACGGAGTGAACATGCAGCACTTCCTGACTATTCCTCGCCTGGAGGAGCTTTATAATACTGTGAGTGAGCAGGAATACTAAAATGCCCTGTGGTATCTTTGCCACTGTATTGTATGTGCCTTGAATCACCACAGAAAGGTTTATAAAAAGGGTATTACACAGCCCTTGCTAGAAAGGTATTCCTCACTGTAACGCAGTTCCTTCTTTTCACCCCTCTGTGGTGTGATGGCACATGGTTGTTGTCTAAAGTTCTGCTTAAGGTGCCAGATCACTAATTACGTTCATGTTTGCAAAAATCTGAAGAATTGAAGCTCTAATGGATCATGAATTATTTTTGTTTCAGAGGCTGGGTCCGCCAAATACGCTGCATTTGCTAGTCAGAGATGTGAAAAAGGTAAGCAGTGTTATATTTCTGTGATTGCATTAGCCATGTAAATCAACAGTAAAAGCAAGCATAGCATGGGGGGAGCAGGCATTTGAAAGTAGATGGCAGCTGTTAAGAAAAGCAAAGTTAAATGTCTTCCTGTGGCAAACAGTGACATCAGTCTAAATCAAGTATGGCAGTGCTAGTAATTTAAAAACTAAGGTGTTAACTAAATTAAGCTCCTATAGTGTAATATGGCATTTGAGATTTAGGTTGATGCTTCTCTCTACAAGAAGCTCCCAATGCAGCATTACAGAGGAGGAGTGAAAGGGAAGGCCTGCTAGGTTAACTGGAAGCTTCACCCATGAATGCAAAATTTGTTCCCTTTTGTTTGTTTCCTTGTGTGTTTTCTAGTTACTTTTCTCCCACCAGTCTGACTTCTACCTGAGAGAAAATCTCTTCTGTCCTAAGTTTGTTACTCATTTGTTTCCATTACATGAAAATTTGTTCTTTATATGTGAATAGGGAGGGTCATTGTGAGATTTGTCGTATTCTCTTCCTTTGAGGTTTTGAAGGTTTTATTCAGTAAAATTCAGCTACATGAAGTCGCCTGTATTTGTCTCTGCAAGGAAAACTCCCAATTATTCCTGGGAGGTTCAGATGTGAGAATTATGCAGTACTGTGTTAATGTATAATTCATATTCATCTGCTTCATTGTTTAACACTTTTCTCATTCCGTGTTGTCACTTCGAGTGTTACTAATGTTCCTCTGCATTCTGCTGTCTGTCTCTCCTCTTTTTCATTGTATTTTCATGCTCCCTCCCTCAGCGGCAATCCCGGGGACTCAGTTGGGTTAACTTGGAGGTGATGTGCTTCCTTAGGATGTAATTGTTTCATCATAGCAGCTGCTCAGTGGTGCTGTAGAATCAGTCATTGCTGTAGGATGTAGCTTGTACAATGAAGCACTGGTTTTTTTCCAGTGGCATCAATACAATTATCCAGCTTTAGCTGTGACTGCCAAAATTAGAATCTGCCTTTTGCTTTGATTCTGGACTGCACATTAATCATGGTCTGCATTGTAGTCTCAACTGTAGATAATATGATGAAACGTTAGTTTCCATTAAAAAGTATGTGAAGTATAAATGTCAGGATATTCACCATGAAATTGTCATGCTTTTATACAGGATTAATGATAATTGGTACAAAGTTTCTTAATTTCATGAATATAACCCTTGTAAACAAAGTAAACTTACATGGACAGTGATATATGAGTGAATCAAATGAAAATTTGTTCACAATTATGAGTTCTGCTAACAATAAAACCAAAAAGCTGTGACCCCAAAAATTTTCATTATGTGAATCAGTTACCAATGATTTCGTACAAATGTTCAAAGACTGAACCCAGTGGCTGTAAATAATACCCATATGCCAGTTTAATTATGACGTATGTCTAGCCGAGCAATTTGACCTATGTCTATGTTTTCTTATCCTAAATCCTTATTAAGTTGTGGGGGGGGGTTTTTTGTAGGGAAATCTTCCACCAGATTATCATATCAGCCTAATAGATATTGGTCTTGTCCTGGAATATCTCATGGGTGGAGCCTATCGCTGCAACTATACTCGGAAAAGTTTTCGGACTCTTTATAATAATTTATTTGGACCAAAGAGGGTAAGAATGAGTTCATTCTGGATATGGCCATTGTGCTTATGGTAAAAAATAAGTAATACTCTCTTCCTTTGTTTTTGTGAAACACTGCATATGAAATTCTAAAGAAATGCTGCAAGGTAGAAGTTGAAACTCCAAGAGTGAAGTTATATAAGAAAGTTGTAAGACATCTGTGTTAAAGGATGTGAGGAGACGGGAGGTAGTGAATACACTGATCTGGGGGTGAATTTCCTCCTATTCCAGTAGTTTATAATCCAAGTCTTTCTAACTGTGGTGTGTTTAGAAGCACTATTTTTTTTTTGAGCTTTTGTGACCGTGTGGTGATTCTAATTCTCAAAGCACTGTTTATCAAATGATTAATTTAACTCTTCAGTCTGAATAAAAATCTTTCCTTTGAGTGCAGGATAGATATTTCCTAACCCATTGCATTCCTGCAAATACAGTTAAAATGAAGAGTAACTAATTGCAGGATTACTGGTACAATTATTTATAACAGTAAGTTTCATAATAAATGCTGTACATTTGTAAATGAAAATGGGTTTGCTTGGTATTGTTTGGTGTTTCAAATTTTCCTCCCATCTAACTGATTTTCTTTTCTATTTTTTCATATTCAGCCAAAAGCTCTTAAACTACTGGGGATGGAGGTAAGTTTTATTTATTAAAAATACTGGTTTTATCAAAACATTTCTTCATTTTGAAGATTCCTTATTCCAAGGTGAAGACTCCCTTTAGTATCTTGCTGTTCTTAAGGGTGCTGTGTGCCTGTTCTTGGTCTTAGCTTTTTCATTATTGCTGTGATTTACAGAAAATTTCAACTAGACAGAATATTCCATTTTGCAAACATTGTATGAAATACTTCTGACCGTTTTCTTAGGATAGCATCTTTAGAACTGCCTAAAGCTCTGCTTAATAGTCTTCAGGCAATTTTTAGCACTGTTACGTAATAACACGCTTCATGTTGGAACGTATCGTAGGTTTAATTGTTCATGTGTATACATTAATGCCATTGAAAAGAGAATGTAAGCCAGCAGTGCTACTTGTGGCGAAATCTCCTTTAACCATGAAATAACAATTTCTGTGCTTAACGATGTTTTAGCATAGAGTAAACATTGAACTGAAGTGAAAACTAAGGTGGTCAGATGCTGTCCTCCACTATAAAACATCCTTGCTACTGTGATGGCACCATGCTTTGTAAACAGTGCGGCTGATCCAGAATTTTGGGTCCAGCCCCTACATCAATTGCTTGTGTCTGCAGAAATTCGTAATTGAGCAGAAACAAATCTGGGATGATGCCTAAAAACTCACTCTGTTTTGGAGGTAGTTGCTTTTGTTTCTGAAAAAATAAAATCACTATAGACCAGGAAAGCACTGACACCAAGAGGCAGGTGCATTTCTCTAGGAAGTGGGATTTTATTAATGTTGTGATAGTGCTCAAACACAGTAGGTGTTCATGCTGCTTGTTATAATTGATGTGAACCATACCCACACATAAATGCCCTTATTTCCCCAGGCAGATAAACAGCTTTTTGCTCAACAGATAAAATCTGTAGAGAACCTCAGAAAGAGGTTGTGTTTAATATCTCTGATTAGCTTCCTTTTTTCTGCTGGCTCAAGGCCAAAAGCTCAGCCCCTCAGAGGTGCAACCCTTTTAGATCAGCATTGATCACAGTGCTTCTCCAAAAGCACATTTTGATTTTCCTATTTCTTTCAGTGAGAAATGTTTTATGTGGCACAGACTGAAGTGTTCTTTCCACTTGACAGCAGGTAGAGCCCTTCTTCCAAGAGAAAGAAAAAGTTAAAAGAACATTTACATGTCTTTGCTGAAGTGGTCAGTAAATTGCTGTGACTCCATGTGGTTGGGTTGGGTTTTTTTCATTTCCAGTGTTAGCAGCTCTAAAACAGAAGTTTAGACTCCTCAGCACTTTCTGTCTTACACAGGGGTTTGTTTTTATTTGATTTTCCTAGTGTGTAGAGGACCTAATTTTTGGTCCTCCATCTGAGATTTTATGTCCTCTGCTTCAGAGATGGTCAATACTTAGTGCAATTAATGACCCCTGAATTTTTCATAGAAGACAGAGGTCACCACTTGCAGTTCTTAAAACTGCTGAAGAAGTAGATGTTCAATTGCTGAGCTGAAGAGTCATCTTTGGAAACTTGGGGTGGGTGGCTGAACTCTGAATTTGGATTTAAGTTCACATTTTGTTGAAAAATGCATTATGCATAGTACATTATGCTGAGCTTGCTTGAACAAGAACTGATTTTGTCAAATAGCAATTTCTTTTACCTGTAATCGGCTTCTGAGACTCGAATCAAGATCTACAAAGATGATGAGTTCTCTCTACACTTATATATGCAATGTTCTTCCTACATTTTTTAAACCCTAATTTTCCCAATCATGGCTTTTCTCCCTTCAGGATCCTGCTTCATTGTTACTACTTCCCTTCAGTTACTTCCATCTTGGTTCCTGTAGTAATGGTCTATCCTCCCTATCCCTTTAAGAAATGGGATACTTAGTACCTTCCGTGTGCACTGCATACATAAGAGGAGATTGCTTATTCCAAGGTGAAGACTTCTCTTTAGTATCTTGCTGTTCTTAAGGGTGCTGTGTGCCTGTCCTTGCCTTTTGCATGTTGCCATGACCTGCATGTCAGTCTGAAAAGTACCTGTAAGATGTGCAGCACTGCTTTGCAGGAATAGACAGAGACAGATGGAATCAGAAATTACAGTGGAGCCTATCCATAGGGAATTCAGCTTTGTTAAAGCCCCACTGACACTGCAGAGGAATTAATTAAGTATTAATTTGTTGCAGACCAGCCTGTGCAATTCCACATGCAGTAGAGATCTGTTTACAATGCAGTGTGAAGGGATGCCTTCGGTACCAAGGGGTTCTACTGCACTTTTCCAGGATGGGTTACTTGTAATTATGTGTACAAGAAACAGCACCCTGAATAAAATATGAGTCTGTGTGTGCTTGCCCAGTGCATGCTCTGTCCTATTGCATTCATTGTAGCAAACACCAAAACCAAATTAGAACTTGGAATATTAATGTGTCCTCTCAGTACTTGTTCCGTGCATGGTGCTGTTGTCAGGTGAGCTATTAGAAACTGATGGGAATAATTTTTCTTCTTTTCTTCCCAGGATGATGAGCCTCCCACCAAAGGGAAGAAGAAAAAGAAAAAAAAGGAGGAAGAGATTGATATTGATGTGGATGACCCAGAAGTCAGCCGCTTTCAGTACCCCTTTCATGAGCTGATGGTGTGGGCTGTGCTTATGAAACGGCAGAAGATGGCCCTCTTCCTTTGGCAGCGAGGGGAGGAATCCATGGCCAAGGCACTTGTGGCTTGTAAACTCTACAAGTCTATGGCCCATGAGTCTTCTGAGAGTGAGCTGGTGGATGACATCTCTCAGGATCTGGACAACAACTCAAAGTTAGTAGACAGAGAGCAGATTTTATGTCTATTTGATACAAGCTTGCTGAGATGCGTTACTTCTAGTTAAGTGCAGTTCATTTCTAGAATGTAGTTTCACAGAGTGCCATTTGGAGCCAATTTACCAACTATAGACAAGGCAAAATATGGTCTTGGGATCTCAAGGAAGGCAATGCTAGCAAGGAGAAGACTTGCATTTTTTCAGACAGAATGCATTCTTTCTTCAGCTTCTCTCTGTAAAACTAGCTAGTTTTATTTCACAAAGTTATTTTCAGAATTTAGTAATTTAACTCACATAAATTAAGGAATATCTGATGATAGATCTAAACTGCCTTTAAGATGTTACTGGTCTAAGTGAATTCCCTCTATTCACTAACAGTTTGTTTGGAACTTTTGTAGACTGTCCCAGATCAAGCTTGAGATCAGTTCTTCTTGCCACTATACATGTGTGTGGATAAACATGATGCCCAGTGAACAGAGCTAAAACCCCAAAACAAACAGATTTCTAAGTCAAACTTCACTGATCTTATCTTGTATCTTCCAGAGATTTTGGCCAGCTGGCTGTTGAACTCTTGGATCAGTCCTATAAACATGATGAGCAGATTGCCATGAAACTGCTGACCTATGAACTGAAAAACTGGAGTAATTCTACCTGCCTGAAGTTGGCTGTGGCAGCTAAACACAGGGACTTCATTGCTCACACCTGCAGCCAGATGCTCCTAACAGACATGTGGATGGGGCGACTGCGCATGCGGAAAAACCCCGGCCTGAAGGTATTTCTGTTCTGCATCATTTCCAAAGAGAGTTTGTTGCATGGAGCACTTTGTTATACACAGTGTTTGCATAGAAAAAATGGCTTACTTAGAGATGTTTTAAGAACATACCTGTTTTAAAGCTAATTTCTTTTGTTTCCAAACTCAGGATATCTGAGAAACATTACACCATGACAAAGGAAAATATAACTCCATGAAAGACTTAACATGACTGGAAACTGAGAGAGAAGTTGCAGCTTTCAATAAAGCATGAGATTTGTTAAATGAGAACATATTCCTTCTATTAAAAGTTAGTGGGATACAAGCAAAAATATCATTAGGGGTCCATGCAATGGGAATAGAGATAAAATGAACCAGATGTGGACACATGCTTCTTATATTGCTTAATATCGTACCAGAAGACACTGTTGAGACTCAGTGTTGAAAAGAGTGAAATCTGTGCAATTGCATTGTGTGAAACCATGTGATTTTTATTTCCTGCTTCTGTGATTTGATGATGCAGTCTCCCTTACTGATTTTAATATTTCCTAATTGTTTGATTTACAAAAAGACAAGTAATGTGAGGGGGCTCTCACAGAAGAGAAACACGAGTGAGTCAATGCTAACAAAGCAGAGCAGTGTTTGCTTGTGTGTGTTTTTATGTGAATATAATCCTTTCTTTGTTGACTTAAGCAGTTGCTGTCACCCATATGGAGGCCCATCCTGCTCACCTCCTTATTTCCTTAAATCCCCCGTACTGACAGTGCTGTATCTGTCCTCCCAGGTCAGATTCCCAAGTTTGCTGACATACACATTGTACTGTCTCTGCCATTCTCAGTTTATTTCCACTTTTCCATATCTCCCTCTTAAACCTGTTTAAAATCTTCAGGCAATTGTCTTGCCTTTCACATTGCATCATGGTACTTTCTAAATCTGTTTATTTAATTTTCCTTTCTTTTCTCCAATGAATTAATCAACCTTCTGATGTTTGTTCTAGTTTCATTACCTGCCTTCTTTTAGCTGCTCCTTTTCTATGCTTTGGCTTGTATTTCTGTATCTAAGCAATCTCATATAGTAAGAGAATTCTCCCAGTGCAATCTGCAAAGATTCTTTTACCTTTCATAGGTTTTTTAACTATTAAAACTAAGTATAGTAGGTGACTGAAGTAACTATAAACTCCAGTAACAAACCTGAAGGCCTCTTCTAACTGCCACTGTGTCCATTCCATGACATTTCTCTGCACACTAGTTTTGGAACACAATTTCTTAATTGCAGAGTATTTGTGGAGATGGGAGGCTTTCCAGGGTGACATATTTATGCAATACCTTATTGCCATTGCCTCTTAAGTACTTACTCATTTTTTTTAGGCTTGAGGATGGCAGAATATCTTGAATACTATACAAAGGAAAATTTTGGTTTGGGACCTACCTTGTTATGAAATCCATAATGAAAACAAATACTGAGTTGAATTCTTTCTTGTTTACAGGTTATAATGGGAATTCTCTTCCCTCCCACCATCCTTTTCCTAGAGTATCGGAGTTATGATGACTATTCCTACCAGACGTCAAAAGAAAATGAGGAAGGCAAGGAAAAGGAGGAGGAAAATGCGGTCAGTAATGGACATTATTAGAAAGTTCTAATATCTCAAGAGTGCTCATTTTTCTGACTTTTCTGATTATGCTGTAGCTCACTCAGGTTAAAATCTCAACTGCCTCTGTGGGATGAGTGAAGAAGTTTGGAGTGCATAGACTGAATTCTCAGAGCACATGAAGTGTCTGTGTAGTTCCATGAATTTATGGAATTCTATTTATATACTCTTTTAAAGAGGTCTGTTGCTCAGGGGAATCCCTGCGTAGTTAACACTTGGCTGAGGCTGTGGTTGAGGAAAAGTTACTATTTTTACTGCTGTATATTGATGAAATCTGACAACTTTGGTCTTCCAGGATGCAAATGCAGATACAGGCTCCCGAAAAGGGGATGAAGAGAATGGAAAGAAAAAACAACAGAGCCTTCCAATTGGAACAAAGATCTATGAGTTCTATAACGCACCTATCGTAAAATTTTGGTTCTACACAGTAAGTCATGATAGTTAAACTGATAGTTTTTCTCACACCTGTGAAACTGAAAGGATTCCAGTGAAAAAGTAATAACCATATAATAAATAAATAAATATTTTACTGACTTTCGTGGAACCTGATGAGTAAAGCACGCCCTTTATTTAGAGAAAAATGCGGACAGTGAAACAGAATGAACAACTGAAGCTTATGTTGTCAGCCTCTAAAGCTCCTATGTGCTGTGAAGGAGGCTCTGTGTGGGATACACCAAACTAAGTGCAAGCTCCACAATCCAGTCACTCAATCCAAACTAGGCTGGATTCTTCTGCTTTTTAAAGGTCCTGGGTCCTGTTCTGCATTGAAATGTCCTTTAGAACCCAAGAAGTAACCCTATAGTATCACTGCTTACCATTTGCCCTGTTGCTCAGATGGGTGCAGCCTAGATGGAAGCACAGATCCCAGTCTGCTAAGACTTAATAGGTACTTTTATTAAAACAATTAAACCAGTCTAGAGTCAAATACTTATTTTTGACATGCATATAGTTTTCAATTTATTGCATCAAGAATTATCTGGTGTTAAACTGTTACAATAAAACAGAATATATATTCGTGCTACTGCTCATAAATTTTGTGTTTCCCCTGTAAAAGAGATACCGGTTTCTTACCTGTTCAAAAGTAGGATGCCTGATACCTGATAGGTCATAATAATATGTAGGTTTTTAGTTTTAGCACATATTAATCACAAAACAATATATTGATCCCTTTCTGCTGCCTGAGTTAATAATTTAAAAGTGAAATTCCTATTTAATTTCAAAGAAAAATATTCAACATGGTTTTACAGTGCAAAGAAATTACATTTTAGTAGACTAAGAAAGCCCCAGGCACAAAGGGCCTGGTTTAGAATGCTTTGGAATTGCTGGTTTTGCTTCTTTCAACAAATGAGATAATTCAGCTGTGTAGATCATATGTTCCACAGCGTCTGTGATTCCTTTAGCTGCTGGAGGCCCATGGCTGTGCCAGTGTGGAGGGCATTGCAGCAGGCCTGCTTCCTGCAGAGGAGGAAATATTTTTACTTGTGCAAGTAAGGGTCTTCAGCAGCTGAATATTTCACACTTAGCCTCAACACACAGGTTCCTATGAATGTGCTTATTTGCAAAATTATTAGGGAACAGAGCTAAGGGGGCTTTGCTTTCATGCATTATCAGGCCCCTCAGCTAAGAGCATTTGACTGCCTTCTGTCTGGTGTTTCTTCTCTGAAACAGATGCAGCCTTCCCTGCTCTTACTGAGTTAGGCTTCAGCAAGAAACTTCTTCCTGAGACTGGGAGCTACTTAAAGTAACCAAAACACTTGCAAACCTACTGTCCATCTAGATGGGTTTAAGTAACAAGAGTAGGAAGAGGGACTGATAAAAGAAGTTTGTATGCCTCTGGCTTCAGCTGAAGAGTGTATTCCGCCTAGATGGGCTCAACCACATCATTACAGAGTGAGAAAGCAAGTGGGATGTATGGCTCTTTATTTTCCCTACCCCTCCAGGCAAGTGCTGCTCAAAGCTTTACTCCCTGTTCTGCCTTATACCTGCCTTGAGTGGTGGATAAACATTTCACACTGAATATTCCATTCTTTAGAAAACTCCACTTTCTCCCTGAAATATCTTCTGGTTTGTTACTGTTTTGCTTCCAGGTTTTTTTTCCCTGCAAAGTCATTGAATCCTTTTTGATTTCTTAAGTCTGGATATCAAAGGTCTCAGAATTTTTTAGTTTGGCTGGTCACCAAAGGCTGCTGTATGGCTTGGAGACACCAGCACCACCAGTTTGGCATTTACACCAGTCGTTATAGAAAACTGAGTGTTAGCTCTATTGGCTTACACCAATAATCCAGGACTTTGTAATGGAGATTAGTGGAGACTGGGGTTTTTTGTGTGTGTGTGTGTAAGTCATCTCAAGTAATTGAACGTTGCCTAATTTGGAAGGATCCTAGGATCCGTCACCTAGAGTCCATAAAGGGTTTTTTCTTTTTTGGCAGATATCATACCTTGGTTACTTGATGTTATTTAATTACATCATCTTGGTGCGGATGGAACGGTGGCCATCAGTCCAGGAATGGATTGTCATCTCCTACATTGTGACATTGGCTTTGGAGAAAGTCAGAGAGGTAAAGCCTGACCATACCAACATCTCATAATCCTTAGAAAGAAGCTCGCTCATTTGAAGAGATCATAGAGATTATAATGGCATGGATTTGTGCACAGGATTGAGGAGCCATACAGGAGAGAGAAGTGTCATATTCTAAAATACACTAATAACTAAAAATACTTTTGCTAGAAACAAATTTTGCTGACAGTGGAGGGGGCCTCAGATACCTATTGAATATGACAAGATTGGTCTTTTTTCATGACCATTACTACAAAAATGTAACTTGGAGTTTTTTCTAATTATTTCTTTGTTGTATGTTTGTTTGTTTGTTTCAGATTCTGATGTCAGAGCCTGGCAAGTTGAGCCAAAAAGTCAAAGTTTGGCTCCAGGAATACTGGAATATTACTGACCTGGTGGCTATTTCAGTATTTATCGTAGGAGCGATTCTTCGCCTGCAGAACCAGCCTTACATGGGTTATGGAAGAGTGATTTACTGCGTAGATATCATTTTCTGGTACATTAGAGTACTAGATATCTTTGGTGTGAACAAATATCTGGGACCTTACGTCATGATGATTGGAAAGATGGTTAGTGCCTAAATTGCTATAAATTATGTCTTTAAGAACTCCATGGGAAACTAAATTCCATTCTGGTTTAAAAAGAGGTTTTCCATCAAGTAGGACTCTGAATAAAGCCTGTGAAAAGTTGCCATGTGAATTTCACACACACACACAAGATGTTATACTCATGCAACAGATTGCAGATACAGCAGGATCATCCAGAAAACCATTTGCTGTGCACAGGAGATGGTATAGCAATGATTGTATCATTTCTTTGCAACCACAGAGGAGGTCTGTGCTGAAAGCACAGCATAGCATGTTTGATGCAAAGGAGAGCAGGGATAGCAAAGATTTTAGCATTTTAAGTATTTTTAAATATAATCTGGTATTCCTTTAAGTAACTGCTTTCTCTGCATTTGTATGTATGCTTAATTCATGAGTAGTCCTTAAAGAATAATGTCAAAAAGATTCTCTCTTGCTATTTTCTTGTTTGCTGTAATGCATGCTGGCAGACAGACCTGCTGGTACCACTGTGCTCCCTGGTGGTGCTGAGAGCCTCTCTGTGGTCTCTCCATGCAGATGATTGACATGCTGTACTTTGTGGTCATCATGCTTGTGGTTCTGATGAGCTTTGGAGTAGCCCGCCAGGCTATCCTGCACCCAGACGAGGAACCCTCCTGGAGACTGGCTCGCAACATCTTCTACATGCCCTACTGGATGATCTACGGAGAGGTGTTCGCTGACCAGATAGACCGTAAGAGTAGAATTCATAGTAAGAGTCTGTTTCCTGTTTCTGAGGCAGATGATCAGATCCAAATTAAAGACTGTTTTTAATTTGGAAATAGTATTTTCACTTTATGATTATATTGTTGTTTTCTTGTGGCAGACCTGAGACGGAACAATATTCTGTTCCCCACCTGCATGTCTGGTCTCTTGGTTTATATTCAAATTCAATTAACACAGAAAGCGATGTAGTCTGGAATATTCTCCGGTCCAAGAGTGTGGCAGTGTTAAGTGTTCTGTTTACTTGCAGGGATCAACAGAGATCATTCTGAAATGCTCTTTTCATCCAAAGGTTTACTAAGAGTCAGTTCCAACAAAAGAGGAAAAAAAATAAATCCCTTGCCCAGGAGGTTAAAATACACATATCCTTTCATCTCCAACTCACAGGCAGTGAGCTCATACATTTTTACTCCCAGTCATACATCTGTCTGCTTTCAGAAATGTTTCCATTTCATGAATCATTCATGTTGTTCTTTTCTACACCTATGGGAAAACAAAGCAAAAAAAGCCAGCTCCACTTGATTAGCTTTGGATGTGGAAATAGCCTTTCCTATAGAAAACCTGCTTAGTTTAAAAAAATAGCTGTCGGTATTTTAAAGGAGGTGGAAACTGTCCTGTTACTGCTAATTTTGTGTTAATATTTGAAATTTGTACAACAGTCCAATGTGCAGCTGGCCTCTTCTAGTGTGTATCATGTAGTTTGCACTTTATCTGAAATGATACAAGCTGCTGTTTTAGCTTTGTGTATGTGTTATTTCAGTCACCTGCATATACTGACAGGTAGGGAAGTGGAAGGCTGAAAAACCTGGAGGTCTAAGTTCAAAAACATAAAGATGCATCATCACAAGAAGCTTTTATACCAAATGTCATTAAAGTGTATTTCAATTGTTTAGAAAGGAATAAAGTGTCATTAGTCTGTTTCTGAACAGTGTACAATCAGATCAACTTTGTTTTCCAAATGAATGCTTGTTTCATTAATGTAATTTAGGGTACAGTAATTTACTCTTGACAAATGAAAGGTCAAGCCAGTCATCTGCAGTCTGATACTGCAGTTTTGGTGCACATGAAAGATCCTGAGCTTATCCTGGCTCACAAGTGGGACAATTCTCCCATGGAGAAGAAGTGACTGTAACAGGCTATCCCTTATCTCACTATGTGCATTCAAATCCTACTTCAGTTTGAACAAAGAATGTTTGCCAGTGTAGACAGTTTGATTTCCTTATAAATCAAAACTAACACCTTGCCAGCCATCTCTTTAGTGTAAGAGATGTCCCAGGCTTCTCTCATGCTTCCAGTCATTTTTCAGTTATATACTCAGCGTGCTTTGAATTGGAAATCTTTCTTCAGCAGTGCAAAGGATTCACAGGACAAAAGGTTCAGGCTTTCTGATTGTGCAAGTTGATCTACTTGCTCCTTCCCAGGTCAGAAGCTTTGCTGTGTCAGTAGCCTAACCATAAACTAACTTGGAAGTGTGTGAGTTTGAGTTGTTTTAATATTAAAATAATTCTGGCTATGCAAGGCATTCTTCTCACTGCCTTAGAATTGTTCTGTACATTTCTTCTGTGTGGAAGTCTATGGACTGACTCCTGAAGGTCTTTTTGCTTTCAGCAAGAAATTTTTACTCTAATCTGTCCGTGGTTCTCTGTAAACACACCACAAAAGCAGCCTCAGAAGTCACTGGGGAGTGATGGCTATGGGCTGACTCAAGTGCTAATGTGTGGCTTTGGCAAGGCCCAGGGGTGTAAACAGTTTATGGAAGAAGTATTACATCAAACTGTGCCTCTGGTAGAAGGTAGTTGGACTTTTTCAGTTGCTTCTCTGAGGATAGGGTGTAATCTGGAGATCACAAGTCACAAAATTTGCTGGGCTTGGAAGGCACCTTTCAAGATCATACAGTTGAATTTTCCTGATCAAAACAGGGTAAATTACATTTATCCCAGATTGCTTAGGGACTGTCCAGTCATGTTTACAGTATCTTGAAGGATGAAGACTGTGCAGCCTCTCTGGATAACCCGGTTTAAATGGCATTTCCCGTCTTTCCACTTTTGCCCACTGCCCACTGCTGCTTCTCCTTTCACTGAGAAGAGTCTGGCCCTGTGTTCTTTTCTCCCACACAACATCAAGTATTTATAACACTGGTAAGATCTCCTTGACCTTCTCCAGACTAAATTATTCCAGCTTTCTCAGTCTTGTCTTATTTGTCAGATAGTCCAATGACCTCTGTGCCCATGACTGGAGTATTCTGGTATGTCCATGCCTGATTTCTGTGGGGGAGCCCAGAACCAGACGCACAAGTCCAGATACAGTTTCACCAGAGCTGAGTAGAGGGGAATAACTACCTCCCTTAATTTGCTGGTAACACTTTTCCTAATGCACCCCAGGAAGCTCTTGTGTGCTTCATTCTGTTTAGAAAACATGCACAAAGAACAAGTTATCAGCATCTAGTACTCAACAGAATCATATTCTTAAACAATAGAGAAGCCTGGTTGAATTTCTTTCAATGGTGTGATTTTTCGTACAAAGATTTAGCATTTAGGAATTGGCAAGCAAGTGCCCGGACTGGTAGTCAGAATGGGCATTAATGTTACTGATATTACTGCAGTGTACAATAGCATGCCTATTAATGGAAACATAGCTATTCAAAGGAAACAGCTGACAGATTCCAAGCCAGGGTGGTTATAAAAAAAAAAAAAAGGGAAAAGAGGAGAAAATGTTTCCATAATAGCTAAAAGAATGATTTTTGTGTGATAATTTTGAGTTGCTTCATGTTCATGGTGAACCACGCCGGTTTTGTTTACTCGCCAGAAATACCACATATATTTAAATGATCATCTGCCAGAAGCATTTTGTGATATATTATTATCATTAGTTTGCTGCCATATGTAACATTTGGGGAAAACAGCATGAAAAGGAAATTGCAGAATGCAATGCATTTTTAACAAAGATGTTTTTTCTCAGCGTATGTCTCTACTGTTCTGACATTTGAGTTGCTTATCTTTTCTTGGCAGCAGAACTGTATTTCCAATCATCTTTTTTGGGTTCCGTTTCTTTATTATTATATTGTTTTCTTTTTTCTCTCCCTGCCTCCTTTTCTATTCCTTTCCTTTGGAATGATGTTCAGTCTATGCCATGGAAATCAATCGTAAGTTTCTGTGGAGAGCTGATTATCTCATTTAGCTATGTTCATTAATCTCTTTCTTGACTAGTTACTAATATTTTAATTACAGCACTCATCCAGTATTCAGGTGTGAATCTTGTTTTTCTACTGTAATAGTTTCATTTGAAAATAAGCAGAGAAAAAATATTTTAATACAAAATGCAGATCAGAAGTTTTAACTGAGCTTAAGTGGTTGCTAAGACTTGTTTCTAGTACACCAACAGTAAAATAATTGGGTTTTTTTAAATTATGATGCATAAGTGGCATTGTATAATTCCCTTTGATTACCTAGATACAATATTACTGTGGTTTTGGCAGTACTTTCATTGGTCCATTTGAATAAAATTAGGAATCGCTTAACTTTCCTGCTATACTTTTCATAGGAAAACCAGGAAAAAATGTAGGTCTGATATTTGAAAAGCAAGTAAAATAAATGTTATTAATTACAGTCCAAATATCTCTTTGAGACCTCAGTAAATAAGCTTAGTCTGCTTTCAAAGAATTTGAAGTATTTTTCAAGCGAGGTTGAAGCATTGGGTTTTTTTGCAAAATGTTTAAAAATACTGGGTTTTCTAGTCACATAACTAAATCTGTAATGAGCCTCTGTCAGACTTCACATTTGCTAAGATTACAGCTAAAGAACCTGTGGTTGACAAAAACTTTACCTGCTACAAAAGGGTTCCAAAAGTTAGCCTTGTATTTGAAATCACGTACATTGGCACTGCACTTTCAGACAGAATAAACTTGCTGCATTTACCCATCTCCAAGACAGCTCTTACCCGAGACAACCTATGTATTCTTAGAATTACTTCAGGCAATTATTTTATATTGGTTTGATCTATATTATCAACTTTTGTCCCATTCTCACTAGTCTTATTTTGCTGTTATAATATAATTTTCATTTTATAATTTTATCTTTTTGGTAGCATTAACCTGCTGGTAACATTAACAGCCCCAGACAGGTCAAGTAATAGTCTGGGATCCATCTAGGGAGTCCAGTAAGGGGCAAAAAGATACACAGCCGGAGACAGAAGGGTCCATCCATGGGACTAACACTGGTCCAAGGTCCATCCTGGAGGCAGGGGTAAAACATAGCTCAGGCAGGGACAGGTGTGCAGAGGGGCCGTAGGTGTAAACCCCCAGTGAAGCTAATCAGGGCCATTAAAGACCTCTTCAATACCCTGGGCCCTCATAAAGGTTGAATTTATACTCAGCAATCTGGTACCACTAAGGCAATGCTTTTATGTATTTGGCAAGGTATGCTCACAGGCTTGATTAAAGAATTTGGTTTTAATTCCACTATTAATATGTCTGTATACACATTAAGATCTTGTCTTAGACTATTACTGTGAGAAAAAAAGAAAATCCCTGGGAATGTGAAAAGAAAGCCATGCTGTACAGTAAGGAGTTGCCTCTCTGTTCACTAATATGGGAAATGTAGTTAGAAGCAGAATTTGAAGTAGAAATTATACATAGTTGCTCCTGGAAATAAACTGACAAAATTTGGCAACGTTTATGTATGTGCCATCATTAAATAAATATGAATAGTATTTTTAAGTATCAGGCAATTTGTGAAAAATATCTTTCCTGTTTTTCCTTCAGCTCCTTGTGGGGACAATCTTTACGATGATGATGGTAAACGCCTCCCTCCGTGCATCCCAGGGGCCTGGCTCACTCCTGCTATTATGGCCTGTTACCTTTTGGTGGCAAATATCCTGTTGGTAAACCTGCTAATTGCTGTCTTCAAGTATGTAAATGATCATGTATCTTTGTCTTATTGTTGAGATAAAGTTTCTGTGGGAGCCCATCAACTGATTTTGTAAGGGTTTGCATTCACTCTCAGAATCTCATTATTCTGTGAATGTGACTGGCAAATACTGGCAACAGGGTGTACCCTGGAGAAGAGTGAGGAAAGGTGGCTTTGAATTTGCCAGCAACTGCAGCAGTGTATGTGGGAGAACCTGGCTACTTCCAATTACCTTTTAATGGAGAGTGACAGGCCTCAAGGTTGCTCTGGAAAGATGACAAACAGGATCCATGAAACCTGGCACACCCCTGACAGAAGCCTGTGTAGCCACTGGCAGTCACAACGCTGCAGGAGAACAGCAGAAAAAAACTCTGAACATCAAAAGCAGGAGGCATTTCCACTACATCATCTGGCTTCTTTTTCTTTTTTTTTTCTTCTTGTTTTGTTTTCCATTTAAAAAAAGAAATTAGGGCCTTGGAGAGTTCTTTCACAACCCAAAAGAATAGTCTGTATTGCCTTGAACCAAAAAGAAGGATGGCTATGTGTTGCCAAGGTCTGTGGCCAATCCAAGCAACATGCAGTATGCACATAGCTGTATTCGGATTTATCTGGAGCAAAACTAAATAAACTTCTGCTGCTTGTTCTTCCTACCTGCACTTAGGTTGCATGCTTTTCTTCTCATGATGTAGGGATTCAAAAAAAAAGAGTATCTACTTGCTGGCAATACTTTCTGAACAGAACACCTGAGAAAAGAAGGTGATCCATTTTTGTTGCCTTCAAACTTGGAGTGTTGGAGGGCTTGTTGGCGTAGGTAGCTTGTGTCACAAATGCAAAAATAGTACTTTGTGTGCCCAGAAATCTGCAGCTCACAAAGCCTGTCTTTCATTTGATGTATGTAGCTTAAAAGGTCATGAATTTAAAGTACTCAAATGCCAGTCACATAGCTGGGGAGAAGGGGAAGAATCTTATAATGGTAGCTATTATTGGCTGAAGGACCAAGGAATCAGCAGTTTGGGAAGTAGGTCATGCTGTTAACTCCTGCCATCCCAGCCTGCTTGCAAGGGGTTGAGATCTAGCTGGGCAATTCCTGCTATAAAGGAGACATGGAATGTAGGCAGATTGTTATTTATTATTGGTAAATAGTCTCATATATACTTAACCTAAAGAAAGCAAAAGCTATGTGTACACAGGAGTCAAAGACATGTTTTAACTGGTTTTATGAATGTAGATATTCTAAAGCACATAAAGTTAGGAAATAAGTGGACAGAAAATATAAAAAGGAAGTTGCAGTATCATCACCATCATAAGAAGTGGAGTGAGCTGTCTGAAGATACTTTAAAAATAACTTGAAAAGCCTTTTCTAAGACAGAATATCAAGTCTGCTTTCTCTTAGTTGGTATTTCATAACTGTGACTATTGTTATCTCTGGATTGAATTCTATCATTTCATATCAACTGGATTTCAAAATTAAACATCTTTAAAACACACCTTACTTTGCTGTAAAATGATGAAGCTTCTAAGAATAAATTTCTTTACAAGAATATGCACCATATTTTCAAATCAGAAGTTTGAGGGAGTAAAGTTTGAATTTAGGACACTTTGTGAAAACTTGAAAAGTCTTCTATGTAGGTCAAGCTGATTAGCATATTAAAGGCAAACTATGTGAAGCTTCTGAGTTTAGCATACAAAATACTTTCCATGGATTTAATACTTTGTGTAGCATCAAATACTGGCATGTGTTAAAAGAAATGGTTTATAACCAAGCCCCTAAATACTAATTATGTGATGCATAAATCGTGTGAATTTCTTTTCACTAGCACCTAAGGGATTTGTACAGTAGGAGCTGTCTGAGAGGAGGACTGTTCTGAGTGGTGCCTGAGGGATGCAGAGCACCTTCTGTTTGCTACCTTCAAAAGGAGTAGTGAAATCATGAGATCAATTTAATCCTTAGTTCAGTAGCACCAACAAAGAGCTGAACCAAGCAATTCATGTGGCTCCATGAGGTTATTTAGCACCTGCTTTTTTCAGCATAGTACTTGCTCAATGATAAGGAAGATTAGGGACCACATAGAAACTGTACCTATGTTTCCTTTCAGCAATACCTTCTTTGAGGTAAAATCAATATCCAACCAAGTCTGGAAGTTCCAGCGATACCAGCTGATCATGACATTCCATGACAGACCTGTCCTGCCACCACCAATGATTATCTTCAGCCACATCTACATAATCATCAGGCGGATCTGCTGCCGCTGCAAGAAGGGTGATGGAGACCAGGACGAGCGTGACAGGGGACTGAGTATGCAAGAAATCTTCTCTAAATTGAGCCCTTTGCACCATATTAGCAGAAAGCAGCAGCTTCTGCAACACTGAACAGTTTTATTCACCTTGAGCATCAGGTGTATTTGCAGAAGACAGTATGGGCCAATATTTGTATAAAGTTAACAGCTCTTGGGCTCTGTGGGTGCCTGAGAACCCACACCTCTCTGATGCTAATGAAAACCTCCTGTAACATGCTTTCTTGAAACAGTGAGATGGTGTCTACGCAATCCAGGGCTCTACCAAGTTCTAGTGAAGTCCATGTGTTGGGATGGGCAAATAGGAGTTTTAGAAGAAGGGATCACAGTTCCAAATGTCAGCTATAGTGTCAGCTCTGTGATTGTGAGCAATCTGTGACTAAGAGTATCCTCCCTATCATTTAGAGATTTATCTGTCATTTCACAGGGAAACTGTGAGGATTCTTCTCCTAATATACTCTGAAACTGTTAGTTATTAGTTTCATTATATGCCTCATGAAAATAATCAGATGCTCACAATTATTCCTCCATTTCTACGTTGCAAACATATTTGCACGATAGGAAAAAGGAAAAGGAAAAAAGGAAATGTAATGCTCCTTCCAAATGCAAAGAGACAAATCCAGATAAAGGATGAATTGTTCCCGAAAGCTTATATTCCCCTTGGATTTTTCTTATGCGATTATAAATTTCTTAACATCTTATCCAAAGAATATCTGTGAACAATCTGTTGAGTTTATCTGGTGCCTATAACTGGCATCCTTTTAAGAACAACAGTTGAATGAAGGAACAGTCAAACTGGCAGAGATTGCCCAGGTCTTTATCTTGTAAAATCTGGTCAGTTTAATGCAGAGCTGTTAAATAGTACCAAAGTCATTCAGAACATAGAGCCCCACGTGGATGGCCGTGGAAGCAGAGGATGGTCATAATGCATTCCATTGCCTTCACAGCTCTGCCCATCCTTAGCTAAATGCTCATTGCCTGTTTAAAAAAATCATCTGTTCAGTTAGTGCAGGAGTAGAATCTGCAATATGTCCATGTCCAAAATAAACTGCTAAATTGGATTTAAATTGACTGCCAGAAGTTCAGAAAAAGGAAACTCCTCTTTTGTTCTTCTCTTTTGCGTAGAGTTATTTCTGAATGATGAAGAGCTAAAAAAACTGTATGAGTTTGAAGAGCAGTGTGTAGAAGAATACTTCCAGGAGAAAGAGGATGAGCAGCAGTCATCTAATGATGAACGCATCAGAGTTACCTCTGAAAGGTACCTATTGTAACAAAAAAATCCACACCATTTTTTGGGAACAGTCTTTTTAATATCTTCTTTATAACCACGGTTGAGTTAAAATACAAAAGATTTTGATCTTGAAGAAAACCACCACCAACTCAGAAGCTGATCTGAATCCCAAATAACTATCTGAGCAGGTGCATCTCTCACAAGAGCAAACATTTTGTTACTTCTGTTATGTCACTAAATCTGCTGGTTTGGGTAGCTTTGTTATAAGAACATTTTTGCTCATGATTAATTTTATACCACTCATTCATCTGAGGGTCACAGTTGCACTTTTTATCCATTTGAGCAAATTGCTGCTTGTTGAGTTTCCAACAGTTCATCCAACCATGAGAAACTTGATGAAGCTTAATGACAAAAGCACTGAGGGTTCTTCCCTTGGACCTGTGGTTTACATTAGGATCTGGCACTCACAACTGCTGAATTTTAATCTCTGCCAGAGATACTCTTGCAGGCTTTGAACAAGGCATTTAGCTTTTCAGTATGAACTTCTCCATTTAAAAAATGGGGGATATTCACATATAAATCATTATGCTATTCTGAGGACTAGGTAATGTTTGCATATTGCTGTGTATGCACACAGTGCTAATGGCAGCAGCCTTTTTTACCAGGTCACTTGGCAGGACTGTTCTCAAAGGCTCTGCCTGTTCTGTCAAGAGTAGTAAGTCAGTCAAGAGATGGGGTCTTCTGTCACTTCCTTGAAATGAAGAAAAATTCTCCCTGGAATAAAAATTAAACACATTTTAAACACTCTTTCACCTAAAGCTACCTTATAGTATTTTGTTGATTAAGTACTCCATGTACATATTTATCTATATATCTGTATGTATCTTCATTTTAACATTTGTTATGAATTAGCTCTGTGAGCCATATAATTCTTTAATAGATAAACCTTCTTCTCTTGAGAGAGGCCCTGAACATCTTGCATTATTATATTTGAAATTTGAGAATAGAGAAGTAAATTAAACCTGCTACATGTATTCGAGTAGTTTCTATCACACTGGTTATGCATGGCAATTTGTCAAAATCCTAGGTATTGTGGCAGGGAATAAAGCAGGGCTGATAAGCCTCACTGATTCACTATGGTCTGTGGCCACAAAGCAGATTTGCTTATTTCTCATGGCTTTTTGCTCGAGATGCTTCGTCATCTTTTGTGTGTGAGAGCAAAAAAACGTTAATTTAATTTCCACAGTAGAGTTACTAGTACATGATCTCTAAGCCACATTCCAATTAATTACTTTTATATGCATTTTTCTAGTGCCATCACATCCATTATGATATCAATGATAAGAAGAAAACGGAAAAAGTATTATTTTAATTGAACTAGACAATAGTTCTACTCCTTTCAGCTGATACATAATAGAAAGGCAGTTCAAGAGCTAAAGCAATCCCATCAACACCAGTATATGTTTCTCTCTCATACATCTGCAAAACCTGTTTTACAACATGCTTTGATGCTATTTTAAGTCACCCTGTGAACATGTCACTAGAAAGTACTGTTCATGTAATTAATTTGATGTTTCACAGTGAAAGAGAAAAACTGAGCACACAGTGGGTGGCACACAGAGAAATGTTAATAGTAGTCTGTCCCTAGGGACTCTCCTGCCATGAATATAAGGGCAGAGTTCAAATACCACTCTAATATGGTGTATGGAAAGCATAGGTAACAAGAAAATGCTTGTGCTTTTGATGCTACACATAAGAAAAAAGAACAAGGCATGATACACACCACAAAACTCTGCCTTAGGAAGAAATCGGGAGCTGGGTGCCTGTAATGGGTTACTACACCATTCTACAGGTTCTGGTCTCTGCTTCCTCTTTTATACCCCACAGAGTTGAAAATATGTCAATGAGGCTGGAAGAAGTGAATGAAAGAGAACATTTTATGAAAGCTTCTCTCCAGACAGTCGACCTTCGGCTCTCTCAGCTGGAAGAGCTCTCTGGTCGGATGGTGAACGCTCTGGAGAAGCTGGCAGGTATCGACAAATCAGAGCTGACGTACACGCGCTCGTGGGCGTCGTCAGAGTGTGATGCTGCTTATCTCCTGAGACAGAGCAGTGTGAACAGCTCTGATGGTTACAGCATGTCCAAATATCACATCAGTGGCGATGAGCTGACCTATGATGACAGCACCACACCTATGTCGCCAGCCATGCGTAAAAAACCCCATTCTATTGGTACCAAAGAAGATGGAACAGACCCAAGGATGCTGGTTCCAGAACACCAAGCTGGACTCCATAGCTCGAGTGCTAATGCAGTCACCACAGCAGATCACAGTAAATCTACATCAGAAATTGCACAGAATGTTTCCAGAACCCATTCTGGTTCAGGTGGTTTGGGGAGTGAAAAGAAGGGGGTTTTCAGTAGTGATGGAATGATTCCTCAAAGTGTAAACCAGATGAATGCTGTAACAAACAGTCAGTCAGTAGCAGGGTCAGATTTTCAGAACACTCAGTTAAAAGTAGAACGTACCAAGTTAGAAGCAACCATCTCTTATCCCTTGGACAAATCCAAAGCAATGCGCTATTTTCCTCCTGAAACTTTCAGTGCTTGTCAAACCACTATGATGAAGTCAAGGAGCTTTATATTTGCACAAGGTAGAAAGCTGGTTGGAGGAGTTAACAACTGGACCTCGGAGTATAGTACCATTATGGATCAGGTGTGCCCTTCTGCAGTTGAACAGTGGGCCACGGAGTGGAAATACGAAGTTGAGCAGCAGCTTTCTCAAGAGCGTCCTCCAGAATACCCCGGCTTGATCTCTGAAGCAGAAAGGCAAGCTGAGGAGAAGCAGACAGACACAGATGACGATAGTAACGTTGGTGAAGCAGGTATGAGTGCCTCTTACACCTCTATGCCTGCCACTGTCAAAGCCGAGAAGGAGAATTTGCTGTCAGTAAAGGCAGAAAGGACTTCTGGGTTCCCATCAGTACGCTCCAAGAGTTTGCACAGCCATTCCCGGAAAGCCAAGTCTGTGAAGGACAAATTAAATAGACCAGGACATGCCAGCAGTGTAACTAATTTGGTGGTAGCATTTGGCAGCACAACAGAAGAACAGAAAACTAGGCAAGAAAATGCATCTACAGAAACTGAATGTTAAAGTGGCTTATGGCCCCTGTTTTACCAACAGTCGAGAAAGCAGCATGACTAATTGAACAAATTAGGGTTTTTAAAATTAATTTCTAAAGAAGAATTTTGGATATATGTGTTTCTCTTCTTTTAAACTTAATAGATACATGTTCTGTTCTTAAATAAATGCTTGCTGGGTTGGGTGAAAGGGAGATGTTCTCTCAGGGGCAGATAAAAAGTAGGTACAGTCCACAGTTGCTGACTATATAGATCTTCATTTGTTCCATTTCAGCCTCCCTCATAAGCTCATTTACTGACAAGCTCTTTATAAAAGCTCTTAGAGGAAGAACAATGTTATAATGTAATAATTTTATCAGAAGACTTCTCAAACTGAACAAATTTTTAACCAGCCTTAGTTTTATCCTTACTTAGGCAGCTGGTTTCTTTGTGGCCATGGTGTTTTTCAGATCAAAACAAAATTGTTGGAGGCAGGGAAAAATTATGCCGTCCCCTCTTTCACTTCTGATTTCATGCACACTGCTTAGCTTCTCTTTCAGAATGGCACAACATAGCAGTTTTCATCCACTAAAAGAGGTCAGAGTGGCAAAATACAGTTGTGTTTGGAGAAATCTGACCTGGAAAGCCATGTGTAGACATATTCTTAACCTGTCCTTGAACTTCAGTGGCATAATCTTGCTTTCAGAATCACATCTGTCCCCAACCCAAAGCATGCTGACAGCCTTAAACTGTTGAAAAACAGTGATCATTGTTTCAAAATGTTTAGGAAGACTCTAAGAATATCAAGTACATGGAGATTTTAATAATTGAAATCTGCATTAGTGTTTTGTATAAATAAGGATTACAATAGAAGTCCATGTAGACTTTGAATAAGATTGTGGCTTTTCTTAAATGCCTGCAAGGGAAAACAAAACAGGAAAGGTGTTCTGATCAGGTGAAATAAAAATATAACCAATCTTTGCTTGAAGCAAATCTACTGTGACAAATTCATCTTTTGTTTTGCAGTTTCATTATAACTCATGAGGAGCAAGGAACAGTTTCTACAAGTCCGTCTAAACAAAATATAAATTTTCCAGCTGAGAATAGAAATTCTGTATGTTTTCTTGAGTAAATTTCAAAAACAAATGTCAGAGGGGAAACAAAGTCTCTACAGCAAAAGTGTTTTGAGGACTAATGCTGGAAATCAACATCAGTAGTTAGATTTACCCAGAGCACGTGTCTCAGCAGTGGCATTTGAAGGCCTAGGTTTTGATGATTTTCTTCATAATAGCAGGGTGTTACTTGCCTCGTTCCTCCCTGTTAAGTTTTAGGAACTTTGATTTCCCAAATATTCAGCACCTGTCTTTGCAGGGGATGCTTACCATGGAGCAGATCATTTTGAAAATGAGTTAAAGGCATGTTACTTGTTCACAGAATATTGGTCAAAGCTTTATGCTTAACTCAATACCTGTCAGGACTCATTCATGCACTAGTTTGTAAAGACATTTCTTTTTTCACTCACTGTCAGCCCCACAGTGCAGGTGTCAATGTCCTCCTTGACAATGATGCTTACAGCATTTTGAAATGCAGAGATTGATGGAAGACTATACAAATGCATTAATGGTATCTGATTTTTATTGTTTGCATTATATTTTCATACTCCATCCATACTTACACCCTGAAGTACTGTTACCAAACTGAATGATTGTGGAAAGTGCATAGACATTCCACAAAGTTCAGTCATCATTTCCTTTGGAATTTTGCTATCTTGGTTCTACTAGCAGGTTTACTGGTTTCCCTGCTGTTGGAGCAGTGTTGACATTTTGCTTGTTTTCTTCAGCTTTAGGGAACTTGACATTTTGTAAAAACAGAATGACATTTGAAATTGTTTCACTTCCATGTTTACTTCTGTGTTACCATTCTGTGCAACTACATAGCCATTGTGTCAATGTGGTTAAAATAGCCTCCAGTTTGCCAATGCCTTTTTATTGTTTGCCTGCACATTCACCAGAAATGGAGTCATTAACAAACACAGAGGGATGCAGCTTTTCAGCACTGTGCTAAACAAGCAGTACGCATTGTGGAATGGAATACAGTGTGTTGCATACCTCTTGTTACATTGTCTTTATAAAATGTGTGTTAATCATGCTTTTGACCACCTAATTTTTTTAGTATTTACATTGAAAATTTATGTGATAGCATGTAGATTTCAAACGAAAACATTTTTCCTTTGTATTTATATACTTCCTTTGTGTAAAAATATTTATAAAGAAACACATGAAAAATATGGCAGATTAATTCAGTATAACAATTTTTTCTCTATAATGTCAAAACACTTCACTAATCTGTTTCTTCTTATGCAGTGCATGGACTGAACATTTTCTAAAGCAAAGTTTCTTTCTTAACATTTGCCAGTAATTTTCCATAAAATTTTCTATACAGGGATGATTTTAAGAGGTTTGAATATTTTCTGTGCTCTCACACAGCATGAACTGAATGACAACCTCTCTGCCATTAAATGTGAAGTAAGCACACTCTGGCTTTGGCAGAGTCATTTTAGACAAATGGCCATTTTAATAAGATTTAAATATGGCTTTCTATGTGCATAGAAGATCAATAATAGATTTGGAGCTCACTAAGCAGAATAATGACCAACCCATTTGCATGTCTGCCTCCATGCTTTCTTGAATACTGGCTGAAAAGATGCAGGCAGAGAATTTGCATTTCTGAAGGGGCATGTTTAATGCTGCTTTTCAGGAAGATGTGTCCCCCTTTACTGCTAAGCATGGGGTGACTTCACAGCAGTGTCACCATGAATTCCATTGCCATGATTTATTATGTGCTTGACCTATACTGCAGCAGGTCAAGCTGAAAGGGTGTATACTCTAAGGCTATGTCTGTGCAGAGATATTACACTGAGGTAATTTAAATTTGTTCATCTTACAGTATCTTGTAATACAGACATTTCCCTTTCCCTCAAGGCAGATGTTTTCAACATGGTGACTAATTGTCATATTGACAAAGGCAGGTTCATAACCCTACCACCTGATTCCATGAATTACCCCTTTTTACATTGCATCATTCAGGGACTAGCTTAACTTTGTACTCACAAGCCTCTCGTGTTGCAGAGTCACTCTGTCCATTTTAGAAGCTGGATTTCAATACCTGAGAGCCAAGAAAGTCCATTTTCCATATTATTTACTAATCCATTAAAGTAGCCATTGAAAACCTTCCAACTATGGTTTTTCCATGCTGCTTATTTGGATGCTTTCCAAGGTTCTGTGCTTGACTATCATCTTTGGCAAAATAAAAATAAATAAAAATAAATTTCTAAATAAAAATAAAAAGAACACATCTGCAAGGCCTAATCAGGAAACAGGAACATGAGGAAGGTGCATGACCAAGGATGTTAACAGATCATTTCATTAGCTCTGCAAGATGAACAGTATTGTGCCTTGTTACAGGTGTTCTGGGCTGACACAAAGCCATTGTGCTGCTGAGCCCTTCATGTGGAGCAGGTGAGTTCTCCAAATGACAGCAGCCATTGGGACACAGTGCTGGGTTCCAACAGATGCTTCTGCTGCACTGTCCTGTCCAGCAGGTCACTTTACCTGAATTTAGTGTTGCACTCAAAAGCTGTTGGGAGCTGAAAGGAGGCACACCTTGGATGTAAGGTCAGGAATTTATTGTTAGTGTAACGAATTTTAACAGTCTAATATATGAATTATTATTAGTTTAGATCTATATAATTGTAAGAGAGAAGAGACAAGAAGAGAGAACAGAAAAGAATATTACTGTGCTACTAATGGAAGAACAGAATAAGGTCAAGTTATTCAATGCACACTTCCTGCTATCTACCCCTTATTTTGACATTTATTCACACCTGCTCTGATCGTCCATCTAATGGTCAGTGGCTACAGTGAGGATAGTGAGGAAATACTGCCAGCTGTCAGCATCCCAGCTCCTTTGTAGGGTGAGCATGATGTTCATGTTGTTTCTTCATCCTTATTTTTGCTACTTTAGGGGCATTTTTATGTGTGCTACAAAGGTACATCTTGTTTTTCATCACTGGTCTTTAAATCCTAAAAATAAGCCTGAATTTCCTCGTCATTAGAAAAATTGCTTTCACAGCTAAACAAACGAGGGCCAGCTCAAGGCAGGTTAAGGCAAGTTCTGACAAAGCAGCCGTGACAAGCCTCAGTCCTGAGGCCTTACCAAGTCAGCATAAAGTCTGTGGCCTGTTACTAGCAGTGACAATTAGCTTCTGTTTGCTGGGTTATGAGGCTACATTAGCTCTAGGGGTGTTTTCTTCTCACTGAAACCATTGCAGATAAATATTCTACCACATGCAGCGGTCACCTAAACTGAAGATTCAGCCTAATTGTGGACTTTGATCCCCCATTGTGATCCAGCATTGCACAGGAAGGCATAAGCAATGTAAGGACCTGGTTGATGTGGCCATTTAAAGGCCATTTCAAATGGTAGCAAGGCACAGGAGTTTGGGGTAGTCGTACAACAGTACCGAGCAGTTGTTTGCATTGTAGGCTGACAAACCACAGGCCTCGGGAGAAGTGAGACAAAGACTATAGATTTTCTTAAAACTGCAATTTTATTTTGCTTTTTTCAACTTCTAGCCTTATCTGCAGAAACAAAGTTTGATATGGCAAAGTGGTGCTTTATGGTCGATGCCCTCTACCTTTACAATGGATGTAAGGTATGTTTTCATAACAGGCTTTAAGTTATTCTTTGCAGATATTCAGCTGAAATATTTAAGTGCCAATATTCACCTAGTGCTTGGTGTTGCCATAATGAGAAAGAGGATGCATAATTTCATGTGCCTGCTCCTTTTTTGTCTCTGCAACATGAAACCCCCTGTAAAACCACAGTGCTTCATCATGCATGATTCTAGATGCAGGCATCTCCCTTTGTTTGCCCTAACTGGACTGCTGTGCTCAGCGAGCAGTAACCTGAGCAAACCAACAGCCTTCAAAAAGGGCCATGGAAAAAGATTAAATTCTAGTTTAGAAGCTCTAGTAATTCAATAGTCACTATCATAATACCTGTGTGAAATAGTATAAGTCAAGGTGGAACACTGTATTATGAATAGCACCAAGTAACTCTAGGCAAGTAGTACCTACACAATGATTAACAAGGAAAGTACTCTTACATGACACAGCAAAAGTTCCATATCATTAAGCCTCCACACAAAGAAGACAGCCTCCACTTCACAGATAGGCCCTGCAAAGGAGGCTTTTTTCCTGAGATACCTCAAGAAACTGAAACTTCTGCATAGTTTTTATGTCTCTTGTATATTTTTGGCCAAGACTGTCAAAGTTGCTGTTCTGTATAAATAATGACATTTTAAATGTTCTTCTAGATCTTCATCAAGGACATTCAGGAATGACTTTTTTTTAGCAACTGCTTAATAAATTTAAGGCATTATGCTTTTATTCTGTAAGAGGTAATCCAAACCTGTAGGGCTGGCTTCCTCACAAGTCCCCAGCCAGAGCCCCACACTTCTGAGTGCAGGCTGAGGCAATTTGGGTGCACAAACTATTGAGTGCACAAGTAGAGAAAGAGGTGTCCAGGTAAAGTAATAAACTGTAATGCTTCCAGTGAAAAATAGAACTGACTTTCATCAGTGAATCCCTGACTTTGCAGACTTGCTGCACACTTGCTGTAGCTCTGGGCACATAGCTCAACTGTGAAATCAGACAACGTTTGTGTCTTTTTGTCTTGGAGTTCAAACCAATAATTGAACCAGTCTTCAGAGAGCTATGAAAACATGTAAGTTGCCATAGAAATACAGGCCTGGAAGAGATCATCTGCACTAGGCAAGTTCAGCTATGTCAATACCATCAGTGGCAGATGGTGGTCTAACCTGTTCTTAAACATGTCTAATGAAAGCCATTCTCTAATCTGCTGAGAGATCAAAAGGGACCATGGTGAAAAATCTGTTCTGATTTAACCCCAGCCCTCATGCATTGCACAAGCCAAAGCACTTCCCCAACCACAGAGCTGCCTTGTGAGGTTGTACCAGAAATTTTAGGAAGGTGCCTAACCTGAGTGTGCACTGAATACAGCAGGTTATGCACCCCAGCCATAGCTGACAGATAATTATTTGCACTGTCACAAAAAGTGGCACTTTATGTAAAAAGAGCCCTGGGAGACAAGCACACAGTGTGGGGAGTGATACCACTGGGAAGCAGGCCAGGTTGCTTCTCAGAGTGAGAGTGGCTGAGTGAGAGGGTCCTGGTCAGACTAGCACACAGGAGATACCACTGAATAACAAGGTAGAGGCAAGGAAAATAACTGCCGAGTAAAAAAAATTATTTTTTTAAAGAATGAGAATAACATGAGACATCTGCAGTCTTTTCAGTTCAGCTGGCTTTGTTGCATAGCTGTCTTCCCACCATTCTTTGAAGGCTGCTCTCATAGAACAAAGGCATTCTCAAGAATCTTTGGCTTGGCAGAACTGTTTGAAGAAAGTGAGCAAGTGAGGCAGAGCTGGGATGGCCAGAGATGGGCGGGCAATTGAGTTCATTGCCAAAAAGGAGCCGGAGGATTTCCCTGCCTGTCCTGCCTGCCCACCCTGCTCTGCTTGTCTGTCCTGCTCTGCCTGTCTGCATCTCACTGCAAGTTGTGACAATTAACTTGCTTCTCCGAAGTACTCAATTCTGTCAAATCAGCCTTCTTCTCCTACTGGCATAGAACTCTTTCAGTGGAAGCTTGTAATCAGTTCCAGTAACAATCCTCACAAATCTTGTGAGAGCTTAGTTTTGATTTTGTTTGCTCATTTTCAGAACAGCACTGCAATTTCAATGTGTCAGTGCAGTCCTTAATGTAAATTTTTGCTATCCTGTGATCATCCTCTCATGAGTAAGATTGCTTTTGCAGCTACTCCTAAAAAGTCTCTGTGCTGATGCAGAAACACTTGTAATTCTGATGTGGTGTAAATAATCATAATTTATATTATCACTGGCAAATTTGTTATGTGCAATTTCAAATCTGGGCAGTTTCTGCCTTCCTCATCCCCTCATTTTCTCTTCCCCCTCTTTTGAGTTAAATTCCCTTTCACCAGTGTTCTGAATATGAACAAAAACTTTAAAGAAGGATAACGATAAGGGCTAGTCCTTATTAGGGCTAGGGATTTAGGTTATGAAAGGGGATGAGAGGAGCTGTGGTTTGCTCTCACAGCGCTCAGCTCTACACCACCAGCAGCATCTGCAGCACAGTGCACTCTCTAAAATGGACTGGGACATGAGATCATGCCAGGCTGAATAATCCCACTTAGACAGTGATGTTTGCAGCATAAAATAAAAATTATATATGTGAAAATAGAGGATAAAGTGAAGGGCATTGTCTGTCAACAGCAGTAAGATGGGACTTTTGTGCAAGGAGATGCCATTGTTTTGAAAAGTACACTGGGATTGGTTTTACCTTTTCTATCTACAAGTCCAAGAGCAGGGTGCTCTCCCCTGGGCTGTTGAACAGCATGAGCTTTCCTCAACCTAGGCAGGTGTCAGTGGATTGTTTCCCTCCTCACTGTTCAATCAAACCTTTCTGCTGCAATCAGTGGGGCATCTCCTCTAAATTGTGGAATCCAGATTGTGCCCTAAAGTCTGTTCTTTCATTGAACACACACTCTCAGACTTCACAAAAATTCCAGGTCTATAATGCAATATAATATACTTTCTATTAATGAGGGAAGATCTCAACCTTGCAGCTGATGTTGAGTGCTGCATGTGTCATTTTGTGTCTAAAAATGTGTCCATTTTTCTAGAGTCTTCACCACTGTGCTGTAGCAGGCCTTTACTAATGTTACATTGCACGTGAGCTGTTCCATTTTCATGACAGTATGCTGACCAAAATCATGCTTTTTAATAAGGTGAGGCTACAAAATACCAGCCATTTGTTTGTCAGGTCCTGGTCTTCAGCTCTCACCCCTAAAGCATGGTCCTTGCCGTGAACTCTGCTTAGCTCATAGCTGGAACCATGGCTGTGGTGTACCAGCAGGCAGGGGCCAGCCCTTCTTACCCTACTGAACACATCAGACCTGGCTCCAAAATCTGGAGAGACCTGGTGGTTTGACCCAGTTCTCTTGTGACTGTATCATCAGCAGGAGAAACCAGGCTCTCCCCCTTCCTTAGATCTCACAGCTGACAGACCATGTACTCCTGATCTAGGGATCTCCATTAAACCACCTTTCCATCCAAACTGTTGCTTTGTGTAGGAGGTATTTCCACTGCCAAGTTCAGAGCAGTCATATATTTACCAGCAGTATGGACCTTTATGGATGCCATAGGCCACTAAGCAAACATGAGCAGTTAGTTACTCAGTTTCCTACTTAGAAGAGATAGAAGTGATGGATTTGGGCAGTTTAGGTAGGTGCCTGTGTAATTTCCATGTTCTGGAGAAGCTCAGGTGAGCAACACATGAGTGCTTGGAAAGCTTAAAGGGAATTATACAAATGTTGGATAAACATCCAGCTGCCACAGTCAGCAGAGTTGCAGAGTGGGAGGGTGACTGCAGCAGCCGCCTGGGGCATCACAGAATCACACAGAATATGCTGGGTTGGAAGGGACCCACAAGGATCATCGAGTCCAGCTCCTGGCCCTGCACAGAACCATCCCCAAGAGTCACACCATGTGCCTGAGTGTTGCATACACTCCACAGCTGTAATATGTACACCTTGTGTAAAGGGTGACGGCAAGAACTCGATTGCAGTAAGTGATTCACAGAGTCAGAGAATGTCAAGGGGTCAGCCTTGATCACCCTGTTCCGAGCCCCCAGCTTGAACTAGAACAGGTTGCGCAAGGCCTTACGGAACCTGGCTGTGAACAGTGCCAGGAATGGAGCAGCCACGACCTCCCTGGGCAGACTGCGCCAGTGTCTCACCACCCTCTCTCCACCCTGCTGGAGCTGGATTTTACCGCTGCCTTAGGAGACAGCCCTGGGTAGCAGTAACTCCTGCAGGCCCCCGAACGGGGTTTCAGTTCCCACGGGGCTCTGAGGCCAAATTGTGGCAATCCTGTGCTTCGGCAGCCGGCCTCGCCCGCCGCAGGCCCCGCGTTTGGCTGTTCCCTGGGGAAGGCCCGGGCCGGGCAGGAGCGGGGCCGGCAGGCCGGTGACCCGCCCCCGGCAGTGCGGCCGTGCCGGGGCTGCGCGGTGGCGCGGGCCGGCCATCACCGCCGGGCCGCTTGTTCCCTC
>NW_024581133.1:14943220-15198895 GCF_017639235.1 Corvus kubaryi | reverse complement strand
CGGCCCGGCCCGCCGGGGCCGCCGCCCGCCCAAGGAGCCGCTGGGCCGGCCCGGGGAGGCGGAGGGAGTCGCGGGGGCTCCATGCGGGGCGGCGGCGGCCCCAGCCCGGGCCTGCCCAGGCCGCTGGCTCCTCCCTTGGGGAAGGAGGGTGCGCCGGGGCCGCCCCCGCGGTGTGACGGGGAGCGCAGCCCGAGCGGCCGCGGGCGCCGGGCCTGAGCCGGCGGGCGTCGGCACCTCCTCCGGGGCTCGGCCCGGCCCGCCCGCCCGCCCGCCGGCGGCCACAATGTTCTCTCTCAGGCAGCCCAAACCCACCTTCAAGTCGTACCTTCTGCCTCAGGTAACCGCCTTTTATTGCCATTACCGACCTGTCCTCCCTGCCCTGCCTGCCCCGGGCCGTCCCTGTCCCCGGCCGAGGTGCCGCCTCGGGGCTGTGCCCGCAGACGCTGGGGCTGTGCCCGCTCGCCCGGGGGTGGCGAACAGCACCTGTGGGGGGGCTGCCGGGCCCCCGAGCCCTCCGTGGCACTGCGAAACAAAAGCTGCGCAGCCGGTTCGGGGTGCAGCCCCTCGGCCTCCGGGTCTCCGCATCGCACACGGACAGAGCCCACACTGTGGTCAGGGAGCAGGTCTTCTATCGAAGTAAAGTCTTGTGTTCATTAAAATCGGCCCGTGCGAGATTATTTTGCAAAGTTGTGAATTATGCTTCAGGTGTTTGAGCTCGCTTTGCTCGCAGCGCTGGGCGGGATGAGGAGAAAGCAGCGGACGCTTCTGTGCTGTGCAGATAATTAAACTCTCACTTGTAGCCATCGTTTCACGTTTAAAACTTGACTGATGGCATAAATAAGAAAACCGAGTGTATCTATCAAGTATATATAGCGCATATAGTACTAAGTATATCGAGAACCACCAGGATTTTTTGTGTCACCTGGGTGTGCACTTGACAGAAAGTGATATTTATTTATTTTAGAGAAGGCAGGATCTCTTCTAGCAACTTATTTGACATGTTGACTGACTTTTGTTTTTTCACAATTTCTTAGTAAAAGTGAGATGTTGATTTAACACAGTTCTGGATACTCCTAGTCCTGGGAAGTGGTTATATTGCTGTCATTGTAGGAACCGTGGGCTATTTCACCAAAGGTTCCAGTCTTTTTATAGAAGATTTTTATTGTTAAGGTTTGAAACTGAATTGCAAGTAGGCATATATGTGTGTGTTCTGGGCCTTGGAGTTTTTTTGAAATCTTTCCTATGTTGGAAAGTTGTGCATGTTAGAAGTTAGTAGAGAGTTTTTTTGAACTTGACTGTCTATATCTGTAAAATTTGTTGTAGATCTTGAGCCACTATGGAATGTCAATAGTTTTTGTTCATCCTGTGACTTATTATAGTTTGGGTTACCCGATTTGTTAAACATGAATATTTTAAATATTTTATTATTCTTTTGGTACAAATCTAAATGCACTCAAAATTGTTAAAAACTCTTGCTATGATTGGATTCTAGCTCCTTAAGATGAACTTTTTAAGTTAAAACAACTTTTTCCTCTGTACAAGCAGATCAGGCTTCTGTGTGACTGTAAAGTTCTGAGTCTTCAGTAAATTATCTTTTTTTTTTCTTCAGGCTGACGAAAATATATCTTCAGAACCAAGGATTAAAAAACTGGAACCAGTACTTTTGCCAGGTAGGCATGAATTAGGAATTTTACAAATACCTCTGTTGGTATTGATTTTGATATATTTTAATCTTAGCATTGTTTCTTGAGGGAATATTCTGAATAGGAAAAGGTAATGATACTTGTCTCTGTAAAAAATTATTCTGACCCACCTGAAACACTAAATAAATACATAGGTAATTTTGCCTGTGTGATTCTTTACTATGTATAGAATAATGTCTTGGTTTTATTTAACATTCTTGACATCTTTTGGAAGACTACTGATAATTACACTTTCATCAGATAGTCAGATATTTACCTGTGTGCAGAACCCAGTACCAGAGCCTGTGTTAGAGTCTTCCTTTATTTTAAAGGAAAGTAGTCACAGAATTTCCAGTATGTAGGTATGATTGACTTCTGTATTGGAAAGCTTCTAATGCCATCTTTATTAATTTACTCTTATTGAATGTGCTGCTGTTAGGCAAGTTTGGAGTTTGTGTCTTCAGACCTCTACAGAATAACCGTTTTGGGGTGTGGGGGGAAAAAAGCAATGCTTTTATTATTGTTCATCATTACATATTTATAAAAATGTAGGGTATTAATGGCTTCCATATTTTAAATAAGAAATTATCTCTCGTAAATTACAGTTTGATCAATGAGGATTTCTAAAAGCCTTTTTTCAGCTATGGAAGGAACAATCTACTGTTCTTAAGGTTGCTTTCATTGCAAGTGATTATCATTTCATTTTACTGTACACCAGAGTAATAAATCTGGCTTGCAGTTTCTAAAGGTAATTTTGAGTTTAAAACAATGTCATACTACAGTTTTTTCTTAGCATTCAGAATGTATATTAAAAAATACGAATTTATACACACACTGATGTAGGTATAAACAAGGTACTCTTAAAAATTATTTCTGTCACTGCTTTGTATGGAGCTGTTGCTAAATAAGCAGTGCTAATTGACGTGTGATATGGTCCAGTGAGGTACCTTAAGCTTAAGAGGCTGAAATACTGTGGAAGAGGTTCAACTGAAAGAGTAGATAACAACTGCCTGACACTCTTCACGAAACAAAAGAATGCAGAGTTTGCTTGAGGCATAAATACCTTAAAATACATTGCTGGGATTGCTCGATATTTGAAATAGTTTTATTTTTATGCTTGCAAAACTTCTGCTTGCCACTTGGCATCTCACTGATTATGTTGCAGTTGATATTCATCCAAGGCCTTTGACTCACAAGGAAGTGACTGCATGTTCTTCTCTGAGACATTCCACAGCAAATGCAAGGCAGTATGAGAGTGCTTTGCTCAAAATGTAGCACATCTTGCCTTTGCTATGGGACCTGGCCATGAGCAGTTACAGAAAGTAACTTCTCTGCTGCCACTTTTTGCAGTGTGGTTCATTTTCTCTTTGTGAAACTCCCAAGTGCTCTTAAAATGGTGCTGACTGCATTTGTTTTTCTCAACTAGTTTGTATTTATTCTTTGCATCTCTTTGCATTATTTTCCTCATCTGCACTCTCTTTGAAGTCAACATTTGATGGCTTTTGGGACATTCGCAGTAAGTTGCCCCAAGTTATGTAGAAGCCGCAGTATGATGTACCACAGACTTAAAATTTCCACCTCCAAATCATTCTAAGGTATTATTTTGAATTATTTCATGATAAAATTCACTGCTCTGTATAGTCACAGAGCAGCTCTGCCAAAATCTGTTCATGAGTCTGTATGAGACTCATGTGGAGGGAGAGGGGGGTGTTAAAAATTACTTAAAATTACTTAAATGAAACTCTTCCTGTTTAAAGCACCAGCCTAAACACAATTTTTCTGCTTCTGTCATCAACTGTGCTGTAGAAAAGTGCATAAACAAGTACACATTGTACTGTTGGATAGACTGGCTTTTGGATTTGTCATAACCCAAGTTTCTGGCCAAATTCCAACTCATTTAATTATATTAAGACTGACTTGCACTTCCTTGTAAATACAGTGTCAGTATGGCATTCCTAATATCCTGTCCTTAACAGTTGAGTGAAGTTGCTTTTGCTCTCAGGAACAGAGATAAACCTGAGTGGCTGAATGTTTCGCTTTTTAAAGTGGTGGAGTTTTTAAGTTCTTTTGGAATTAAGTTACATTAGCTCAGTCAGGTACTGGCTTTAGTAATCTTCAAAACCTGTGAATGGTTTTATTAAGCTTTTGATTCCTAAAACATAGTGACTCTGAGGGAGTGGCTTGCTTGCTAATTCCAAAGGAGCTAAATATCCTGCTGTCTAACTTGTATTTCTGTGCAGTGGAGGTTAGGACAAGGAGTTACAGGCTAGGAAATATCTGGTTACAAAATGAAGTGGTTTTTACTAAAAAAAAATTTAAAATTAATTGGAATCAACTTCCGACATGTAGTTTGTTTTAAAAGTTTTCTCTGGGGCCCAGAGCCCACATTTCATCAGAATTTGGAACAAAAGCCTGTATTCTTATGGAACTGAGTGCCCCGAGGAGGGTGGTTTATTGGGAAAAGGAACAAGTATCATTTAAAAACAAGTAAAAACCTTGCTTGTAAGTGGCAACACTGATACTGCAGTAAGGAAAAGCAAGTAATTTTATAGAATTGGTGTAATTTCCTTCCAAAACACATTATACAGGTTTGAGATGGAGTTATAAAGATGTTTTCTTTTTCTTTCTGCAGCTCTGTTTCCTAGTGTTAGGTCTGTGAGTGAGAGTTTCTGCAGAGTTAGTTAAGAGTTGGCCTCTGTAACAGTTTCACTTTTTTCCCCTTTGTTTGTTTGCATTGCTGGTTTTATAAGCATGTCAAAGAGGAAAATTACAGAAATAGCAGGTATTCTACCAGTCAGTCTGGTGAAGTGCCTTAACTGGCTGGTAGGAAATTAGTCTGTGTACCTTAGGGGAGTGTGGAGCTCAAGCTGTTAAACCTGGAGGTGTGTTTTGTTCTGGTGATCAACTGTAGCCTGTTTTCACTAACTATGTCTGTACCATTTCAAGTCATCAACTTGAGCATTCAAAAAACCTGTCCAGCATAAGTGGACTGTGAATGCAGAGTGTGTCTCCATGATGTGAATGGCAAAGCAGTGTGCAATACACGGACCAGTCCGGTGTCTGTATTGGAACCAGTGCCACACTGTGGTTTAGGCAAGACCAGGCAAAGAGATCCTCCCTGTTGCTCACACAGGGCATTCTGCAGGAGATTATGTAACCACTGGAGCATCTGATTGAGTGTGAGGAGAGGATCGTTCCTCCCGAATCTCAATGTCCGCTTGAATTAGTTAAATTGTTGCTCAGTATGCTAATTTGCTAGTAGATTAAGATAGTAGTTGTTACCTGTAAGTTTTTATGAAAAGGCTAGAAATGGTTATAAAATTATAGACTAAACTGAATTAGAACAGTAGTTTTTATCTTTCAGGCTTGCTCATGTTAAAGCAAGTTAAAGGGGTAGTGGTGGTGAGGTGCTGCTGAGAGCAGTTTTGCACAGGCTGTTGTGTCTGCCCCGTTTCATGGTCGCATGGCAGAAGTGAAACTCAGAGCCGTCACCGGTGTGTGCTCACAGCCGCGGTGGGTGACCAGCAGGTCACAAGTGCGGCTGGGCGGGGGCAAATGTCACCTCTCGCTGCCGGTGGCCGCGGAGGCACCGAGGGAGAGGGGAGCAGGGCAAGCACCACTCCCAGCTCCTCCCTCTGCCCTCCCTGCAGAATATGGCATGGGGATCTTCCTCTTGCAGGAACCTAATGTGGACACCCAAGTGAGGAGTCACAGGACATCACAGAGACAGTGCTACCATGTTCAATTCCTCTTGGCTGGATTTGTCTTACTTGAATTTATGCCGTTGCTTTCTATAGCCATATAAACGTTTATCACACACAGCTTCACATGGTAACAAGTTCAGAACTTTAATTAAATGCTATTACAAACTCCTTTTATTTGTTTTTTCTGAATTTACCACCATCCAGTTCCTTTGGATAAATCCTGATTCTTGTAGGACACAGCAAACATCAAGTCATATTCCTCCATTTCATGCAAGTTGTGATTTTCAGACATTTGTTATATGGCCACTTTGTTTTGCTTCCCTTTAGCTTAATTGTCTTAGTTGGTCCTACAAAGGAAGCTTCCCGTATCTGTAATCATTTTTTGATTAACTCTGAACATTTTCTGGTTGTGCTGAGCTCCTGTTTTGTGCTGAGCTGGAATTACGTATATGTTCGAGATCCTTGCTATTGGATATATTCATCTTTTATTTAATAATGCTAATCAGCTTTGCCACCTGCGTTTTTATTTTTGTTGGCTTTTTTGTATATATGTGCCTTTAGAAAGGCAAATGACTGGAGAAATTTGATTGTGGGAGGTTTTTAAGACTGTCATGGAAAGTTTTAATCTTTTAGAAGAGTCTGATTCTCTCACAAGTTAGCTCCCAGCTTTTTGGTTTTTTCTGCTTTCTGCAATTCCTTAGTACATTGAGTCATGTGTTCCAGAGCAGCTGCAACACATCATGTGATAGGAGAGGGAAATACACTGTTCAGTGAGACACCCTTGTGCATTAGTGCCCCAGGTACGTTCTTTTCTCACTGCTTTGGACCCCTGCACCTCTACCTTGGCATTTTCATTTGGTCTGTGGTGTCCCAGAGCTGGAGAGCAGAGGCCGCGCTGTGCAGTGAGTGCTCGGTGCCAGCTCGGGCCGGAGGCCGGGCGGGGATTGTGTGAGCCGGGGACCAGGTTAATGAGGTTAATGAGTAACCCCCGACATCTGTCGGGTCTGCCCTGCTTCGCTGTTAGGAATCATTTTGTCTTAATGCCTCAAAGGGAAAACTGAGATTGTTTAGTTTGGTACAAGTGATGTGCTTTCACTGTCGGTTCCTTTTCCTGTGGATATATCTGGAATGAGTTGTTGATATTCAGGAAGGTATTGCCTGATCTGTTGAGGATGTGCATGTGTTGCTGGTGAGTAGCGACAGACTCTCAGCGCTGATAGCACCTGAACAGAACTTGCATGAAGGCAGCTCCTCACTGTTCCGAAGCACTCTGACCTGTTGATTCTCATTTCCAGTGTTGTGGAGTGCTCTCCAAGGCTCACTCCCTCCTTGTGCAGCTGAGTAAGACATCATATTGCAGGGTTAGGGTTTTTTCCCTGCATCAAGTTTCTTATTTGAAACTGAAATGTTACTGGGAAAATTAATTTGTTTGTTTTTAGAATTAATAGGTGATATTGAAAAAAGAAGCAAAAAAAGCTTTGCAGCTGCAGCTTGTTTTCAGGAATCAGTGTCATACAAGAGCATGAAATTATTTTCAACATTTAAGAATGGCCAGATTAGAAGATCAGAATGGTAATTTGGAAAATAATGCAATTCCCTAAAGCTTTTTTAAAGTAGATGTTTTAATTTTTTTTGATGTCTACACAAAGATCACCAAAAATTTTATGTAAGTTATGAGAGCTTCAAATTCTAGATTTCAAATCTGAAAGAACAGGTTTCTGCAAACTAGTTTTTCATACTGCAAGAAGTTTAAAAATGAACCAAACATTTGACTTAGATTTAGAATAAGAAGTCATTTACAGTAAGTATATAGTAAGTACTCTTTTCTGTTACAGTTTTTTTGGCTCAAAATAAATTTTCAGGCGTGGTTTGGGTTCAGTTAACTGCTTGTTTTGTGTTTGAGTTTGATTTTTTTAAGGACGACTTAAGTACTGTGGCACAACATAAGTACTACCAAGGCAGTCTGCATGCAGAATCTAAGTACCAGATACAATCTTAGAAGTAGATTTTACTGGATAGAGTAATTTTGTCCTGCCTTTTCTTCTGAAATGCATTTCTCAAAGCTTCTGACTAGTAATATATTTTAAGTATTTGTAAACATCTGCAAAAATAATTTCCTATGTGCAACAGATTAGCCATCGGCCAATATGGGAATAATTCCTTGAAGAAGGATGACCCTGTTTTAAAATTAAGTATTTTAATGTTTTTACATGTGCATTTTGCAGAGAAGTTGCAAAGTAATTGGTTGCTGCCCACTCTGCCCCACTTACGTTTAATGTTACAAGCCATTAAAATCCAGTAAGGGGATAGTATAGATTCTGAATTGTCATCTGCCCAAGATACTGGGGGTTTTGTCTCTTGGCAATTATACTTTCTTCCAATGAAGCAAGTCTTCAGTGAACTGAAGATTCCAAACTACTTTCTAAACATATGTTTCTGTATTAATTTATTAAGCCAAACCTATATCATTTAACGTAGACGCAATAGTACATTACAAGTTCAGCATCTGCAACTTGTATTGGTAACATAGTTATAAAATAACAAGCTGAAAACTTCAGTCTTCTCAAATTGTTACTGATTATATTGTTTAGGCAAAGTCAGGGTTTGGGAATCTGTAGTTTATGTAGCCAGACTTAAAAATATGCAAAACACCAAACACACTCCCTTCTCACTGGCTTGTCTGTTGCTCACTTTACAGAACTCTGACCAAGTCATTGCTAAAACTCTTACTGGAGAGGTGCTGGTGGTAGGGTTTATTTTAATTTGGCCCCATACATACAGATGCCAAGAGGGGCTGTTTATTATTCTATTTTTCTCGCCACAGGTGTGTGTTCTTATTAACTACTTGGTGCTGACACTTTTTTGTGCAACCAAAGCCCGATCAGAGCTAATTCAGATGAAATCCAAACTGTCAAAAAAGGAAGAAAAAATCCATTTTCGACTGGATCAGTTCTCTGATGTGACTAACAAAGTTTGTCACAAGTGGCAGTGCCAGCATAAGGCTTGAGGTGGAAGTGAATGTTGAATATGGAACTGTTTCTATTTTAGGGGTAATACAAGTTCCTGGATTAAAGCAACTCTGTAAGCAGTTTTTAGTTTTCTGCAATACTTTGTTTTCGATCAGTTTGGTAATAAGAGCTTTGCTCCTGATGGATGTTCCCTTCTTGCCATCTGAACTCCTGTTGTTTGTTTCCTACTGTACATTCTTGTGTCTTTCACTGCTGTTCTGAGATGTGGGGAAAACTTTTATGGAGCATCCCATCCTAGTTCAGAAAAGCAATTATCTTCTCAGGTCCCAGCTGTGGGCTTTTTTTTTTGCTTTTTTTTTTTGCCTTTTTTCCCCCTTTTTTCTCTTTTTTTCTTTTTTCTTTTTCTTTTTCTTTTAATTTTTTCTTTTTTTTCCCTTTTTTTTCCACAATGTTCATAAAGATTAGCCATTATTGGACAATACTGATTTTAGTCTTGTGCTTGTGCATGGGAAACACAGAGATGGTCTTTGAAGACTTACCAGGAAGCCTTTATTTTTTTGCTACATTTTCCCTTACTGAGCATTTAAAAAATTTATCTAAGCTCTTTTCTCTTTTTCAGCACATTAGAGAAAGTGTAAAATATTCATATATGATATTTTAACAACAATTCTCTAATAAGACTGGCCAAGCAAGCTCTTTTGGTATTGTGCATTTATAACACACCACTCTCCAAGCAGTGGTCAGAGTTGTTCTTTGGTAGAAACCTCAGGTTCTCCTATTAAAAATTAATGCAAATTGTTTTTTGTTCCCCAATAATCAAAGAATTGAGCTGTCCTTTTGGAACAACCTTGTAAGAGCTCATGAAAATCAGAAAATAGATGAAAGACAATTATTTCATGAGCTTACAAGTACTTTTTCTTCTTAAGTTCGGAAGTGTCTGAGCACACTGAACAGAAGATTCATTTAGAAGTGGATTAGAGACATTTACATCTAAATGCTTGACGCATACTAATACACTCATACTATTTTGGTATTCTCTCCACAAGAGAGCAGATAAATGGATAAAAGTGTTGTAGATTTCAGTTACTTATTAATGAAGTTTTTATTGGAAATTCTTACTTGGGAATTTCCGAAAGTTAATTATTTGCCAAATATTTTACAAGCAAACTCATTATTGTGCATTCTTAGTGGTTAAATGGCTACTTGAATTAACTTCAGCTTTTCTATTGTGAACTTCTAAAACTATCTTTCTGAATTAACTTCAGCTTTTCTATTGTGAACTTCTAAAACTATCTTTCACATAAGCTGGTTTCCTCTTGTCTTACTTGGGTATAATCACTATCAGCATTATAAATGGGAAGTAGGAGTTCAGTTTCCTAAGTGTATTCAGGTGCTAGTTTTTTATGGATTTAGGTAGAAATTGTAGGACTGCATGAAGTACTTAATGACCTTTATTGTCCTTGTCTGTTAGGCATGAAACACATCCATAGAGCTTCCATGCTCACTAAAGAAAGTTTATACTGATAAATCTGTTCTTGTGCTTCTAGTACAGCATTGGGAAAGTCCCTTTAGCAACATGTGGGTATGATACCTGCAAACCTTTTGAGCTTGTAGGATTTGCATTATTAATTTATGGAGTATGATTTCAGCCATTCATTGCCTCTAGCAAGTATCAGGTTTTTAATGTGATAAAAATACTGCCTGTTAGCATTATGAGATGTGTATGCTGATATGACATGTGCCATGCTCCATCTCTCTGTATATGTATTGATCTGTGTATGTGTCTGTGTATATAAAATACAGCATAAATATTGCCTTGTGAACTGCTCGGTTCCTTTAATTGTGCAGCATTGCTGTGTTCAGTCAGTATTGTCAGAGTTGTTGAAAACTGCTCAGTCTCTATCACCTCATGCATTAATAAGGTTGTGGTCCTTGATGCTACTCAAATTAGCCTTCTTCCCTGAAAAGTTACAAATTGCTACCTTTGTAAGATAAACAAAAAAAATTAAACTTGATCCTGTGAGGCAGGGCACCAAAAGTTACAAAAATATTGTAGTGAAAATGGTGTAGAACATCCTTTATTTTAAGATGTAGTGATTAGGGATTGTGTTTTCAAATTTTGAGGAACTAAATTGTCAGAAAGCCTGGCCCACAGTGGTGTGGCTGCAGGCTGGGGGAGAAGACAGCTGTGCTATCCAGTGATCCCTCCGGCTGATCCTTGTGCCTCCTTCCCAGCTCCCACAAGTTCTCAGGCTCTGCTGTCTGGTTTTTATTTGGATTGTAGTGGGTTATGTATTATGGTGGATTAAATACATACCATGAATTCTCTTAACATCCAAAATATGAACCAGTCAGATTGCACGTGCTTTTGGTTCTGAAATTAAACAGTTTTTGAGGCTGTATGTTAAATGGAGGGTGTATTAGCTAGATGGATCCTTCAGTATCTCCTGTTACTTTTGTGATTCCTGAATTCAATGTAGAAATATTTTTATTAAACCTGATTCGGCTTTATATGTAAGGGTGGCAACCTGTAATTTTTCTTCTGGTTTCCTGTCAAAGTTTAAACAAACTGCTCTTGTCTCCTGAGATCATTCTTTGACTCTTGGAGTCACATGGAAGTGTTGACTGCTGTTCCATGTCTGGAACAGCTTGTGACTGTTTACTGGAAAAAAGCAGCAGCTACATTGTAGAAATGTGCAGTGTAATATCTCTGAATAGCTCTGTTGTTGTCTTGTATAGAGAAATCACCTACTCAGCTACAAATACAAGAAGGGTTCATTGTGCAAGTCTTGCACTTACTACTCACATGGTTTATCTACTTCCCTAAATTTTCATTTTGAAAGGTTTGCTCCTTTTTATATTGCTCATTATAGATGTCCAAATGAGGGATAAAAGATGGGTCATGTAAAATTCCAAACCTGCATCTCAAAAAAAAAAAAATTCTCAATTTCTAGAGCTGTTTGGAAACTGCATCTGTTAAATTTGCAAACTTTCTCATGCTTCGGCTGAATCTGGTGTGCATGCATTCTCTGTCCTGCCATACCGTAATCCTCAGGTTCAAAATGGACAGTTCTGTGTTAGGGCTGTAAACCTGAGAGCAGAAGATAAGCTAGGCCAGAAAATCCAGAATGTGTTTGTGTTGGATGAAATGAAATTAAATGCAGCTGCACTAAAATAGGATTAGAATTAACATGTTGCAGTGTAGCCACACAATTATGAGGAATGGAGGAGGGAAGCAGAAAGGACTGGCTTTAGAAAGAGAATGATGGCATGTTTTAAACTGTAGTAAATTCAAATTGAAGATGTGTGCATGTATCTCATTACTGTTTTGTTGTATCAAAGTCATGAAGTACTGAAATAGTTTGGCAATAGTAATTTGCTTTTAGCAAGTGTCTCTGGTGTCATAGTAAAAAATATTATACTTGGTAACAGATAAGTGAATGTTACCAAAAAAAAAAACCTATGGAAGTTGCATCATTTCATGATGTATTTAGCTCTCCATATATTTTTATTAGAAATGCAGTGATACACTAGCAATACAGAGAGAGGGAGGAATGAAAATTACTTAGAACTCAGTTTGTGAGGAGGTTGTTTTTCTTCATACACAGAATGTGACTTAGAACTTCACGTTGAATAGTTGAAAACACCAACTCTCAGGAGAAATTGCTTCAATAAATGGTTTGGGCTTTTGCAGTTATTTAAGTAAATAGATTATTTGAAGAAATGCTGGGCATTAAGAAGTTTCAGGCCAGACACTGCTAAGTATTGAAGCATTTTCATTACAGTGTTTAACAGAAGTAGGGCTTGTCATTCTCATGTACCCCATTATAAAACATTGTTTTCAGTTGCTGTGGACTTGGATGAACTTTTAACTGTTTGTACGGAAGCTGTCAGAATCAGATTTTTTGTTTTCCTATTCAAAAGCTTATTTAAGCACAGTTTAGCAGTGTTTGAGGAAAGACTTCAAAGCTCCAGCAGATCTGTTTATAGACATTTTCACAGTTCCTGCCACTTCTGGCATTGATTATTCATGTATATGATAACACAGGTCAATGAAACTTGTCTCCTAACATCTCCAAACAGTGCCAGAATACAGCTCATAATTCTGGGAGCTCAAGGCTACAGACTTAGACCAAGACATTTTTGTAGCTGAGCAACTGAGACAAAAGCAGAGACGCTGCTGCTGCTCTTAGTGGCAGATCCCTGATCATTTTAAGGGCAAGAGATCCAGTGGGACTAGTAGGACAGCTGGGTTAAATAGCTCAGGATGAGGAGCATGTGCAGGGACTGGGCCTCAAGACAGCAAAAGGTGCATTTCTCCCAAGTGTCTGGAGTGCTAAAGGCAGTCCTTTTAAGGTATGGTTACTTGGCTGCAGTGGTAAGCACTCGAGGAAAATACCTGTTCCACATCAGGAGATAAATGGGAAATTTATTCCAGGCTCTGGTCATACTCCTTGGACACACAGTAACTGATTTCTGCCACTACGGCTGCCCAAAGCGCTGCTGTTTCCATGCAAAGCAGGACTGTGAGATGGCATTTCAGGCAACTGGGACTAAACGTGCCAACCTATAATGAGCAAATTAGGCTTTAGCAATCGTTAGTCCTTAGTTTCTTCTAAACAAAATCTCAGAGCCAATATGAAATTACACTTTTCTTGGAACACAGTTGTACTCCGACGCTGTTTATGGTAGACAACAGCAGCAGACGTGGTTGATCTGATGACAGAAGTGAAAGCCCTGTACAGGAGTAAAAGAATTACCAAGGTAGATTCCTGAAGGAAGAGTTACTGTTTAGCTTTCAGAAATCTTGGCTGTGAAACTGAAAAGTATCATTTTGTGTAGTGATTTACCTTTTCTATTTAAATGGTCCTCAGTCTCATTTACCTATATGCTTATGTCAGACCAATTAGCATAATTTATTTTTTTCTTCATTTGGATCTTCTGTTTTATGAAAGAGACCAAGAAAATGTCACCTTCATTAGACAGTCACAGTAAAAACTTTGAAATGTGTTTGTGTTCTGGTTTTTGTTTTTTGAAATCACCTGAAAATGCCTTTATACATGCAAAGTGTGATGTGGCCTGATTATTCTGAATTCAGGAAGTTCATTAAACTCTCAGAAGTACTTAACAATAGCCAGCTAATTTCAGTTTTTAAAATAAATATTAGGTGAAGTACAGGAATGTATGCTTGTTTAAAGAACAGTGTTGTTCAAACCAATGAATTTTTAATAGTGGAGATTGCAGATCTTGATCTCTGGATCTAAGGGAAGTGGTGTGTGGTTTTTTTGGGCTTGAGTGTGGATTGGTTTCTTTTGGGTTTTATTGTTGTGGGGTTTGTTTTGGTTTTAAGTTGATTGGTTGTTTCTGTTGGTTTTGATTTTTGTTTTATCTTAACTACTGCCCAATATTGTCCATTTTGGAATGTTTGGATAGTTTCCTCTTTTCCCTGGAGTGGTGTTAGTTGAACTCCATGTTTACCCAGAAGAGGTGGATAACTTGAAACAGGTAAAGAGTTAGGGGTTCCTTGGTTCTACAGACTTAGAATTGTTGTACCTACAAGATTATACAGGCTTCCCTTTTCCCTTCCCCTTTTTCTGTTTTAGGTGAAATTGTGGTGAACGAAGTAAATTTTGTAAGAAAGTGCATTGCAACAGACACAAGCCAGTATGACCTGTGGGGCAAGTTGGTTTGCACTAACTTCAAGATTTCCTTTATTACGGATGACCCGATGCCACTGCAGGTTGGTTATTGCTCACATGGGTGCATCATGACAATGAATGGGATAAGTGAAATTATTCACACTGTGTTTCTGTCTCATATCTGATATAAATGGATGCCTTCTAAGAAGGCTACAGGATGAGGTTCCACTGTCCTGTTCTGAATGCGTTGCTATTCCATCCCTTCATTGAGAGTATCAGAATGGAGCAGTTTTGTACAGAAGTATATCCAGCTCCATTTACCTCTGTGTATGGAGGCTTCCCCGGGAAGTGGTTTTACAAAAGGCAGAGCAGGAATTACACACAGATACATTTCTTCTCGAAGGAGCTGTTTGCAAATGTTCCTTAGGCTAGAAAGCGTCAGATCAGCAAAGCTTTTAATGTGGTGGTGATTTATTGGTGTTACTGATGGAGGACAAAGTAACCATGAAATGAGTTTTCATTGTAGCTGAAGCAACAAGAAAAGGGAGGAGAACTCTTTTGTCTTTGTCAAAGCAGAACTCATGACATTCAAAACCATGATCGGTTTTTGGACAGCACAGCACACAACACTGTTTGGAAATCCAAGTAGTGAGCTGTATGTTATTTTCAGTAGAGTTTGCGCTTCCATTTGGGGCTTTTAACAGAAATGTTCCATTAACTAAGGATATGTAAAGCTCTGAAAGTAGATAGATGCTTATTCAGTAATGGTTAGGAAGTTTGACCAAAGCTACTTCAAAAAGTTAATTTTTGACATGAAGTAGTTGTCAAAACTTGTCCCTGAAAGTAGAATTAATATTTTTGTCTTTCTATGCTTACAAAAGTAGTAATTGGAGATTTCTTATATTCCATATATATATTTTATACTTCAAATTGTATTGAATTTCTAACAGTAATTTTTTATACTAATTCAGTAAATTCAGTGCAAATAGGTTATTTTGCATATTCCACTGGGGTTTCTAAACTGTTTGGTGTGCAGTTCAGCAGTACAAAAGAGCTGTTTCCACAGCCTCTAATTACCTGTGAATAGGCAAGGGTGGTACCTGTCAGAAAAGCCTAGGCATGCCTGATTTTTATCGTAGTTTTTTCAAAGTCGTGCTGTACATCTGGTTGCAAACTGCAGAATTGCAATTAATGGCTGTGACCTCATGTGTTTCAGAAATTCCATTATAAAAACCTCCTCCTTGGTGAACATGATGTCCCACTCACATGCATTGAGCAGATTGTCACAGGTACGTCAGAAATAGTTAAGTATGATGACAGGCTTTGTTCTTATTCAGTACAAAACTGTTAACTGCCTGTTAAGTTCTGCAGAATTGTTGGTACTTGAGGTTTTATGTCATTAGTCTTCCCTGATTTGAAGTATTTGGTTTATTTAAAATTAGAATAAAATCCTTAAATGCTGAATAAATCTTGAGGTGCCAGAAGACTTACTTATTTGGGTCTTTGTATTATTGGCTTTAAATTTATAACCACCATACTGAATCAACAGGTGTTTTAGGAGAGACACCTGTTAATAGCAGTACAAAATTTTGTTAGCAACATTTTTACAATGAATCATCTGAATCTCTGCCACTGAAATACAAAAAGCACATAGCTTAGACAGTTAGATATAGCTGGGATTTCTGACAAGAGAAATGCTGTAGTTTTCAATCCTCTAATTCTTAGCAAGTTAATAGCTGGTGATCCTCAAAAATCTGTAAATGGCAATTGACATCTTAATCTGAAGACACAAAATACTTCTTGTGGAGAACCAAGTTTTGATTTGTTGGATCCTTTAGGCTAACCTATTTGTTAAGAATGTTTTTCATCTTGTAATTGTAAAGTTTCGTAAAAGTGATAATTTTTCAAATTTTGTTTATGGCATGGGCTGTTAAACACTTGGCTTTCTGACTGTAGCTAATCTAAATTATTGGTTATAAGTTTTCAATGCCCAAAATTGGTTGTGATCCTGTGAAAAGATTAATGTGTATCTGAGGAAGAACATGATGAAGAAATGCTATTTTTTACAAACAAAGAGGTGCTATTGACCTATTATATTGTCTTGCACTGGCCCACATTTGTTGCCCCTTTTCTAAAACATGAGGTTCACCCTAAATTTAGTGAAGTATAAGCTTTTGCTAACAGGAATTAACAATTTTCTACCTCAATCAAAATATGCTATTAAATAAAAAACTTCTGGTAGCAACATTATTGTATCTGTTGGAGCCAATTTTGTGTTTAATTACAGAACACAGTCCAATAACTTTGTCTCTTCTTTGCAGTGAATGACACCAAGAGGAAGCAGAAGGTCCTTGGTCCCAACCAAAAACTTAAGTTTAATCCAACTGAATTAATAATTTATTGCAAAGACTTCCGTATTGTCAGATTTCGTTTTGATGAAGCAGGTCCCGAAAGTGCAAAAAAGGTATTATTATCTTCTTATGAAATCCTGCCTTGCAGTCATTATGTGTAACAACAGCTGTGCTGATAAGAACATTTTGTATTATTATGTTTTGGTAGAGAAGTGGGGGGAAGAATTGCAAATTATTCACATTCTGTTACAGGAGAATATCTAGACATTTAGAGTTAAAACTAATAGGGAAAAAACTTAATGTGATGTATTAACTGTTTCTTATCTAAGATAAACCTGTATTTCTTGTCATATCTGTTGTACTTTTAAAAGTTACTAATTTATTAAATAAGTATTTTTAAGGACTGGAATCAGAATGCTGCATTGCAGCTGTACAACAGATGTTTGCATTTTTATGGAAAATATTTCAAGCTTTGATACATTTTCTGAAAGTCATAAGCTTAATTTACCCAGAGGTTGAGTGTACTGCCTTACGGATATCCTTAATTGTGTCGCACAGCAAGTTCTCCAACGAGCTCTTGGAATCACTGTTTTGTCTAATCTACATAAACCTGGGCTCATTCTCAACATTTCCTTAGAAGAGGCTTGTACACCTCTTGACAGGAGGAATTACTTGGGTCTGTACATTCCTAGAGATTTCCTTCCTTGCCCGTTTGTACCCCCACTGCCCCAGGTCTCTGTGCAGTGGTGCTGTGTTGTTTGGGCTGTGCCAGCCCAGGTGAGCTGTGCTGGGCAGAGCTGGCCAGGCTGGAGCGCATTCCCGGCTCTCGGTGTCCCCGCGCTGGTCCAGCTCCCCTGACCTCCGCAGCACCGTGGCGTGGTACTGCCGGCATTTCGTAAGGAATGACCCACTTTGCTCTCAGAGCTTAACAATTCCCCTTCTCAGTAGGATCAAGTTTGAGTTTAGCCCTGTAAGTCCCGAGGACCATCTGCCCAGGCATAAGTCTGCGTGCAGTTACTGACCGAGCGACTGCTGAACAGCCTCAGCCCCTTTACTCTCCTGAAGATGTGTGGGCCGGAGCCCGTAAAGAACCATCCTGCTCTGGCCTTGCCCCTGTTCTGGCTGCCCCCTGCCTGCTGCCTGTGCAGGTTGGAGCCTTCCACGTTTGGCAGTCTTTCAGCAGTCATTCCCTTGCACAGCTTCTCCAAAATCCCCCTGGAGCAGTCGTCTCCTGCAATATCTTTACAGCAACTGTTTGTAATTGGCTGTCACAGCAAAGGGGAGTGATTAGCCTGGAGGAGAAGAGCATAAACTCAGCATCTCATTAATGCAGCAGTCTTTGTGCTGCATTTTCTTGTGCAAGAGCAAAGAATGAAACCCTTTTAGGAAGGCCCTTACATTAGGCATTTATAATTACATGGTCTTAGGTGATGACTTCTGATAGGAAGAAATGCTGGGTCTAGACAACCAGAGCATGTGTAGTTACAGAGATTGTGCTGGTGGCGACCAAAACTGTAACGACTGCCATTTTCAAATACCAGAATGTGCTCATTAGAGGAGAGGAAGAAAACTTGTACCAATATCATCTATGTGGTTACTGTTGCAGTTTTGCTGCATCAGGTAGGTTACTGCAGCTTTGCGTGGGTGTAGCACAGAAGCACTTTTACTGAAGGGAGATCAGGTTCAGCTAATCTAATCTAATGTTTCCATAATAATATTGTTCTGTTAGCATTAAAACATAAATGTATAAAACTGTGAGGTCCTTAGATCAGTTTTCCTGTATCAGGATTTTGCTTAAATTATTTTGGGATGCTGGTGAGCACATCTAGGGTGGTCTTACACAGTATATTGAATTGAGTTGTTTTGTTCTTTCTGACATTTAGATGGCATGCTGGCACCACAGTATGGAAAGATTTTATCTGGTTTCTGTTCCTGTCCTTCAGGTAGTACGTATTAGCAAGGTTGTCCTGATGTTTAAAAACAAAAGACAGTGATCAGGCCTCCTTAAAGTTCTGAAGGGCCTCTTTAATCTATATTTACACTCAGCTGTTTGTACAAGATTTTGGTAGCTATCTACTTGGAAATAACTGTGTGCATAACTTTTGTAGGGAAGACCACGACTTAAAGTGTAACTGAGTTCTGATGTGAGGGGAATCCTGCTCAGTCAGGAATTCCAGTCAGAACTGGGAGAATGCTGTAGGAGGGGACTAACCATGGAATCCAGGATTCGGGATGGAGGGGCCTGTGGACATCGTCACCTTGTCCACCTTTCTCTTCAGACTTGCCGAGATTAGATCAGGCTGTAATTAAATGTCATCCTAGTAATACACAGGAGTAGCACTCTATAAATAAAGCCCTGTTAGGTCAAAACAAAATACCTGCCTACTAAAATATGCATTTCAAAATACAGGAGTATAAATGTCTCTACTTGTTGCCAGATGATTGCAAATGTTCTTTTTAGAGCAATAGTTATACAAAAACAATATCCATGGTAATTCATGTTTAAAAACGAGTTTTAGATATATGCAATAGTTAAAAGGAGAACAGATGCTAATTTTATGCAGTTAAGTAATTTGTTTCATGCATAGTTCCATGCACGTACTGGCAATACTCAGCAGCATCCAGTGACATAAATTAGTGTTGGCAAAGAGAGTGTAATCTGTTCCTGAGGAAGTGTCTCTATTTGCTGAACAGGACATAAGGGACAATAACTGATTAAGCTGCCTTACTAGAATAGAGATTATTCTGAGTCTCTCTTTGAGGATCTTGGAAAGATCCTCTTTCCAAGGATCTCTTTGGATACTGTGAAAAGAAGGATCCAAGTTTGAAAGCAAGCTTCTGATGTGGACAGTTTTGACAGACTTGACACATGGGTAATGTTGGCAGAACTCTTGGAGGTGTTTTTCTTTGCCTTTAAGCAGAAACATTGTGAGAACACATTCATTTACTTTCAGGTAAATTATTATGGAGAAGCTTAAAAATTAGTTCTGTTAGAAAAATATCCATAACACTTGTTGCAGCCAATACATCCCAATAAAATACTGTCTAAGCATTAGTCAGCCAGGTAAATATTTTCTTCTTCATTTTTATTAGTGGATATTTGGGAAGCAAGCGTTAAGGAAAAGTAGAAGGAATGGAAATTTGCACTCACCACTGTTTAGCAGTTTAATTTTGTTTTGTCTCTAAAATAAAGCGATAGAGTCTCCAAAGGAAGGAAAGCCAGATGGGTGTGGGAGGAAGTGGAGGATGGGGAAGCAAGGGTAAGCAAGTTGGGGAAGTCTTAAGTTAGGCAGTGCGAAAAAAGAAGCATTTCACATTCCTTAGAGGAAAGGAATTATTTTGTCCCAAAAATGACAGCAAACAGTCAAACTGAAAACTCCTGCTATTTTTTAGGCACTAGTTGACATTAGACTGGGAAAATAAAATGTATGAAAAGGTGAGTCTGTAGGTCTTCTGACTGTTAGGTGATGGCCAGTGTGTTGCCTCACTGTGCACATGGATCTTGGCAGTGCCCCAGAGTGGCACACACCCTGTGCCTCCATGAGTATATCTCCATTTTCTCATCCCTTTCTCTTCTGCAACTCCCTCAGTTCTTTTCTTTCAGGAAGCTTTTTGGAATGAGAGCCGTTTCAGAATCACATGCTCAATCAAAACAGGAGGAAAGTTTTTATCTCAAATCTTGTTTCCTGTGCAATCAAAAGTAGCCTTTCCTACGTCATAACACTTGGGATGGAGGGGAACATTTTTCTTTCCTAATTGTTATGAACAATAACATGAAACTGTTAAGAGTTTTGAACAAACAGTCCTGACCCTTCCTAATGTGTTCCCCCTGCCTCCCCAATTCTATTACCTTGTTCTAATTGTTTATACAGATCACAAAATTGGTAACGTTTCAAGGCACTGGGAATGCATAAGATACTGTCTTGATGGTCTTCAGAGGGGGGGAAGAAAACTTTCTTTGGAAGTATACTTATAGAATCACAGGATCATAGAACAGTTTGGGTTGGAAGGGCCCTTAAAGCTCATCTCATTCCAGCCCCCTGCCATGGGCAGGGACACCTGCCACTACACCCGATGGGGTTTTTCAAAGCCCCATCCTGGCCTTGAACACTTAGAGGGATGGCACAGCCACAACTTCCCTGGGAAAAGGTAAAAGGTATTTTAAAAAATAGAGATGAATTTTAATAATTCTCTTAATGCTGAATGCTTATTTTCCCAATAGGTTTTCCAGCCTAGGAAAATTAACAAAACCTGGTTTTGGGACCTAATCTAGTCCTGCTTGTGTCACTTTCTACTGCAGGTGTCTGCTTGGGATAGGAACTGCAGTAGCAAAGGAAAAGAGTATTTTTCCGGAGAGTCCATAAGCCAGGTAGCCTGGCTTAAGGAAGGAGAGGAAATGCACGGCTATGCTAACCTAGCACATCTGAAATATTGCTGTTCACAACTCTTCTGCAAGAGCATTAGCAATACTTTGAAGCTCTTGCCCTTGGTAAAATTCCTGTTGAAGAGGAGGGTGTGCTGTGAAAGTATCATTAATTTTTCTCAGATAGGGGTTGAACAAGGGACACTGACATAGGGAAATGGCTTTGTACTACAAAATAACTACAGCCATTGTGTTTACTGCTTTTAATAAATGAACTTTCCAACAAGCAGCCTATTCTCTTGTTATTTGTCTGAGCCTAAATATCTTCAGCTTTACACAATTGTAAATTGGCAAGAATACCAAACATTTTTGAGTTTGATATGAGAACGCTTCCTGTAAAACATGTTTGTCTTCCAATTTAAGAGCGTTCTACTTATGGCCATAATCTGCTGAGATCTGTGGAATGTGCTTGTCTGCTGAATCTCTGAGACAATAAAGCTATTATAGGGATTTAGTGAGGAATAAACAGAAAATTAGTATGTCTTTAGCACTTGCTTAGTGGATCTATGAGTGGAATTTTTCTAAAATGTAAAAATAGAGACAGTAGCAGGATAAATCTATCACTGTTTTAAATAAGAGAGGTCCTGATGGTGTGGGTGGACTGTTTCAACCATGCAATACCTGGTGTGAGTTACATCTATTCTATGGAACACCCAGCGCATTTTCCAGCTCCTGCTTTATTTAAAAGCACAACTATGGTCTCATATTTTTTGTGGGGAACTTAATCTGTCTCCCCCCACCATTTTATCCCGCTTCACACAGCACACACATATTCTCTTTTTCAAATGTGGCAAGTAAATGACAGAGATTTCAGCTGCTGCCTATTTAAAAATAGGTTTTACTGTATTTCTGTTGTGTCATTTGGCAGCACAATGGAATTTTTTTCCTGCAGTTTGTCCTGAAGCCTTGGGAGTAGATTAGCATTGTAAAAGGCTTTCAACTTTCACTCCATAAATAATGGTGAGGAGTAGCTCTGCTAGAATCAATTACTGTAGTAAAAAGCTACATAGAATAATGGAAGTCAAAATGTGTATATACACAGATTTCCATTTTGTTTCATTGTGAAACCAGATTGTTATTGTGATAGCCAAAAGTAATCAGTTAGAAGTGGCCACATATTGTTGAATAGCTGGCTTCTTCAGCTTTGGTGTGTACACCGAAATCACAAGATGTAGTAAATGTGCATAGCTTCCAGTTATGCCATTAAAATTTTTATCAAATCCTGGAAATGAGCTTGTAAATGTTCATTTGGAAAGTCCTGCTACACAGTTTTCCAAGCACACTTGTACTGTTTGTGTTTTTTGGGGGGTTGTCACCCCTGGAGTGTTCTGTCCTGTATTTTCCTTTGCAGTTTCATTGTAGAACTGAAAGTGTGGGGAGAACAGTTAAAGAAAACATTGTTCTAGGACTCAACTTTTTTTGTTGGGGAGTGTTTGCAAAACAACATTTTCAGCTCAAGTTAGCCTACTGTCATTACTGCTTTTATAAATAATGAGGACTGTCCCCCATCAAAAGCCAAGGTATATAAAAATACACTAAAGGTTCCATAACACCATGTATGTTGCATACAAACAATAAAAGTACAGCAACTTTCTCCATGCAGAACTCAGCATAACTGAGCTCTCGAGTTTTGTTCCCGTGGCCCACTGCTGCCAGCACTGGTACTCCTTCAGTTCTGTGGTGCAAATCTTCCTTTTATGTCTATTACAATAAGGAAACTTTCCTTCACTAACAGAAAACAATTTCTTGCATTTCTGGATGCACAGGATGTTTTTCAAAAATAATATTCAAAACTGCTAAACTTGGTATAAATTTTGTAAATGTGTTTCTAAATATGAAAAGTCAGGAAAAGTTGAAGGGAAGAAAGACTTATTAATAAAAAGGAAGAATTTTGGGTGGTAAGAATGTGGGCTTACACTATGACTATGTCTTTGTCCCTGGTTAAAAGGTACAATATAGTAAAATGCAGAAGCAAATACTGAGGGAAGAGGATGAAGTTAAAGACTCCATTCATGTCCTGATATTTGAAGAATAACAGCACTAATCTCTATTTGATTTTTTTTTTCTTCCTGAATTTAAGTCTTCTAGACATTAGGATTCTTGTCAAATCTTTTGTATTTATTAGTGAATGTCTACATTCAAAGAGACAGAGACTAGAAAAGCTTGATGGTATTTTAAGTCTAGAATCTAATCCTAAATCATGTGCTGCACTCTTAATTTTAATAATGTTAGGGGAAGAACCAATATGGTTTTTGTAAAGGGAAGTCACACATGAAAAACCTCCTGGCCCAAGTGACAACTTTGTAGCAGAAATATCTGTCAAATGCTGTTAAATACTGATACCAGATTTTAGTACAGGACATGCCTGAATTGTTAGTTGTTGAAAATTGTCCTGGTAAAATTCCATTATGTTCTTTCTGTGTTTTTCCCCTCTTCCCTAAACATTGATTGCTGACAGCTGTCAGAACAGAGTGCTAGGCTGGACCTTTGGAACTGACCCTGCATGGCCACTCTTAGGTTCTTATGCTAGACTGATAAGTACTCTTTTTATTAAAAAAAAAATCAAAATACTGATTTTTAGCTTTTTTACAGCTCTGCATATTTCACACTTAAAATTAAGGGCAATAATATTTTGTCTATATAGATCTATAAATAACAGTAATAAACATCTCTTCCCTAGGTGTGCCTTGCAATAGCTCATTATTCTCAGCCAACGGATCTTCAGCTTCTCTTTGCATTTGAGTATGTTGGGGAAATATATCATAATCCAGGTAAGGATGAAAGTACTTGGATTGTGCTTTTTTCCTATTTTGTGATATGTATTTTTACTAAGACTTCTGTCCAGAAGCCGTGGCAAAAAGCATTTGAGGTTTTCTCCAAGGGTAAAAAAATAGGCTCGTTCTGCACCCAGCCTCTTACTCATGGTTATAAGTCATTCCTTGGGATAGACATTAATGACCAAAATCCAAAGAAATGTCTTTCCTGTCTTAAACAAAGCCAAACCGTGCCAGCATGAATACTCCTGTTTCTCAGTTCACGTTTCCATCCTCCTACTGTATGTCTCTGTTGGTACTCTGGGTACCCAGTGAATGTCCCATCAGGCAGGCTTGCTCACCTGCCCTTCTTTTGGGAATAAGTTTCTCTTCTGGTGGTATTGCAGGAGGATTTGTGCAACTTGGGACTCCATACCTTCTTTCCTAGAGGCTTACTAGGCAGTTCTTACCACTCAAAACCTCCACCACCCCTGCTGAGTTGGAGCACACCCTCTCTGCTCAAGGCCAATCTCCAACTGAACCTTGTCAGTTAGGTAAGCCTGCAAAGATGCCTTTGGAACTTGATTTCTAGTGTAATGCTGTGCGGTCACTGCTGAGTGTTCCCCAGCCAAGACACAGCTGAGAGCCATCAGAGCTGTAGGGTGACAAGCCTCCCCACAGAGCGTGCTGCTGCTGCAGAGCTGTGGTACTGAGATCTGAACTCAGCAGCTGGCACTAGAAATCACTGACCTGCCTGTTACAAAACATGAACCTCTTGTGGAATTACAAGATCAGGCCTTCAAATTTGCAAAACAATGCATGCTTTTCATGCGAGTGCCTCTATGACTGCCCTGTGCATGCACATGAATGATTGTGCATGTGATAATGTTGCACACATAATTACACATGGAATTTCTTACCTCATAAAGCTTGGGCAGTTATTAAGGTCCATGTATTTTCATGTTATAAAGTACTAGGGAGGAAGCCAATTTGCCAATAAAATGCCGATAAAATGTTAGTCTGTCACAAAGTTGCCTTTACTCTGTCCTTAAAATACCATTTGCTATATGGAAAATTACCTAGTGGAAGAATTACATAAGGTGGGTAAAAATCTTCCTCTGGAGTAGCAGACCAGAATGGCAAAGGAGAGTTGTTCCGCTGTGCTGCAGTTCCTAAGATAGTTTGAAATTTGGTTGGGTTGGGTTGGGGTGTTCATGTTGTTGTGAACCCTGGTGTTTGTCCCATAGATCTCTGGTTTTGCTCTTGCAATTCCAGTGCTGTTTAATGACTCTCTATTCCTGCTAATCCCAGCGAAGTAAAAGGTGAAATGCTGTCTTAGTGCTTCCTGAGGAACATAAAAAGCCTGCATTGCTCTGGTGTGTGTGTACGTTGTTTCTTTCCCAGGCTATATTTGATAGTTACATATCCTGCCATTAAACAGGAAAATTGACTCTTTTTGTAATGATCATATTTTTGTTTACTGTCTTTGAAGAACTACTTCAGTCTGATTTTAGTCCTGTTTTCTTCTGAAAATCCTAAGTACTCAGAGTGCCAGTGCAAGAATGAAGTTGATAGATACAGAAAGCAGAAACCACACAGGTTATGGGATGTCAGCAGAGCCGTGACGCTGTTCTGCTTCCTTTGGGCAGGCTCTTGCTAAAGCTCAGAGCTTTCATGGGGGAGGTAACAGTGCTGAATTTCAGTTTATTCTACTTTCATCTAAAAATGTACTTCAAGTGTCAAGAAACAAAATGTAATTTCTTTCTGGCACAGCTGACTGTCCCCTTGGCACCTAAAGGATGACCAGCAAAGGAGATCCTTCTGTACAGTAACAGCCTCTGTAAGCTCCTGGTTCCTAGACACAAAGTGATTTTTTTAGTGTGGATATAAATATAAATTTATATAGAAACCCCTATATTTTAACATGGTCTTCCATTTCTTTTATTTGCTGTTAATACAGCAGTCATTTAAAGTTGCTGAAATTATGTAAGTTTTATTTTGCTTTCTTGACATGGTACCTATTAAAGGGTAGCCTGTAAAGGGCTCATGTTTTTAAAATGTTGCAAACTTTGGCATATTGAAGAAAGAAATCCTGTGACTGGAGATAACATTTGTTCTTGAGTATTAGTATGCCTTGGCTTCTATCAAGCAGCACAGTAGGCCAATTTTATGTTGCTTTTCTGTTAAAATTGCAGGGAAAAAAATACACTGACATCTTCTTCTATCATCAAGCTGTCATTAAATCACTGCTTTCTTGTAATACAGCAATAGGTAATATAGATAATACTAGTCCTGATGCTAATGGTTTATTTTTGTAATGAGGAAGGTAAAGAGTTTGATTTTTTTTTTTTAATGGGCATTGATGACTTTCCTTTTCCTAGCAAAGAAGGTGAATGGCATAGACCCAGGAGGTGGTGGTGGTGGCATCGGCAGTGCCAGTGGTCAGCAGACTCCTCTGTTTGAAACTTACTCAGATTGGGATAGAGAAATCAAGAGGACAGGTGCATCCGAGTGGAGAGTGTGCTCAGTCAATGAAGGTTATATGATCTCCACTTGGTAAGTGTCTCTTGGAACACCAGCAGGAGGGAATTGGGCTGTCTTGTCCTGTGTCTCCCATAGCCTCCATCTCACCCAAGTGGGCACTGCACCTCCTAATTGTGCTGCTCTCTGGAGAGGCCCCCAGATGAAAGATGCTGCAGATCTCGTCCCTAAAGGAAATGTCATGTTTTGGCATCTGTTGCTTTCGTGCTTCTGTACTTCCACGTGGGACACACAGTTTCTCAGCAGCGTCCTCAGGGCTGTGCTGGTACCACGGCTGAGCCCTCACACGGGGCAGTGGCAGCTGTGCCCAGGGGCTGCTCTGGGACAGCCTGACTGAGCTGGTGACACAGCACTGCAGCAAGAGGGAAGATGGTAAAAAACACAGGGAAAAGTAACCTTTTTTTATCATGTTTTTTCCACAAGCCTTCCAGAATATTTTGTGGTTCCATCTTCCTTAGCAGATCAGGACCTGAAGCTGTACTCCTACTCCTTCATTGGGAGGCGAATGCCAGTAAGTGTCCTCTTTGTTCTGGGTACTGCTCCTGGTCATTGCATAGTATTCACCTTGGGGCTGTTTATGCCAATTAACAGAGTTCTGTGCATAGGATTAAGTCAAAAATTTGTACAGAATAGCTTTAACCTGAATTATTGTGGTGTTCCTTGTGTTTTTTCCCCGTGTTAGTTATGGTCCTGGAATCACCCCAACGGGAGTGCCCTTGTGAGAATGGCCAACATTAAAGATGTATTGCAGCAGCGAAGAATCGATCAAAGGTAAATGATTGGTTGTGTTACTCTTTAATCAGAGGGCTGGGGTAACACCAGTGGTGACTGTGTGACACAGCAGTGGGTGGCAGTGGACGGGACCCAGTGTGACACTGCAGTGTTTAGTGCGGGAACTTTGGAGAGACTGTTCTCTGGATGTGGTTCTGGCACAATTTTCATTCAAGGCCATTCCAGTTTCAAATACTGAATAACTTTTCAGATTTTAAGGTATGTTTATTTTTTAGGGGGCTAATCATTCAGATGACAGAATTTATTGATAAAAGGATCAGATTTTCTGTAATACAGCTTACGTTGGTGGAGATTTTCTTACCTCCTTCAGCAAGACAGTAAAAAAACCCCTTCATTTGTGGCATTGGGAAATACAATTCTATAGATTTAGTGTCACAATGCACATGGTATTTCTGTGAAATGTTTGTCATTCACTGTCCTTAATGAAAGACTGAAGGCATTTAGTGCTTTGTGTAGGTAGTTTACAAGGTTGATATTTTTGTTCTTTGGTTTAATTTGTAGGGTGACTTTTGTAGTAGTGCAAACACCTGCATTGTGTGTTAGGCCGGACCTCTGAGTTTTAGTTGAAACACTGTCAGATTTCCTGACTTCATAAACTTTATATATGTTCTCTTTATTTAGCATAGATAAGTCTTACTAAAAATGATGGAAAGCTAAAAACTGGATAGGGTTATTTAACTGTCAGTCAGCCTCAGATTTCATTTCCCTAACGTAATGTTTTAATGATCCAACCTTTCCATTTCTTTGTTTTGTAATTAACAGACACCAAAAATGGTCAGTAGCTTTATGGAGGAGCAATGTATCTCCTGAATATGAACTAGCAAACTCTTTTTTTAGAATGAGGTGCATGTTTTAAGTGGTTTTAATTGCTTGCAGTTAAAGACAGTGGCATGTTTCTTGAAAGACTGTTACCTTCCTCTCCAACAATAAACCTGCTGATTCTTCTCCTGCAGGATTTGTAATGCCATAACTCGAAGCCATCCCCTGAGAAGTGACGTTTACAAATCTGACCTGGACAAGTGTCTCCCCAACATCCAGGAAATCCAGGCTGCACACATCAAACTCAAACAGCTCTGTGTCAATGGTACGCTGGGCTGTCCTTCTTTCATGGGGGTGGTTTTCCTGACATGCAGTGAATTCCAGTTGACCTGGCTGACAGGGACTGTTACTGGAAGTTGTTCTGCAGTGTAATTACTGTCCCTGTTGCAGAGCCTTTCGATGAAACTGAAGAGAAGTGGCTGTCCTCACTGGAAAACACTCGCTGGTTAGAGTACATTAGGTTGGTACCATTAATAAAATGATGTTCAATGGGATGTGCAAAGCATTCAGCACTGTAAATAAGCAGTGCATCAGCTGAAGGATTCTTTGGTTTAATATGTAAGTTAGGTAAATACAGATAACCCAAATATTTTTTTCATGTAGACTGAACTTCTGTTAACTGTTAAATCACTTTCTTTTCCTGTCTAGAGCCTTTCTTAAGCATTCTGCTGAGCTTGTCTATATGATGGAGTGTAAGCACGTTTCTGTAGTTCTACAAGGTAATACAACAGAGAGCACGCTGTAATTATTAGCATTACTGTGATAATGTAGGTAAACAGATTTAGATAACATCAGCCGTAATCTTTGTACATAAACACCACGGCTTCTGAACATCTCAGGCATTTGGGGAACTAGAAGGGAAAATAGTTTTCTTATGTATCTGAACTGTAGTATAGTCCTTAGCATCAAAGGAATATTTTGCTTTAAGTCTTTGTGGGTTTTGTTCTCATAATGATGATAGAATCAAAACCTTAGGGTGAATCTTTGTACTGTGTTAATTGGGCTAATAGACCCTGCATAAGCAATATCAGTTTAATTCAGAGGTTCTATACACAAAAGTATTTCACTCAGTGCCCACTCCCTGTGTCTGTGCAAACAGATATTTCAGGGAAAAAGACACTGAAAACCTTGCTCATTTCTGTAATTTTTACAAGACCTGTTCGGCTGGTATATCCCACTCTGCCCATGTAATGGCCTTCCAAAGAATGCTTCAGGGTGGAAAAATGCTGAAAATTTCTAGCAGCATGAACACCCTTCTTCTCAACACATCTTGGTTTAACTATCGGGCATTTGGGTGGGTATTTTGTTCTTGATGAATGCACTGCTGTGCTGGATATTGCAGGAACCCTTTCTATAGTATAAATCTCAGTTTAAGAAAAAAAGAAGTGTGTCTTTCTTCTAGTTTGTTGGGGTTTTTTTTAATTATGAGAACAATTAAAACAACTGAAAGTATATTTTAAAGGAAATTCTAAGAAAACCATGGGACCTAGTTGCACCTTTTTGCTCTTTGAAATCTAATTCTGTGCATTTATACCTTATATGTTCTGTACATTCTGTATGTTATTTGCAGAGGAAGAGGGACGGGACCTGACCTGTCTTGCTGCTTCTCTCATTCAAGTCATGCTGGATCCCTATTTTCGAACAATTGTTGGATTTCAAAGCTTAATACAGAAGGAATGGGTCATGGCAGGATATCAATTTTTAGATAGGTGTAACCACTTAAAGAGATCTGACAAAGAGGTAAAAATTAATTGTATTTGCATGTGATCACAGTATCTGCTTGATATCATCCTGAACATTTATTCGTACAGAAATCTAAAAGTAAAAATGTGTTCTAATACTTTCAAATCTCATTATAGTAATATCAGAGGAAAGGTATCTTTTCTTTACCCTCTGTAGCCATGTGAGAATCAGTGAAATACCAAGTGCAATCCAATGGGCTTTTATGTTGCTTGAGGGTTACACATGAAAGCGTCTCACTGCTACAAACACTAACACAGCTCATGTTTCAAATTGAAACCAAAGGAGGTGAGGAGAGGGTTTGGAGGGGGTAGTTTTGCTGTGTGTTTTACCAATCCTTGTTCCCATCCCTGTGAAGTTATCACTCTGCTGTGCTTTCAGAGCAGGCAGCCACATGAGCAGACACAGCTGCTGGGAGATGAGGGAGGGGAGCGCAGGGCTCGGCTTCCAGCACTGCCAGCTCATGTTGTTTGGCCTCTTCATGGCAAAGAAGGGGCTGCTAACTGCAGGTGGAAGCACAGAGGACCCCGGTTAGGAACCTTTTTCAGGGACAATGCCCAGAGTCACGGAACAGGAATTTATATCCCCAGAGTGTGGAGCCCACAGATAAACCGAGGGCACTGAGCACCAAGCGGAGAAAATGTGTGAAGGGATAAAGAAATGAGATGCCAAGAGGGAAATAATGAAAAGCAGCTATTTTGGCCTTAGGAAAGGATATACTGAAGAGTGAAAATGGGAAGGAGGAAATATTTCTAAAGCTTTACATAAATGATGGTTTATACTTTTGCCATTCATGGGCTGCTATGGAAAAGAGCTAGAAAATGTAGAGAGAAATAGAGAGAAATTATCATGGCTGAATTAAAAGCTCTCTAGTCATTTCAGACAAGGAAGTAAATACATTGTAAAAACAAGGCCAAGTGGCAAGGAAGGCTCATACAAGCACTAGTTTGGAAATTATGAGGGACATACAGATGGCAGAAAGGATTTTTGCAGCTGCACAAGTATGAGGGGAGCCCGGGAAAGAACTGTGTTTTTACACAGAAGGGAAAGCTATGCAAAGATAGTGCTGAGAAAGCAAGTGGCTAAACAGGAATACAGGGTGTTACAGTTGCATAGTATCACGAAAAATGCAAGACTCCAAATAGTTTACCCTGTTGAATAATGTACCAAATACCCTAACTGCAAAGAAATCAGTATGATTTGGGAAAAGCTTATGTTAAATCAGATAATTCCTTGTTTCTTTTCCCAGTCTCCTTTGTTCTTGATGTTCCTTGACTGTGTTTGGCAGCTGCTGGAACAATACCCAGCAGCCTTTGAGTTCTCTGAGGTGTACCTGACCATCCTGTACGACAGCGCCCGCATCTCCTTGTTCGGCACCTTCCTCTTCAACTGCCCTCACCAGCGAGTCAAGGAAAGCACTGTGAGTAAGAGAGGCTGCAGCTGCTTGTCCAGCAGGAGACTACAGCCTGACCCCTGGAAATAACAGCATCCCAGCTAAATGCTTCCTGTGTGTTCTTCAAAATGGCACACTCTGTTTGGGGCAAAATATTCAGGTCCCCAGGTGAATACAATCACAGTGTCCTCTCAGGTGATCTTTGCAGAGACAGTGACTAACTATCCAAGAAAAAAGTCTATTGAATTCCTTTGTTGTTTTTTTCCTAGGGAAACATTGCTACTGTACATTATTATTTGTACTCCTCTAGGAAGCAAATCTGTATCTGGAACTCAGGAAGTAGAATGACAGGCCATAAAGAGAATTTCATGCTTCAGGCAAACTTTGAAATCTCTTAATAGAATTTTTTAAATAGTTGAAAAAGTTGGGGATGTTGCATAAAGTTCCAATAGTAATGTACAATGGAAGCATTTAGAAAACTGAACACTTAAATTTGTTTTTGAGAACTGGAGCTTATCAGAACTGTGTGTAGAAAACATTTGATGGCTGATAAAAGTGAAACTTACTTATTTTGTTAAATATTTTCCCTTTAGAGTTGTAGGTAGCAACCTTACGAAGAAGCAGAGTACTGAGGGACTGTTGCTGTATTCTCAAAATGCCAATTTGGGGGTTAAGAGTAAGCCAACAAACAATTTAATGTAATTGAAAAGTAACTGCACAAATGCAGAGCAGCTGTTTTCTCCTGCTGTCTTGCTGCTCTGCTGTGCTGCCTCTAAATTACATCCCTGCTCCTCTTTGCCCAATAGTTATGTGCTGGTTTTAGGATTCATGAATAAGCCGATTTTCTTCGATTTTAATCTGCCTGAATGTTAACTTCTCATAGGAATTTGCTATAAGCAAAAATATTCAGCTGGGTGATGAGAAAGGCCTCAGGTTTCCATGTGTTTGGGACTGGTCTCTTCAGTTCACGAGCCGGGACCGGCTGCTGTTCCACAACCCGCTGTACGTCGGGAAGAGCGCGCCCAGCGTGCACAACGGGGCCCTCCGGACCTTCAAGCGCTCCAAGGTGACTGGGGGGGCTGTGAGAGGCTGTGCTCACTCTCAGGGGTCCTGCTGGGGATGCTGCAGGTACCGTTGCATTAGCAGCAGGAGCCTTCATTGTCTTGGCTTCCCAGCCTAAAGAAATGATTTTCTGTAGAAGTAAAGATGTAAATTGTTGAGCCTTGTGTTTTAGGACATTTTCTGATGTGGCTGAGTCACTGCCAACATTTGCATTATTTCACCTTTGTAAAAGTGATGACAGGCCACTTTTTCCCCCTGGGGTTGTCAGTATTTTCAGTAAATACTGATTATAAGTCAGTCATTTGTTGCTACAAAACATATCCATTTCTTTTTAAAGGCCACAAGTGGCCACAGTTTGCCCTGTGAGCCCTGCAGTAATGACTCACAAGCTCAGAACTATTTAAAGGTCACAGCATTTCTCTGGATGATGCACCCTGGCAGTTCAGGGAAATTTACTATTCCAATGGATGTAGAACTGGAAAATTACCGGTATTTATTTTCTGCAGAAAAACTACAGCTCCACACTGCGAGGTGTCCCTCCAGCACTAAAAAACGGAATAATCGGTGAGCAGGAGTTCCTTCCAAGAAGAAACTCTCTGATACTAAAACTGAAGCCGAACTTTTTCCAGCCAGTGGAGGGGCAGGGCCACAATATGGAGCAGTACTTCAGAGACTGGTTTGCAAAGCCCGTTGATTTGCACGGAGTCATTCTGCCCAATCTCTCTGGAACACAAATAAAACTGTGGAAACTCTGCTACTTCCGCTGGGTTCCTGAGGTCCAGATCAACCACGGCGGCTCCATCACCGCTTTCCACAGAGTTTCTTTGCTGGCAGACGAGGTGGACATGTTAAACCGCAGCCTGCGGCAGTACAAGAGCAACTCCTCCTTGCAAGGCCCCTGCTCGGAACTGGATCAAAGCAGGATGTACTTCAGAGCTAATGGTTTAAATGACACCTCTGGTGCCCCAGACTTTCTCTCCTCCTCATTCCCATTTTCTCCTGTAGGGAACCTATGCAGACGGAGCATTCTGGGAACACCTTTAAGCAAATTTTTAAGTGGTGCCAAAATCTGGCTATCCACCGAGACGCTTGCAAATGAAGACTGAGGTGATGTGGAGGTTTAAAGGTTTAGGGAGAATACTGCATATCATTTTGTCTTTTCTAACTTAACACTGCTAAATGCGGCATTGAAAGCTGTAATAATTTTTATATACAAACATTACGTAAGATTTGCACAAATATTTAAAAGCAAGGCAAGTCATGCTTCAAATCGCACAATTTTGTCTTCAGTAGTTCTCATCCGCTGGGGCTTCTGCTCCCCAACTCCTCCTGTTCTTGGGGGTTTGGCTCATTACAAGTGATAGAGCATTTCATCAGCTAATTGAAAGGCTTGGTGTGGTCATTAATGAGGGTTCTGCTTCAAATACTTTTGTTTTCCCAGATAGTGACTGAAGTGACCCTTTGATAGAACAGCTTGGAAAGCCAAAGTAGTGCAGTGGAGATGAACTGACAGCTGAAATCTGGGAATATACTATTTTATCAGACTGCCTCTTCAGGAGTAATACTTACATGCATAGATACAAACATACTAATGTTCCATGACTTACCACCCTACATATGTGCTAATGCAGTGTATCCATGGGAGGGGTTGTTCCCTTTTCTTGCTCTCCCCAAAATGTGTTCATTAACAATTAGTCAGATTTGTGCTCTTTGTCGTGAGCTTGACTTTAGACTATAGAAATCCACATCAGGACAATGCACTGTTAACCTTAAAACATTTACTGTAGATACGGTATTGCAGTAGCTTTAGAAGTGCCTTTCATTGGGAGAAAACAGTAGCAGGATTACTCTAATGCAGCTGACACCCCCCCCAACTTTTTAAAGAAGATTGTTGTGGCAAGTTCTTGTTCCATCCCCTGCTTCCCCCTCTCCATTTCTGGAAACAACAGGCATCCAGAAGAAACAGCAGGTATTCCCTCTTTAAGGTTAAGCTTGTTTTTAAGTCCCACAGGATCCTCACCTTTTTATAAGGGCACCTTAATTACTCAGCATTACATCCCTGCACAGATCCCGATCCCTGCCAACCCTCTCCTCATTTTTTTGTAGGATGAAGTAGCTTTCAGCAGAACTCCTACTTGAGCCCTGCTGGAGGAGGTCTGGCTCCATATTGCCAGTTCCACGAGGAGTGCAGGTGCTGCAGTCACTGGTAGGCAGGTGCTGCAAGAAGAGCAGGGAGCAGTGCCTTCTTTCTGCAGACGTGCACATCCATAGGGACAGTGCAATGCACAAGCACTGCCTGAGGGAATTGCATCCAGTAGCCTCTGTCTGCTTAATGCAGCAGCCTCCTCATTGTTCTGAAACCTTTTTAAATGATAGCTCTCCCTGGATGCTGTGCCACAAAAGGACTTGAGTTTCACAGGGAGAAAGGCAGGAGCGTGAAGAATTCCAGGAGGGTGGAGAAATAGTGATGTGTCATTCTTGTAGGTTAAGGCTCCTGTCAGCTGCCTTCTCTGAACAGCAAGGCCATATTTTATATTAAATTATTTCTATGTAAAACACCAACACTGTTGAACTGATCCTGAGCCTCTATCCAGGTGTAGCCTTACCAGTTAAGGCACCAAAGGCCTTATATGATGGACTCAAAGCTGTTCTCAGTTTTCTCAGTGGGGAAAAAAGAAGGCTGCAGGATGGGAGTACACAGGATGGGAATACGCAGTGTATTTGAGTTTAAAAGGGAAGGGGATAGGATTTGGAGGTCTTTGTTTGTAAAACCAAACTGATCTTCAGCACAGCTTAAATCACAAGGTGGGGTTTGGCTCCCAGGCTGTTCCCTGTCCAAGGCTGTGCTGTGCTCACACTGCTGGGGTTGGAGAGGGAAGCAAGGCAGGGCTGGTGCAAAGGTGAACAATGTCAGGGGAGTGGGCTGCTTTTTTTACCTAGCCAACCTTCCAAACCCTGTTCCTATGCAAAGAAGCTGGTGTGTGTGTGTGTGTGCTGTGCACAACGTAGGCAGGCACAGGCTGTCGTGACACAATGCCAGGTGCTTCTGGGCAACTGTTTGTGAGGAAAAAACGTGCATCACCTCAATTGCCTAATTATGCTGCAAGATGAGCTGAGCGTGTTAAATGGTCCACAAACCAGTTGTGTTTATTTCCAAGCTTGCTGGAGCAGTCATCTCACTTGTTCATTATCAAAGGTTTGTATTAGTTTGCTTTTGCCATTCCTCTTTTCCCATTAGCTTACTGCTTTCCCTGGCCTGATACTTGACATAAAGACCTCAACCTGTGTGCTTAGTGTCTTTTGGTACCAATTTATTTTCTTTTAAAATGACAGTTAAAACTATAGTGTCTTTTTTTTTCATTACTTAACGATGTAACTTCTTTGGTTTAAAGGTACCAAAAATGTGTAAATATATTACTCCACAAAAGCAGCTGGTGGAATTAAAAAATGTTCAGGCTAGTACCCTTTGGGGGAAAAAATGGGTACTATATTTAAACAGAATTGTCTTTTATAAGGAGATTTCAGACATTTTTACATTTCAGTTCTAAAATGTGTACAGATGCTGCAGAGGGTCTTTGTATTTTATATATATAGCATGGGAGAGGGTTAAAAATAATATGCCTTTATAATAAACAAAACCTGTTAAAATACCTAATTGCCAAACAGACTTAAAAAGAAATTTTATAACATTCCAAAAAGGGAGTTAGGTAAGCAGAGGCTGAGAGGGGGCACCTCCTGCAGAGAAGAAGGGAAGAGATCCACCCTTCCCTAGACTTGAAGACAAGGTTCTGCTTCCTTGTGTGGCTCAGCCTTGCTGAGGAGTCTGAGCAACTGCTGTGTCTGTGGGAGTGAACGTGTGCCTGTGGATGCTGCTGCTTCGTCTGAGTTAAACAGCTGAATCCTTTCTGATATACTTTTGAAAGACAGGTACCAAGTGTAAATTTTGAAATATTCTCCACTCTGCACAGTTGCCTTATCAAGTCAGTAGGGACTGTTCTGAATATCTTTAATAACTTTCAAAAGCAATTTTGTGGTGTGAGTATGTATCTTTAACTTCTGTGTACAGAATACTGACATGCAAGTGTGTATATATATGTCTGTGTATATATATGTACACATATCTCCCAGATTTTCATTTCTGTTCACCATTTAAAACAAGATACTGTTAATGCCATTCTCATGTTGCAAGAGTAGAAAAGCTACCAAGCAGCTCATCCTTTTGTGTTTGTAGAAAATGTGCATTACTGCAGCTGTTCCTGGCGGAGTCATGACTTTGTACCACACATGGGGAGCTCCGTGGCTGCTCCTGTGGCTGCTGACCCCCAGTGCAGCAGCCAGGGCTCAGTGCAGGGCTGTGACTATGGTGGCACCTCAGCCTCCAGGTGCTACCCTGTGCCACACGTCCTGCCTCCAGAAATGCACTGAGAACTGAGTGTGTGTGTGTGTCTGCCCAGGCCTGCACGTGTGCTTTGTGTGCACCTGCCTGCAACCACTCTGGTCAGTTAACTGCCTTGTGTTTTAATGAAAATGTAGCAAGCTGGGCAAATGTTTTGGCTTATTCTCAGATGGAAATATATTAAAACCAAAAAAAAAATCTAACATATATTTAAGCAAAAGATGAAATCTTAAATTTGCCTCTAACCAAGAGACAGAAATCTGTACCTCAAATTGCTCTAGGCAGTAGGTTTCTAATGCTGTTGCTGTGATGGTTTACAGTTCACCATTTCAACTGAAACTAAAACCTTTGTGCCTGATAATGATTTACTGAGTAAAGTAGCAGTGGCAGAAAGATTATAAAATCCTAATGCTGAGTTGTGAATGTGAAGTAAATTAGAGTCAATAGAAGTTTGTACCTTTCCACAGTGAACTTCAGGTGGTTTTCTTTGACTTCCCCTAACAAAAAAAAAAAATTGTATGTGTGTGGTTTTTTCCAAGAATAGCATGGACACTGTGCTATAGAAAGATGATTAATAAAAATGATGTGCAAATTACCTTTTTTCTGGCTATATTTTATTACAGTGTCTTCAGTTTGCGTGGTGATCAGAACTTCTGATAGCAGGAAACTTATCGATATGAGAATGAAGACTCCAGAGAAAAGATGTTGGCTGTGTGTTAAAATTAAGAGAAACCCACGGGATTTTAATGTCTTAAAAGGGAATTCATCTTTTTAATTCCAATTGACTGACATATTTCTGAACGAGCAAACACATCAATTTATGTGGGGCAGAACTGACTATACTGAGTGTGGTCATCTTGGCACTGACCAACTCCTGTCTACTACCAGAAATATTTCCCTTTATACAGGTACTACAGATACAGCAGAAGGGGCTGTTAAATAAATTAGCCTTTCATACACAGCAGCACATTAGAACAGCATTAAAGCTTTATGCCCTACTCTGCCATCAGTGAACACCTGTATTTGTTTATGTACAAGTGCAAAAGTCAAATACAGAGTAGTAAGTGGGGACAGGCAGAGAACCACACTGGTCCTGACAATCCTGTCAAGGGGCTGAACTCACACCTTGTGAGGAGACCTGCCCAACATAATGAATCTGGGCCACACAGGCACCACAGAAATGAGCAGGACCTGATGTCCCAGATTCTGTATTGTAGAGATGTTCTCAAGGGGTACCAATGTGAAAGCAGCTCTTCCTCCTCACTAGGCAAACCCCCCAGATTACCTCAGAGAAGAAGTTAGGAATTGGGGAGGGAAGAGAAGGGCTCTGTTCTTCTGAATACAAAGTGACACGCAGTAAATCATACAGTCTTCTCTAATTATGTTTTAGAATGTTTTGTGCTAAAAGGACTACGGTAATGTTCCAAGAAACTACAATTTTAGAAGAAACTATTTTTAATAAGCAGCAGCAGCAGCCAGTGGTGTGTGTGCTGCCTGTTCCTTTAAGAACACCTGAGCTACCCACATGATCCAACCTCTGTCAGCTGAGGCGTTTGCTCTTGCCTCCGACGTCCTGCACGTGACAAACCTCCACTGCAGCCCCCAGCTTGTGCAGCTCGCTCAGCCACAGCATCTGTTTAGGAGACAGGCGGTCGTTGGGGCCCTTCACCTCCACCAGCTACAAGGAAAGGGGGATGGTTAGGAGTGTGCCCACGGAGGAGCTGAAGGATCATTAGCTCCCACAGAAGAAGTATTTTTTTATGGCTGTTATTTGTGACAAAAATGATAAAAGATGTTAGCACAGTGGAAGGTCGAGTGGATGCTGAATTCTTACCCCATATTTCAAAATTTAACTGTAAGAATGAAATTTTATATAGCAAATATCCACCAAAACACAGACAGAGGCCCTGGTGAATGAAGACCTCTCATACTGAAAAATCAATTGTCTGCACCCTCACCTGCTCCAACTGATACTGACAGCAACTTAGGTGTTCTAGAGAACTAATTTCTGCTATTAGCTCTGTATCATAAACACATAACAAGTTGCTCCAACAGATGAGGTGTCCAGTAGTCTTCTAGTAGCTATTTCCCTACCATGCAAGGCACCATCCATGACTATTTACTAAATTTCTGTAGCAGACACTGACACAGTTGTAGACTCAAATAGTCCAGATTTTGTCTAAGTGGTGCCAGTAGAACCCCTTGCCACCAACAGTCAGAATGTGTGTGGCTGATTGGTAACAGGTGCTTTACATTACCTTTAATCAAAGACCTTTTCTACACCAACCTTAGCCAGGGTTGATAGTTGCTGGCTCTCCCTACGCCCATTAAAGCTCCAGCACAGCTGCTGGAGGAGCAGATAATCACCCACTGCTCCGTGGGGGCTGGGCAGCTGAGCTGTAGCTCCGACTCCACCACCACAACAGGAAATTACAGTTTGTGTGGGCTGACAAGTGCAAGGTTTTACACGAGGGGAGGTAACTGAGCTCTGAGTATTCCCGTGCTCCCCACACACCTTGAAGTGCTGGCTGTGGGAGCGCCACACGAGCAGGTCGGGCAGCCCCCCCCGGCAGTGCCGCAGGTCCCTGGACAGCCGCCGGAAAACACCGCTCAGGAACGTTCCTCCAAGGCAAGAGACCAGGCTCTGCAACAGAAGGTTTGGTAGTTGGGGTTGGTTTTAATTTCCTGCAGAACCATTTCCCAACCCTCACAAGAATATTGGATGGCCCAGCTCAGTTCTTTGTTTAGTCTTGCATAACAAGAAACATTAACTAGATGTTTTCTACATTAATTTTCCTGCTGTGTTCCCAGCTACTGTTGCAGGAAAAGTGACCATATGAGAATATTGTAACAGTACCTGTCCAGGGGCTTCAACAAAAGTCTCCCTAATCCTAATTCTTCCCTCCCACCACTCTTGATCTGCCATGGTTCCATGCCTCAATACAATCTGTGAGCACACTAGGGCCAGATGTAGTAGCTGAATGTCAAGCCTAATTGGGGTGCCCATGCTGGACAACACTTACTTACCTGGACTTGTGTGAGGGAAATAAAACGTCCCCAGTTAACCAGGGCTGCTGTTTTTCCCTCCTGACTGGTCCAGACGTCAGCAACCAACTTTGCCAGTGTCTCAGAGGAAGCGGTGTGAAGCTGCTGGAGTCTGGCCTCTATGACAGCCCTCCTGTTCTCATAGAAGCTGTCAGTGTATAAATCCAGGGGGTATGTCTGGATGAAAAGGTGAATACAGCTCTGAGGAACTGCCAGCAGAGTAGCTACTCCCAGAATGACAATGTCCTACTTCATATTTTTCTTAACTAAAAAGTCACTCAAACATTGAGCTGATTTATCTTGAACATGCCCACCACATAAATATTTATTAACTAGGAAACATTTGTATATGTTTTAACACCCAATGCCAGTGCAACAAACACTGGCCACATCTCGGCCTCTGCTCTGTTGTTTTGAACTCTAGACAGAGGTTTCCTTTAACAAAGAATTCTGTGCATTCCCAGCACTCTGTGTTCCAGGTGGGATCAAGACTGCTCAGGCACAGTGAGCCGTTTGAGGTGAAAGAACAAAGCTGTGATGAAGCTGGGGCTTCATCCTCCAGCACCCACAGGAAGAGCCCCAGACAGTGCTGAACACTTAGGGTGTAAAAAGCCCCTGCAGCAATTCAGCTTTGACTGCTGCTGAACAGGCAGGGCCCAAGAGCCACGGCAGCTTTCCAAAAGCAAGTGCAGAGTGCTTAGGAAACAGCCTTACAAAAATGGCTGCCACACATAATCCCAGGAAAATATAGCCTAGGAACGACCAAGAGAATCAGGTGTGAGCTGTCAGCTCATCACTGTTTATGCCTGAGGATCATGATAGCTTTGCTCCGCATTAATAAGGACAACAAGAAGAGCTATTTGTATGAATTCCATTTCACAGTTTTGTATGGCCTTTGGAGTTACAGCTGTCCCCTTCCCGTCCTCCCTGTGAGCCTGGTGGTTTTCAGCTCAGCCACAAGGACTTCTGCTTCAGATGGTGAAGAAAAATAAAGCCACAAGACCACCTGGAATTATTGACCTTAGGGTGTTACAGGGAGTTGTTGGAGAGGGCTGTGTAATGTTGTTTGCTTGCTTCTTTGTCAAAAACGAGGGATGATCCCAAAAAAATGGTGGAGTGAGGTGGGTAGGGGTGTTAACAAACCCTAGTTTAAAAATAAGGCTACTGAAAAGAAACAGACTATTTTTTTTTTCCAATGGAATACGTCATCTTCCAACAAGAGGAACAAGGCTGTGGCATAGCAGTGTTTCTCCACTGACTATAAAGGACACCTTGCCCAGTGAGCTCAGCTACAGGACACAAGCATTTAGCCAGAGCAATCCCACCCTCTCTGACTGTGAATCCAGCCTGACACAACAACTGGTTACTGAGGGGGCCCTTGGTAATAAACCAAATGTAACAAATAATAAAATGAAGGGAACACCAAGGTGTGTCTGGAAAGTCCCTCAGAATAAAATGTTAATCTAATCCCAAATAAGATTTTAACATGGTTACTGAATCTACAGCAGTGGGCAAATAAATTAACCAAAGAAAGCCTTTCAAAATTACCTGATAGGAATTTCTGAACACGTCAGGTATGTCATCCATGAAAATGATATCCCACATTAGAATCCCATACAGTGTAATAAACGTTGAGCCTTCCCCATGAATACCTAAAGGGCAGAATTTAATAAAAATGGAAACATTAATTTCTACAGCAATGTCATATGAAGAGGTACTGAGCCATCACAACCCAAAGCAGAAACATGCCATGTTCAGGTTCATGACCAGCTGGTGTCAGCACACATTCTCACTGCAGCTGCAAATGCAGTTCATTCCTGTCCCATTCCCCAAGCCTGCTGCTCCCAGGCCAGGGAACTTCGGCTGCAGCACAGCTTCCATCCCTGCCCTGGCTCCCACAAGGCTTACTGGGCTAACTCTGACAAATTTTAAATATACTTTTTTAACATTAAAAAAAATACAATATGGATAATAATATATATTAAAAACATGATATATATTTATAGTATATAATTACATCTTGTCTATCAAACATTATTCTATATAGCTGTTCTATTTTATTGTAAATATTATATATTATGCCTTATATATGTAAACATATTTTATATGTAAATACATATGTGTTCATGCATGTATACATGTGCCCCCATATGTGTATATATATATTCATGCACACATATGAGCATGTCAAAACAACACGTCAAGGACACCAAGGAGAGCTTCTTCAAATACCGCAACACCAAAAGGAAAACTCAGGCTAATGTGGGCCTGCAGCTAAATGGAGGGGGGGCCTGGCAACAGGGGACACAGAGGGCAGGGTTCTGGAACACCTTCCTTGCATTGGTCTTCACTGCCAAGACCAGCTCTCAGGGATCTCTGACCCAGGAGACCTGGGGAAAGGAATTTGGAAGACCTTTCCTTGGTTCAGGAGGACTGGCTTAGAGAACACGAGGGCAAATGTGACATCCACGAGTCCATGGGCCCTGAGGGATGCACCCAGAGCAGGCAGACACCATGGTGAGGCTACTCACCATCATCTTTGGAAGGTGGTGCCCATCAGGAGAGGTGCCAGAAGAAAGCAAATGTCACCCCATTCTTCAGAAAGGGAAAGGAGGACCCAGGGAACTCCTGGCCAGTCAGGCCTCACCTCAGCCCCTGGAAAGCTGACAGAGTGCCTCATTCTGGGAGCCATCTCTATCACATGGATGACAAGAAGGTGATCGCGAGTGGTCAGCATGGATTCACTACAGCTAAACAACGCCTGATGAACGTGACTGCCTTGTACAGTCAAGTGCTGTGCACTGAACAGGCTGCCAGAGAGGCTGTGGAGTCTCCCTCACTGGAGCTATTCCACAGCAATCCTGTGCCATGTGCTCTGGAATGGCTCTGCTTGAGCAGGGTTGGACCACATGACCCCACTGTGGGCCCTTCCAACCTTAACCATTCTGTGTTTCTATGTGAACATTTCTATGTATATGTATGAACATACATATATTCATGCGAACACAGGGAGACATATAGATGTATGAATATATATATGTATATAAATGCAAACACAAGGAAACACTTTTTCACTGTGAAGGTGATGAAGCACTGGCACAGGCTGCCCAGAGAGGCTGTGGAGTTACCCTCCTTGGGGATACTGTAAAGCTGGACATGGTCTGTAAGAGTGGGCTCTTGAGCTGAGGGTTGGACAAGATGACCCCCAGAGCTCTCTGTCAACTTCAGCCACTCTGTGATCTTTGTTTGTTGTTAGTCTGTTAGTACAATATATTATCTATAGTAGTGTAAGCATCGTTACGTCGTACATACACATCCCAGAATGTATACGTTATTATACACTATGTAATGAATAGTTTTGTGTGTATATATATATATATGTATTATACATGCATGATACCTCATACATATGAGGGGGAGCATGTATGCGTTGGGGTGTGTGCATGGAGCTGGAATGGGAATTCTGGATCATCACTAAATCACACATGGCCACTGCGTGCTCAGAACTGTATGGAGCCAAGAAGACTAATGGTGAGTGGGTGGGAGTGAGGAACTGAGTGGGGATTTCAGCACAATTCTCCCAAATTCTAAACATTGTCCCCTCCCTATTTACCCTTTTCTGACATAGCCACTTTTGCTCCAACAGTATTTGGGAACATATCAGTAAAATAAAACTATATTAAAATACATATTTTATAGAAAGATACAAATTTTACCTTTAAAAATAACCTGCCTACCTTTTTGTATTTCACTTTTTTCCTGTAAAACAGACCTATCTGTTCTTACTGGTCAATGGCTTTTCACAGCTACTGAGTTGTAAAAATACACAAACAACTACTAATAGAGTCTTTCCAAAAAATCCTGCAGTGTTGTGCTATTGGTATATACTGTTTTCATGGACATCTAGTACCAAAAATCAGTGGAGGTTTACATTTCCTTAGTGACACTCCCATAAATGATAATGCTAGCATTTTGCCTTCTTTGTTCAATGGTAAGAAAGACAAAATAAGTGATTTTCTGTGTAGATGAAGAAAAAACACTGGGGGTTTTCCTAATACATTTCAAAACCACCTTTGGTAAATGAAGGCAGCAAATCATTAAAGGCCAGGAAGCAGGTCAGGTTGAAAATATACATTAGAGCACTTTGGTAAGGAAATGATGTATTAGAGGTGCTTGGGAAGGAAACAGAATCTGGTGTAATGAAATCAGCTAAAACTGGTCTATTAAGCAAACTGATTAGTAAATAGTTTCTTTACTCCCACAGTGAAATCACTGTAAAATATCCCCAAACCAACAGCGCTGTTACCCTGATCGAAACCATTCCTCCTGTAATGAGTTAATGCCAGTTCCTCCACTGAGCACATGACAGTGGATACACTGCAGTCTTCTCCTCCTTCTCCATCACCAATATCCTCCACGAGAAACACAGATTTTCCCATTCCCATCTGAGGACACATCTTTCCACTGATTGTAACCTGAACATATGAAAACATTTGGTTACTTTGCATCATCATGTTAAAAAAGCTTTAGCCCAAAACCCCCTTTTCAGTTTTCTTAAAATCAGAACTAGATTTGTTTCCAAAAATCAACTGAATAAAACTTAACCTGCTATTCCTGTGAAATCATCCTGTTTAGCTTTCATAAACTGGCACATTTTTCAGAAAACAAATGTCTAGCAAAAATGCTGGGCAGATGGGAATGTAGCCTTTCTATATGCAGGACCAGGAGCTAAAATACAGAAGACTGAGGAGACTGAGAGAGGAAGTGCGGCTCTGCTCTGATTTTGTCCAGACAGAATTATCTTTACAATGGCATGGAAGATTTTTTAAAAATCCATTCTAATATGATACAAGCGCACCACACTGAATACTTGCACAGCACATATTTAGAGCGTGTAACTCCCAAAAGTTCCGAAAAGAATGCTGGCATTTTTTTCAGCCATTATTCTAATGCTGACACTATGCTAAGGTTACTATCACTTTTTCTAGCACACAGAATGCTTGGCCTGCAGCCACCAGAGACAATGCACTGATCTGATCAGACTCTTCAGACAGAAAGGCTCTGAGGGCATTACTGATAAATTAGTGGAGTTTATGGCTGATCACACCCATAACACATATAAAGCAATGCAAATTAGATCAGTGTACAGCTGACTAACTTCAGACAAGAAGCTGACCAGTGTAGAAGCAATTGATTACAAAAGGCTTTTGTTTTAGAAACCCATTTGTATTCCTTTTCCTGAAGCATGTCAGTCAGAGACTGGTGTACAAATGTAACAAGTCTCCCAGATTATTTTTCCTTGTCAGAAGTAAAAGGAGCTCACAAGTTGCTGCTCCCTTGCTTACATGTGTCACATCCTCCACAGTGAGGAGGGGCAGGTCCTGCAGCAGGCCCTGGAACTGCTTGCAGCTGGGGGAGTCTTTGATGCGCAGGGCGCGCTGGCACAGGGACAGGCGGTGACCGGTGCGCACGGCCGGGTCTGCCAGCCCTCTGCGGATGCAGCCAATGGCCTGGCAAAGAGCAAGGGGACAAACAACAATTTACAGAGATCTCTGCACACCTCTCTGTTCAAGAGCAATTGACTGAAGGAGCACAAACATGTGAGTGTAAAAACGAGCATACAGGACAGGGCCACCTTGCCAACTGATGTAGTGGAGCTCTAACCAACGAGTAACATTTTGCAAGGAGGCTTCTGGATTCAAATTTACACTAGTACAGTAAAAAAAAATCCTCTTCATTTCTACTAATCAGTATAAGATTAAAGAAATGGATTAATTTTCCTAGGAGAAACTGGTTGTCTGACCTTGGGATTCCTACCAATATCTGCATTTTTAGGAGACTCTACTCCACTGTTCTTTCCATAAGAAATATTTTTTTAATGTTTTCAGACAATGCCTGCAGTGTTTCCAGCTTTCCAGCAGCAGTTGTGAAGATACCTTCTTAATGTTTTTCAAGTGCTGATGTAAATTCAGAGCCAGCCGATCCCACCATCTCCCTCTGCTGTCAGCACAGTACACATCCTGGGCCAGGAGGCTCTGCAGCTGCTGCACTGCTTCCTGTAGCAATGGGATTGTACCTTTATTAACTGGCTTACAAAACCAAGTTCAAGTTAGCTTGTCACTTCCCCTTCTAATTAATGAATACTACAGAAAGTTTGTCTCTGGACAATCCAAACCTACTTTTTACTCCATTACCCAATATACCTGTTTCTGATGCATATGCGTATCTTAAAAACACTAGAATAGAGACATTTTTTTGTAAACTTAAAGGTTAGCTGCCAAAAATACAGTATTTTTATCCTTTCTGTATTTCTCATTGTATATAAAAAATATCTAAGTGTTACTTGTTGCTTTTTTGCAGAGGTGAAGTCTTCAGAATAATCTGATTTGTTTTAACATGTAAATCAAAGGCCTTTGGAGATGTTAGCCCCCAAGGAAGAGGCAGGGATTTCTGGAAGAATTCTCTTTCAAGATTTTTCTTATTTAAAAGCAATAGCCAAATCTAGTGAAACACAGGTATCTTTAAATAATGAAAGAAGCATATCTCAGCAATAGTCTTACGGTGTATTATATATGGTAAATCTTCAATGCATAAGCAGAAATCAAAAAAATTTAACTTTCTAGAGCAGCACAAAAAAAGGGCTCTTTTCCCTTAAAAGTAACTTGTTACTAGAACTGCAGCAAGGCCTGGCAAACATTACCACCATTTTCCAGCCATATCAGAAATGTAAAACAATGTACAAAAATTTAAGCACATATTCCTATTCACTTCACCACTTTACCTTATACTTGTGAAGTCTCTGCAGAATTTCAACTCCTTGAGAAAGGATTCTTGTGTACACCCAGCCAACCGTGAAACGTCGCAGGTAATCAGGTAAAACTCTGTGATAGCTGAAAAATAAGAGCAGCTCAGATCCATTTAATTACAGCACTTTAAATTAATAAAATTCTTTTACTAAGAATACTTATATCTAAAGCACTTATAAAAATTAAATGCCTTATATATCCAAATTGATCTGAAATGAGTATCCCAGCTTCAAAGTCAAGAACCCAAAGGTAAGGCAATAGTTTGGCTTAGGGAGCAGCACTTGCACAGTGTATTTTAGTTTCAACACCAGTGAAATTATCAGTTAATCAGTTTCACAACAGATGCAAAACAGTAACTTATTACATCATATTTTGTTACCAACTTATTCTCATAAGCCAGAAGTTGAACTTCAGAAACAAAGCTGGATAAAAGAAGAAGTCTAGAACAGGAATTTCCTGCCATAAAAGAAGACTAACATCTTTTCAGTAGGCACCTCTGTGTTTCAGGACAAAGTCTTTTAAATGTCTTATTCAAATCAAAATAGATTTTTCCACTGTCTTCAGTGTAAAATGGAACAGACCTCCCAATGACCCTCTATGAATATTATTTTAAATCAGTTCACATGGAACTGAATATCATGCCAAACATAAGGCTTTAACTTGTGGTGTATCATTGAGCCAGAAAACAAAATAATTAAAAGAAAAACTGATAAAGAACACTTCATATCCAATACATGTTATTTCAGTTCTCAGATATTCAGTAACATTTCCTGAGCAACACCCACTTGGAAATCTCAAGACGTGAATAACCCAGCATGTTTTCCCACAACATTTGCAACATCCTTTTGTCCACAGTCAATTTTAATTTCTGCTTATTGCCATTTGTTTGAAAGTCATAAAAAATACTATGACAAGGGAAAAATAAGGCTGTTGTTCTCATGCACTGGCACATAGAACAGAACTGTTTTAGCGCTTTATCCATGCCTACCAACTCTTTCCCAAGATTTTATAAAAAAAGGTCTTTTCATATAGTAACTTAAAAGCTAAACAAACAATCAGGAAGTTCCCAGCTTTCAAGAACATTAAAGTCTCTAGCTTTATCAGGCCTAAATAACATAAGCCTCTCTCAAAAGGAAAAGTACCCAAGGTAAGATAAAACAGTTTCCTGCAAACACTAGGCCAGTTTCCAGTTCACTACCTCAAAGAGGGATGATTCTTCAGTTCTCTCCAGGTTTCTTTAGCACACAAATACATCTGATTAGCTTCTTCCCAGTTCCCATTTACCATTGCAGCAGCTATATCATTTGACAGATGAACAGCAGTTGCATACCTGTGGTAAAAAACCACAACAATTTTATTAAGCTTAAAAAGCATCTACAGCTGAAAGAAATTCTTCCCTTCCAGTCTCCAAAGACATTAGAACATGTAGCCATCTTTATTCTTAATCTTGTAGGATTAGCAGAGTTTAAACTAGCAGGGTACGTGGTGTTTAAATTTCCTTAATACCAGAGAATATAATTTTTGTTTAGTTCCTAAGCAGCACAGCAAATGAAGAAACAGCTTTCATAAGATGATCATGAAGCAAATAAATATGCTATTTTGGCTCGAAATGCAAGCCACTGTGAATTACAAGTCCTACCTCGATACAAAATTGTATTTAAAATCATTGCAAAATTAACACTTCTACATACATACATCTGGAATTCTACATTTGAATTCTTATTTGCCTGCACAAGTGCTGCAGTAAAGCTTTTCTAGAAATGAACAGATTCCCAAGCTGCCAAAGCTCTCCTTACCTGATAAGATCCTCTCTGTCCTGGAAGACCTGTGTTTTCCTGTATACTGTGTAACTGGGGAACACCATATGCCCCATGTTAGCCCTAAGGACTGTGGAGAGCAGGCCTTGTCCAGCACTGCCAGCTTCTTCCTCTTCCAATGACTCAGGCAGTGAAAACAGCAGCAGAATTCGAGAAAAGACAGCCCGAGGGCCTTTGCAGACCCTGACACATTTTCCAGCCAGGTCCTTCACCCTGGAAGGACAAATAAAATTACTATAACAAATGGTTTTTACCATCACTTTTAAAAACTAAAATAAACTGAATGAAGTATGAGAATAACTTTTTTTCAAGCCAATTAATGCATAAACTTGATTTTCCTTGAAAGAAGCAGAGAGACTATAGAGTCTAGTATTTACTTTGACTCACTCTGAATTGAAATATAAGGCTGCCCTTTTTTTTTAATAAATTTACTAAATGCATTCCTCTCTTGAAAAGGTATCTAGATTTCAGTCATTTGAAGCACAACTTCCACTCACCTTCAAAATGTAACTGTAAGCATTTACCTTTTTAAAATCACTGTCCCAACACCAGCCTGGCTCCTACTGAAGATCGAACGCTGCTTTGACAGCCTCAGAAAATCATCCACAAGTTGCTGTTTCTGACCGTTTGGGTTTGGCAAGTGAAAGATCTTTGCCAGTGTTTTTAGCTCAGGGGCTGAAAGCAAATCCAACCCTTCACACAGGTCTTCCAATTCAGATTCTAAAAGTAAAATTATCCACATATATTCATTCTATGTTACACACATACACTCAAGCAACAGCTCACAGTACATTCATACAACCTAGTACTAATCTAATGATTTAGGTTCTTCAAAAATGTATTATCAATGCTATCTGGTTCACCCTGAAATTCTTCTGGATCTTCTTCTGGACCTTTTCACAGGTCTGCTTTGAAGGAATGGAATAATCAGAAAAAGAACACCCTTTACAACTTCAAAACAACAGCAAAGATTAAAAAATCTGTTGAGTTACAAAAAAAAAAAAATGCTGTTCAGAAAAACTGGTCTTCTCTATCATCTAATTTGCACTATCTGTATTTTCACAAGACCACTCATCTACCTGAAGCCTTTATTCTGCACCTCTATTCTCTTCCCAAGGCACGGACAAGCATGTAGTACATTGAACTCTAACAAGACAAAACTGCAGATTTTATTTGTAGTATTTTAAAGGTTTATTGATGCTGGCCTTACCTGTTTGTAGAAATCTGACTTCAGCCAGTTCTTCAATTATTGGTGACAAATCCACACTTATCTCTTCATACTCTATTTTGTTCACCTTTAACCAGTTCAGCTTGCGTTGAAAAAGTCTCACATATAATTTCTGCCCACCAACTGCAAATTTATTTAAAACAGGGAAGGACAGAAAGAAGAGTAAATTCTCAACACAGTACTAGGCACAATCACCACCTTAACCAGAAAAATTACTTTGATGCAGGTAGTCTCTAAAACACATTTTAAATCTCCCCATGTTCTACAAGGAGACTTGATAAAATACCAGGACTTACCTTTCCAAGTAATTAATAAGTTTATTAGAATCTTTAAGTTTTGTAGGTGGAAAAGTATTACAACATATTTTGTAGGCAATGTACATTACTAAAATTCATTTTGACATGCTTACCCTTCAAGAAATATTTTGTTTTAAAGAAAAAGACAACTTCATTTTTCAACCCTGCATACTGTGGTGTTAAATAGGTCTTTTTGCTTTCTTAACCAGTCATTCAATAACCAAATATTTCATGCTGGGGAACAAAAGAAGCTGTAGTCTGACAGAATAATGTCGTAATCACAGAACAACTCTTTGTGCAGCATTCTTCAGATTCTTATTTTTCCAAAGATAAGCCTAATTTTACAAATATATCTACTGAAAACAATGAGAAAAAACCTCCTGATCATTTGATTTTATCAGGGAAATATTCTTTTAAAGTACCTTTTAAAAAGACTTTTTAAATACTAACGATGCTGAAATTCAACAAAATAGCTTATTAAATTTTAGCTGAAAATAGTCTAGCTATTGTTACTACATTCAACAACCTTCTGAATACTTCATTCAACTCCCATTAACTTCTAAATTTTTTACCCGTCTGCTGCTGCTGCTTAACTGAAACTGATCATTAATAAAAAGACACTGAAACACTAGCAGGCCCAGGTATACTTAAGAAATGGCAGATAAACATTAAAAGTTCATTTAACAATTCTCCTGTCCTTAGAAGGCTTTTTCAGTCTTTTCTTTAATAGAACTTTTCCAGGATCAATTCACTGACAGAACTACATTCAGACATATAAGTCTGTCATTTTCTCTGTGGGGTTGTAACTCCTTTAAAGTCTGTCCCCAGTTTTTATCATTCTGGAGAAAGGAAAAGGGTTAACACATGGACATTCTTTCCCCACACCATGGAAGTGACCAAACTAGGGCTCCAATAATAATTTCATAATAAGCTTCATAAACTTACACTCACATTATTCACTGAAGAATAGTAGACATTTCAGCAGAAAATAATTAAATACTGAAAATACCTATATTGAAGCAACCTCATAGTACTAAGCAGGTACTATGGGATTTTTTGTGTTATGATAACTGAAAGATGACACTTGCTTAGGTAGAAACTTCTAATGTGGGACAGATAATTCATCTACCTGAGCTTTTAAAGTATCCTGCCTGGTATTTCTTGAAGGCAACGACATCCATCTGTCAGTTGTCCAGGATTTGTTATCTACTGACTTAGTGCTATCCTCTCACTTCTCACAGCTCAATTGCTGCATCTTTCCTACCCTGCAAAGAGAGATTTTTTATCTGTGATCCTCACATCCAGTGATTATCAGCACCACTTTGCAGTAATTCTTCCTGTATTCCCAACTCCCGTGAGAGGGGAATTCTGGAATCACACTACTGAAAGAGAAACAAGCAGTTCTTTTATTTAACATAACAAGCTCCTGTTACTGATCAGTGTTGTTCACATCCAGGGAAGTGTGGATGCTAAAAAGCAGGAGCAGAGGAATTTTCCAGCTGCCTTTGCATTTTATGAAGTTTCTTTCTCATACAGCTAGCTGAGAAAAACAGTTGCTGAAGCACTTCGTGAAGTTTTTCTTTCTCATGCTTTAGCTGAGAAACAGTGAAAGATGGTTTTGTAAACTATTACTATATCTTGCACCTGGGTTTGTTTTCCAGCCTTGATTTGGTACTTTGGAAAAAATATTTTGAATGGGTGTTGGAGAACCTCAGCCAATCCCTCTAGGGGGTGGCTGGTCAAGCGACCAATCATATCATGCTCTCACACATACAAAGATATATAACCTAGCGTGTAAATAATAAAATAATTCCCTTTTCTCCTTGGATTGGATTGTGTTGTTTCTCGCCGGTTCTCGGTAAAACAGCGACAGGGAAGGGAATGTGGAAATGGGGAAGGTATATGCTGAACATCTCTTTTAGTATTTGTCAAAGTAGCCAACGCCTGTATACACTGCTGGCCTAACTGTGAGTTTATTCCTGGATCTGTGGATGCAAATGATATGCACCTACTGCTTGCCTCAGAGAGCCAGTAACAAGACCTTTGCTGCTTCCTTTCTTTATATATCCCCCTTTTAACTATCACAAGATAAACAAGGCATTACCAAGCTCCAAGATGTCACCACTGTAATATTCTCATGGCGTGGAGTGCACCAATGGGCTCTGCAGACCCCCCCCCGGTTTGGCTGCTTGTGCCCATGGCCAGCTCAGATCCATTAAGCTGTGCAAGCCAGGCTGCTGGGAGGGCTGTGTGAGGCTGTGTCCCCCCATTCTCTCAGGAGCTGTACCTAACAACATTAGGAGAGTTTATTTACAGAAAGCCACTGAGGGGTATATCTCCTGAGAAAAAGGAGCTTCTTCCCTTAAGGAATTCATCAAATTAAATTATCAATTCACATAGCACTTCTCACATAAAACTATGTAACAATGCTCTCTACAAGAGGTAATGTGGAAACGCGTTTTTTAAAAAAGATACCTGATAATTTGTAGAACTTGGTTATAATGTTCAAATCCTGCTCATTAAATAGTCTGATGTCATCTTCATTCTCCAATACGGCTCGCAGCAGTACTAAAAAATTCTGGAGGTAGTATGGGTGACCAGGAGAGCTGGGCACAGAGAAGACCTCATCTATTTTGTCTAGAATGTCCCCGGTGGAATCCTGAGATTCTACCTTTTCCACAGTTTCTAACGAAGTATGGTTCATTTCATTCTTAAAGTCTTCAAGAACTTCCACAGGAAGTATCTCTACATTGTCCCTGCTAAAGCAATTTTCTGTCCCACAGTTCACTTCTGTCTTTGAAGAAGGAGTAACTTTAGTGTGAGGCTGAGTCTCGACTTCCAAATTACTGGTTGGGTCTGCTGAAGTATGGATGGCTAGAGATGTTTCAAATTTATCAGGACTAAGAATCACACCTTCGGACCTGCTTTCTGCTTTGGTGCTCCTTGTATCAGATGGGAACCTTTTGTCATCACTGTTACCAGCCAGTAAAGGTACCTGAACCATATCCACAAGGTCTTCTTGATTACATTTGTTTATTTCGTTTTGAAATTCAGGCTCCCTCTTTGAAAAATTTTGTTCCTGGTGCTCTCCCTGAGAAGGCTGATTTTCTTTCTGAGAACTCTGCCCAGCATCAATCTCGTCGTCGTCGTGTGCTGCAGCACTTCTACAGCCACTGTGAACGGCTGGAGGCGAAGAGTTGATCTCTTCATACAAGACCTGTTTTCCTCCCTGGAGACAGCGTCTTCTGGACAGTTTTGAAGACAAGCTTCCCAAGGAGACTATTTTAACTGTCTGAGCCTGTGATTCATTGTTAACACTAGAGACTGAAGTATTATTGTTAAAATAAGGACTAGTCTGTTGTGCTGCACTCCCTCCTGCTTTCGATAAATTACTTTTGGAAGGACTTGTTTCTAGATTTAAGAGGTTTTTTGAAAAATATGAGCTGGAAGTAATGCTCAGATTTGCAGCTGGGGGACTCTTATTCCTAAAAGAATTCAGTGTAGCATCAATGGCACCAATCTCACCACAGTTTCTCTGACATGTTTCATCAATGTGCTTATTTATTCCATATCTTGGCACCAATTGCCCACACATGGGACAGCCAATTTTGGCAGGGGGGACATTGTTAAAAAAGGAAGTAATAGAGGATGATGCTGAAGGTGTAGATGGTGTTCCTGTAGTTTCCACTTTTTTTGTTGTTTCTTTTTTCTTCTTATTTTTACTGAGTGACAAACTTATTTGGGATCTTTTGATTCCTGAAGACCTAGCTTCTGCCATTACAAAACTTCACAGCAATTACATCGCACAGACAAGTCAATTCAGGGCATATTTCTTTATTTTATAATACTTAAAAGACTTTTCTTGGCTTTTCCTTTCCCATCTGTAATCCTCTGACATGCCTTCAAGAAAAAAAATACATTGAATGAGTGGTCTTCTAAGGTACTAGATGCAACCAAGACGTATAGAAGTGGAGAAGTGAAGCAATCCTTAACTTACAATGCTACTGTCCTTTAGCTTGCCTCACCAGGCAGAGAAGCATACCACAAGCAAGCTGAGCACTGCAGGTGCCTTTAAATGGCACAATAAATGGAAAATTAACCTCAAGTCTGCATTTACATCAGCAAGTGAACCTGGAATTCAAATAGGCAAGTTCTCTAATATTCACAGAACAATCAGCGTTGGAAGGCACCGCTGGAGATCATCCAGTCTAACCCCCCTGCCCAGGCAGGGTCACCTGGAGCAGTTAACACAGAGAACGCATCCAGATGGGTTTGGAATGTCTCCAGAGAGGGAGACCATGATCTCCCTGAGCAGCTGTTCCAGTGCTCTGCCACCCTCAGTGTGAAGTTCTTCCTCATGCTGAGGTGAAACTTCTCGTGGTTTAGTTTATGGCCATTGCTCCTCGTCCTGTCGCTGGGAACATTTTATCATTGTCTTGTCTGCTACTGAGAGACTATTTTCAGCGCCAAGCACTCGTTTCCAGAGCACACCGGGCTGCCCTGCAGCCCTCACCCTCACGGCTGCTGTGCCTGCCCGAGCCCGTGGTGCGGCCGGGCTGAGCTCTGCCAGGGCCGCGGCGCCAGGCCGCTCTCCAGGTGTTCCGGACGGCGGGGCCCAGGTTCCCAAGTCATTCCTGGTGCTGCCATCCAAACGTGCCCGCCCTTTGCCGGCCTGCCCCGCTCCCGCCACCGCTCCTCCCCGCGCCTGGACCCCCCCTCGGCCAGCCGTGTCCCCGGGGCCAGGAGCCCAGGCGGAGCCCCCCACAGCCCGCCCGGCCCGGCCCGGCCCGGCCCACCTTTCCGCCCTTCCCCACGCACCGGCGCCGCAGCCGCGCGTCGCTCCCGGGGCCGTGCGGGCTCGGGCCGCGCCGTGAGGGGCCGGGCCGGGGCCGCCGCCGCTCCCCGCCCGCCGCCAGGCCTGAGCAATGCAGCGCCGATGCCGGGCAGCGCGCTCTGCACGCTCCCTCACGCAGAGCGAGGGCTGTTGTAAACACCGTGCCCTCCTCAGATTTAGAATTTTCTTTTATGACAACGCGTGGAAAACAATTGAGGTGTACCGGGGCATAACAATCCTGTGCCATGCACTCTGGCATGACCCTGCTTGAGCAGGGAGGGTGGACCAGATGACCCAACTCTGGTCCCTTCCAACCCAAACCATTCTGGGATTCAGTCTAAGTTATTAGTCTAAGCCAGTTCCTAGCTCTGGGTTCCCACAGGCTTAAAAACCTTTTGTGTCCTCCCTCTCTCCCAATCATGATTTCAAAATATAATTTCTGTAATTTAAATGCCTGGGTACATCTTAAATTCTTCAATAAACGCAGTTACTCCTGCTAGAGATACAGAGCTATTACAACAGCAGATACAAAGCTATGGGCTATAGATTAAAGAGACTGTAGAGTCACAGCATATGTCAAGTATTGTACATGATTGTATATCTGCCCACAACAAAAACCTTTCTTTTTGGAATAAATCAGAGGTCTATGGTAGAAAATATAAGTAAAATCTACAGGAAACTGTCTGAACATCACCTCACAAGCTCACAAAGCATTTTAAAGATCAACACAGAATAAAACCTACTCAAATTTGGAAAAAAATTTTAATATATACAAGATGCAACATATAAAAAACGTAAATTACAACTTCAGTTTATGAACAGAGAGTGCTTTCTCCTTCTTCTGTTTTTTCTTTAATTTGCTTGCATCTTTGATTTGCATTCTCACTTGATCTTGCAGCTGAGAAAAGAAGGCCTGGGATGATTTCAAGGCCTTGTCTTTACCTTCATCCTGTCAATGGACAAAACATTTGTTATAACCGAGAAATGTACAAACAGTACCATTATATTACTTACTAGTTACTCACACATAATGGTATTTGACTTCAAAAAGATCTGGTAACTGATTTTCAAAGGGTATTTTTCACCACATTTTTATTCCACTCCTACTATCTAAAGAAATAAAGATTACATTCTCTTTTTAAGTAGCAATTAGCATGATCGGTAAGAGCAGGGGCATATCAAGAACAGATCCTGGCACATCATGAATTACAACTGGGTACCTGTATTTTGTATTCTGCTTGCCTTCTGAAAAGGTAAGCACAAGCACCTGGAAGTAATGAAGTTATTTTTCCTATTAGTTTCTAATACTTCAGAATTTCAGAGATTTTTAGAATTTTATTTAAAAGACATTGTAAGTGGTACACAAGTTTACTGTTTTATAGCATGCAAAATAATATCAATCTGATGAGAGTATAGGGAAGGCTCCAAAATAAGGACAAAGTTAAATAGGAATATTGTATTACAAAACAGTTTCAAAGCTTATATAGAACATAGAAACCTAATGTGCATTCAAGTAGTCCCACTTGATGAAGTGGAATGGCTTCAATGCAGGAAATAAAGAACATCTATTTGCAAGAATATCACCTTGTGGACCTTGAAATAAACAGAAAAGTAGCACCTCACACAAAATCATTTCTTCCTGATGAACATACTTTTATGTAAAGTAATTGTATCATACAGCTTTTTCATATTTTTCCAACCTTATACTTGTAATTCTCTGGGATGAAGTTTCCTTTCCTCTTTCTAGATAAAAATTATCTATCCTTGGGATTTTAGTCTTACCTTGAGCAGAGATGCTTTGCCTTCTTTGGTAAGCCTTTTTAATTTTGCTGCAGCAGCTTTTTTGCTAAGTTTTGTGCCTTGTTCTGGTTTCATCTTTTCAAGAAGCTTTTGACGTTTCTCCTTTTCCCTTCGCCTCATTCGTTTACGGAGCTTTTTCCTTCTTAGGTCTCGTTTCTTGTCTGTGGGAGTCTTTTCTGCATCTGTTTTTACATCACCAGCTTTGTTCTTTTCCTAAAGAGAAGAAGATCTTTAGATCCATAACAGTGCAAAAGACAAGACTCACTTCACAGAACTCAAATCTGTCTCAGCATTTCCATTATTACAAGTGCCAGCTCAGGATAAGGCAAAGGTCAAAAACTGGCAAAAGCTGGGAAATGAGATTTGTAGAGTTGGTCCAGGACAGGCTAATCGCTCTGCTCTAGTGACATTTAGCTTTCCCCTTCCCAATACCCACATATATGTTGGGACAGCAATGGCCATCACATAACAGTCTAGACCAAAACCAAAGCATAATACTATGGCCTATGGGAGCCAAATAAAATATACTCTTTACCCAGATAGAAAAAAACAAACAAACAAACAAAAAACACCTCACCCCCCAAAACCCCCCAACAACCACCAATGCTAAAATTCTAGACAAAAAGGTCCACAAGGTGAGGAAACACCCACCAGGATGAGAAGGGGCAGAATTTCCACTGATCTGAGAGACAGTACAACCTTCTATAAACCACACAGATCCTCTCCCAATCCTTATGCCATTTTATATTTACCTTGATCTCCTCTGGTGCTAAGAGAGCAGCATCACTAACAGCAACTGGTGCTACTTCTTCCACACTGATAGCTGGAAGGTTCGAAACGATTTTAACTTCTGGCACCGGCTAGAAATAAGGCGACACATTCAGGACTGAGCACACCATCTCAGCAGCTGACAGACAACTGAAGATCCCAAGTATTTGGGTTTGTTTAGAGTCAATCACAGTGCATTTAATATGAAATAAGAATGAGCTCAGTAAACATCAATGTTTACTTTACTTTCCATTTCTGGAATATATTTTAAAGTATCCAGTTCAAAGAAAAAGGGAGAAAGCCCCCAACTTTATGAAACTTATGCACTTACTGGTTTGGGTGTGAAGTGGAAATTACAAAGCGCATCCAGCTTCTGGAAGAGTGAATCCATCATTTCCTGAATTTCTTTGTGTTCAGGATTTTCTTCCTCTTCAGTCTTTTGCTGCATTAGAAATGCAGTGTAATTGTAACACCATTCATACAGCCATTTTACTTTAGGAAGTGTGGTAACAACACAATGTACAATTCAGAGCCATTTCACTGGTGAACACTTAGAGAAAGACTCAAATACTTCCACTTTGAAAGTGTGTAAGTGAACACACAAGATTATGTGGTGTGAGCTTCAAACCCAAAGGCAAGGCATTGTTTACAGTACCTGGTGAAGTTTCATGTATTCTTGCTCGTAGATTTCAGCAAGACTCAGCTTACTCTTTTCATGATCCAAAGCGATCCGTTTCTTGTACTCAAAAGCTTCCTCTTTGGGTTTTTCTTTTGGTACTACATCATCCCATGCCTGAGAAAGTCATAAAGTAATGACCAAGTGCAACTACAGTCAAATATCAGCTACATCTTATTTAGAACATTTTTCAATTATTTATCTGGCACATTAACTAGTTTATGCATGTGGCTTCCCAGGACTCATTAAGTTTCACACTTTCATTTGGAAAAAAAAAAAGTAGTAAAAGTTACAGGTCTAGCTTGTGTCGTTGTTTTTAGTGAATGAGGGCAAGAACTGTAACAAGTTAACAAACTCCTCCCCATCTTTTTTAATTCAACGAACAATAAGGCTCAACAAGCTGTGAGATACAAATTTTCTATCAGTGGCTTTGAAGAAAAACGAAGTAAAAAACTGAGTTTGGGTCACTGCTCAGAATGCTCAGAGCACTAGTTATGGTAACAGTCAAAACTTACAGACTGGCATTATATTCCAAATAAATCCTTACAGTTTCATATGGACACACGCATGTTTTGAAGTGCACCAAAGCTTGGTGCGTAACAGGGATATAAAAATGGGGCTCCTTAGAAATCTAAAGACATGTTCATCAAGACAAAAGCATACAACAACCTGTTGCAGAAATTAAGATAACTCTACACCTAACATTGGAAATGCTTCAAACTCATCCTTAGAATGTGCCATGTGAACCAAGCCTATGAAAAATATAAGGAGGAACAGGAAAGATAATATTAACCTCATCCAATATTCTCTGTTTAATGATATCTTCAAGCTGAAAAGTAGTTTCTTCTGTGATCACAGGTGCTGAAAGGAAAAAGTGAAGTATTTTAAGATTAATGTTTCTCCAGCAAGAAATAGTTCTTGTTCTACGAAGAATAAACTACAGAAAAGAAAGTAAGGCCTTCACAAAAATGTGGCAATTGAAGGTGAAGTAAGTAAATATAAGTACAAGTAAGTCATATTATGTGAGGCTCATAAATTACCAGGTCTGCCACCAAAGTTATGATTTTCCAGGTAAATTAAAAATTAACAAAAAAATTATAATTTCCTGTAGTTTCCACTGTGAAAATGCACAACCTCAAAATGACATCAAGAAGTTTAACTTGGTGTTCTGTTACCCTGCTCCTGAGTCACAGGTGTTTTCAGCAAGGTCAAAGGGCAGAACACCCAACATGGTCTGCAACATGCAGTCAGGAAAGCCCTGTCCCTCTCCTTACCCATTCGGACTGCATGGTCAAAAAGTACTGTTTCTTCCAAAAGGCTGTTCTCAGGGCGTTTTTGTCCAGTCACTTCTCCTTTAAGCTGCCAAGGTTTCTCCTCTAACAATGCTTCTTCTAAACTTTTTATTTTTTTGCTCATCTGAAAAACACAATTTCCTAAGAAGTTTAAAATAGAACGCACTCATAAACCCACAGCAAGAAATTAATATTTACTTCAGGTACATGAGGGAATATATGATTGCCGATGTATCTATGTAGATAAACCACGTTTTTCTTAAATTTTAAACACCCTCTTCATATTTGCTAGACTGAACAAATGGCACAACCAGTCAAAAAAAAAAAAAAAAAATTGCCACTCTTTTGAAGTATTAGCCAAATAGAATATGAAAAAAACAACCAAACCACAATTACCTTCTCCTGTCTCTTCTCAAAAGATGACTTTATTTCACTGGGATTGATGCTCTTCTCTAATTGCACTTCAGTTACATCTTCTGTTTCACTGTCATCTGGCAAACTAAAAGTTACTTTTTTAGAAGCTTCTTTACTTCTCATGTGCTCCACCATTTCATCCATGTCCTCAAATCTGTAACAATAACATTTAATATAAAATAAAGGTAGAGAGGCCTCTATAATTTTTCACATGAAGATGTTTCAGCCCTTAGACGTTTACCTGTTACAACTAACATACACTTTACAACCAGTCTCAAAGACTCCCCTAAAGGTAGAGGACTCTAGGGAAACTTCTGGATAATAAAAAAACTTTGAACAACTCTAAAATGCTTTATTCACATAAATATCAAGGGATAATACTAAAAAAATTTAAATAAACTGATTTTAAATAAGGTGACAACACAAACCATGAATATACAACAGTTAACTGAGAATGGCAAACTATGACCAGAGTGAGTGTGGTATTCCCAGTATTTTCTACTTCACTTTAGTGTAAAATTACAAGGATATTTTCACCTGCAAATAATGCCTATACTTACTCAGACATACTTTCTTCATTTTGCTCTTCAACAGCACTGTCTGCTTCCTCTTCCTGATCCTCTTCAGCATCATTAGCTACTAAATCATCATCATCATGAACTGAATCAAAGAAATCTTTGTACATCATATCTCTAGAACTTTTAATTGGCTAAAAAGGTGAGAGGGAAAGAAAAAACCAAACAACAAACCACAAGTGTTAAGACTGACAGAAATGAAAGGGTATCCTGTCTTTTAAAGTTTTTAGTGCCTGAGGAACAGCACTACTTGTGTAACAGTAAGTCAGGTTAGTGATGCATTAACCTGTGGTAGGGCATCATAGCAAAACTGATTTCTTTTACCGCTATTTACAATTCTCTATGACTTAAACATACAGAAGTCAAGGAGCTGTATATTTTGCCAAATACTTGTTGGAATGCACACAAATTCCCTGGGTATATTTCTTACTTGCTACTGAGAATGTCTGGTAATTTTAAATAATAAAATACTTATTTTTGAAACAATTGCTCATCAATTTAAGTTATATCAGAGTTACAAAGCCATGTCCCTGGAAAAAGCCCTTTGTTCTGCATCAGCCACCTTAGTGATCTTTAACTGCCAGATGCTGAGTGACAAATCTTTTTCATTTGCTGGGTCACCTATTCTGCAATTCTTCAAGGTCCCTTATTTCTTGTGGGTACTATCTCTTCCTTTATTTATGTAAAAGCCCAAGGCCCATCTAAGGGGAGACTGGAATAGCAGGATATTATGTTCTCCTACACTAGGACTGTGTCCTACCAGATATTCATTGTTAAAAGTAAAGCTTCAGAAGTAATCATTAGCCACTAAACAAATTTAACTTGGCAGTTTCTACACAGAGTTAAACAGCTTATGGTCATCCTAACAGATATCAGATTTTGATTTAAAGGAAAATAGATATCAGAAAATTATTTTACTGGTATTCTTACTTTGACTTTAGCTTCTTCAGAGTCTTCTTCCTCATCATCTGAGATAATGTCTTCAAAATAATTAATATCTTCTTCTTCTTCTTCTTCTTTGTCTTCCTTCTCTGCATGTTCTAAAAAAGCTTCCATCTCAGCCAGCTTGAAAAACTTGTCATCCACTACAGATTTTTTTCCCTTTTTTTTCAATGTGGTTTCCTTGGCTGTTTTAGCTTGTTGCTCCAGTGCTTCAATATCAAAGTCAATATCAGAATCCTCATCACTGTATTTCTGCATTATGCTTTCTCTGAGTTTACTTTGTTCTTCTTTAGCTTTAGTTTTATCTTTATCTTTTGTATAAACACTCTTCTGTTCAGTTTCTGCTTCCATTATGGTGTCTTCCAATTCCTTGTCACTGCTGGTCTCCACATCTGAGCCGTCCTCTTCCTGGTCTGAGAGAAGGCAAAGATCTTCATCCTCGGCATCCCTTGCAATGGATTTCTTGAAGAAATCGAGAACTGCATTGTTCTGGAGCTCTAGTTGCTGCCAAATCTGTTCTTCATCAAAATTTTCTATCACCAGCTCTTTTAGAGGACCCCCACGAACTATGTGAGTTCCTTTATTCAAATCGTAGAGAGTCTTTGTCATTGCTCTGAAGTCGGCTGCCAGTCCATCCTGCACACTAAGAGCACAATAAATAAAAGACCTTAACACCGTCCATTAAGTTAATCACACGGTCACACTGCTGCTCTTTTTATATCTGCTTTGGTAGTTTCTGGTGCTACAGAACAGCATCTTTCAACAATTACTACTGTGGCCTAACTTTCTACACATCTCTTGAAGTACTGCTAGTACACATTCATAGAAAAAAATAGACAGAATTCTTAATCCTTTCAGCTTTATTACACTTGGTGTATGAAGTAGCAGCTAGACAGAACATTCCAGCTTTCTATAGCTGCATCTTACAATACGCTGATCGTATTTAAGCACCTCAGACATTTTTGGGAAGTAAACAGTACAGCACTAAACACCTCAATCGTCCAAGAGCCAGACCCCAAGTTTCAAAGAGGTAACTGCCCTTCTCCACCGCCTCACTCCTCAACTTTTACACCTGGGCAGTCTTCTCCAGATTTTTCTCTAGGGCTACCAGTGCTTCCCCCCGCCGCCCCGCGGTACCTGAGGAAGCACTCGGGACGCGCCGCCGCCGCTCCCGCCACCCTGAGGCACGTCTGGATCCCCGGGATCCCCGGGATGCCCGGCACGGCCGCCATTGCCCCGCACACACGTGGGTACCCGGCACCGCCTCCACAGCGCGGCCCAGCACTCCGGTCCGGCCGGCTCCCGCGGCCGCCGCCAAGGTTCCGCACACAGTGGTTCCGTTCCGCCCACGAAACCCTGCCCCACCCCGCCTCCCGGGCCACGGCATTCCCGCCTCCTCAGCCATGGCATTCCCGCCTCCCGAACCAAAGCATCCTCACCTCCTGGCCCTGCCCTCCGTCAGAAGTGCCTCGTTGTCCCAGAACCGCAAGCAGGGTATGGCAGTCATATACCGGCGGCTGCTGCTTCCCGCCCTGGGAAGGGCACGGTGTTGCTACAGGATGTGCATCAGCACAGGGAAACCTGCTCTAAATATAGTGAAGCTACAGTCGTCTTCACAGTTTTGAGTCTCTGACCTAGATACAAGGGCTATTTTGGAACCGCACATTTCCAGCTGATTCTGTGGGCAAAACCCCCGATCTTACCTGGTGTCTCCCAGCGCAGGCTAACGAGGCATGTACACACCCCTTCACCATCAGCACAGCACTTCCCAGTGCTCTTCAACTCCCCTCTTACATTATGTAGTTTTCCTTAAAGTTAATTTTTTAAAGTCAAATTAAGCCTTACACCCACAGACCCCTTCCAGCCACCCACAGCCCTTCTGCAACTTGATCCAAAACTGTGACCAACCTTCCAACTTCAATACTGCTCTTGCCCCTGCTGCTTTCTTGTTTCCTTCCTACCAACAAATGAAGCCTTTTCAGTGCAAAGAACGCCCTGCAATGCCACTTCTGTGTGTCCCATCACTGTCACTTTGCACACTCAAAAAACCATGGTGTGGAGCAGGGCCCAGCCAGCAGAGCCATGAGTGTGACCTGTACCTGCAATTCACTGAACATCAGAAACACACCTGATACACAACCTGGGCTGGAAATTGAAAGTTTCATATATTGGGACTTTCAAATATCCATCGTGACCACTGATATTAATCTGCACTTTTAACTAATCACGTGTAATCAGATTTGAAGTGGCACAAGCTGTTTATCTATTTAGGATATATCTCAGCAACTCGTAGGGTGCTATGCCTGACACAATGGGAGTGCAGCATCAGCAGACAGCCTCCTTGCTATCCTGAGTCTCTCTGGCACAATGCTCCATGGCAACCTGGCCTGTATCAGATATAGTGCGGCCAGCAGGACCAGGGAAGTGATTCTTCCTCTGTATTCTGCACTGGTAAGGCCACACCTTGAGTTCTGTGTCCAGTTCTGGGCCCTTCAATTCAGGAAGAACATTGAGGTGCCGGAGCAAGTGCAGAGAATGGCAACAGAACTGGAAAAGGAACTGGAACACAAGTCTGATGAGGAGCAGCTGAGGAAGCAGGTGGGCCTCAGCCTGGAGAAAGGAGGCTTGGGATGACCTTACTGCCCTCTAGAACTCCCTACACCAGGAGGGTGTAGCCAGGTGAGGGTTGGTCTCTTCTTCCAGGCAACAGCAACAGGACAATAGGACATAACCTCAAGCTGCACCAGGGTACATTTAGGTTGGACATCAGGAGAAATTTCTTCACAGAAAGGGTGATTAGATACTGGAATGGGCTGCCCAGGGAGGTGGTGGAGTTACCATTCCTGGAAGTTGTTGAGGGAAGTCTGGATGTGGCACTTAGAGCTCTGGTTTAGGTGACAAGGTCATGTTCAATCATAGTTTTGACTCGATGATCTCAGAGGTCTTTTCCAACCTAATTGATTCTGTGGGATTTGCTCAGAAAACTGCCTCGGGAAATGTCCCTTGCTACCGCAGGCCTCCGTCGCACGTTCTCTCCCAGATCTGTGCAGTGCCGGCCACGGCCGCAGCGGAGGGCACGGCCCTCGGGAGGGCACGGCCGCCTCCCCGCAGTCAGGCGAGAGCTGCAGGTCCAATGGCGCGTTGTGCTGCCGGGCACGGCCCCTCGCCGTGACACACCGCTGTCGACACGCCGCGCTGGCGCCAGGCCCGCACGGAGGGGTGCCGGGGAGGGCGGCGCTGCCCCGCGGCCGATCGGGCGGTGAGATGGCGGCGGTGCTGCGGCGCGGAGCGGCCGGTAACGCGGGGCGGCAGCGCGGGGCGGCGGCGGGAAGGGCTCAGGGAGGGGCGGCACGAACGCGGGCGGCCGCGGCGGGGCCGGCACGGGGCGGCCGCGGGTCTCGGTGCCTGCTCCGGCCTGGCGGATCTCTCCGTGACAGCCTCGCAGGCCAAACGAAACTACCGCTTCTGTAAATAAAACCAAGATCTCCCGATCCAACTGATGGGCACATTAACAACTGACATTAGCTGGCATAGGGTAAACTTAGAGAGCAAACTCCAAACTCAAGGCGCAAGGAGGAGCTTGTCTTTTTTGAGGTGCGGTTTGGAGGTCAAATTCAAACTAATTTCCCGTTCATGCTAATAATCTGTACTGCTCACTCTGGTAGGGCAGGTTAAACTCACAATACCTATAGCACACTATTTTACTTGGTAGCCACAGACCAGGAGAAAAGTGAATGAGAGGGTCAAAGCTGTCCATGATCAATCACTAGGATACTGGGAGTGAAACGACCTCTGTATTGCTGCACTTTGATGGAGGGAACCAGAGCTGCAGCACAGTGAGACAGTTTCCATGAGCTGTGGAGTCTGATTCCCAAAAGCCCCCTCCAGCACAGAGCAGAGCAGCACTGTGAGCCCAGTTGGCTTCCAGAGTTCCTGAGATGCTCATACCACCTTGAAATTGCTGGGATTTAAGAAGGCCACACTATGCCCTTTCTCTGTTTGGTCCAGAGAGTGAACACACAGCTCCTCTGTGCCAGATTCCCTATGGTGGCAGCATCCTCTCCATGCTTTGGGAGTTCTTCTCCACCTGAAACAGCTGACAATAGAGCAGCGCCCAGTGACAAGATTCTTACTGCAACCCACTTTTGTAAACCTTCCCATGGAAAACATGACTGAGTTCAGTTGGATTTGGCTTGTGTTTGACTCCTTAGTTTCCTTGATTAAGTCAATGAACACTGCTCTACATAAGAAGCAACAAACAAGCCAATGAATAAACATTTGAGGAATGCGGATCTCAGTTTATGGGGTACTTCAGACTTGTTGCTTCATAATCTGCTCTTTTAAAGAATGTAACCCTTACTTGGTGCAACTGTATGTTCAAACTCTGATGTGCATAATACTAGCAGATCAGTCAACCATTAATAGAATAAGCCCCAAATAGATCAATTTAAAAATATTCTTCAAATTCAGCTGAGGAAAGTTATATACTATAGAACTGTTTTGAGATGTATATGTAAATACAAGTGTTTTTTTCCTGGAAGCGTGGAAGTGATGGGGTTTCAAGCTGAAGTTTGTTGAAAAGCTTTCCTTTTTACTGCAGGTTCATTTTTTGATTATTGGGTTAGAAGAAGATTAGAATTCTAAGTAATCTATATAGTTACTAATCTAGATAATGCAAGAAAAACACAAATGCTTTTTGTTTAATCTCAGTCAATTATGGATTTAAATTAATATTCTGTATGCATCTGACTAGAGCTAGGATAAATTCACAAGGCTTCATAGAATAAATGCTTATATGAGTGGGCATTTAAGTATCTTTGACTTTACAAGAATCGTAGGAATATACGTCGCTTTTTCAATCTATTGTCTTCCCAGGAAACACCACAATAAATCAAGTATTTCTTGGGAAAATCAAGTATTTCTTGGGCAGAACCCAGAAGAAAGAGCATTTTCTATTATTTTTTCTAGTGCTTCACAAATAGCTGAATAACAAACAGTCTGTGTCAATTTACTTGAAATAGAAAAAATACAAATTAAATTACAATAACTATGTAGTCATATGACCTGGGTGAAGTGCAGCAACAATTATAAATGTCAGATGTAAAAGAATGGGAAAACTCTTGCAGTAAAGACTGCTTGAAAAAAAGATCTACGGTAGTGGTATTTCTATTGAACTGCAGTCTGATAATAGTTGGAAGAAAGAATAAAACAGTAAAAGGCTCTGGAAAATGTAACAGTTTATATAGTAAGGGATCCTTCTCTTTCAAAGAATTTTTCTTATTTGGAGAATAGTGCCCTCCTCCAAGTGGAAAAGTACCTCTTGCTTCAGCAAGAATTGAATCATGTCTTAAGAAATTACAGTACAAAACTGAACTACTTCAGTAGAAGCTTAGGTGGGCAGAAAAGACTGCATAGCAGATGTTGGGGGGATTCTTACTTTTTGTAACACATTTATTTACTCTGGTTAACTGTCAAACCCTATACTAGTTAATTATCCATGCCTTTAATCATGCCACCTAGTTCCTGCCTGTTTGTTACTTGATGCATTATAGGCATTGCACAGTACTGCTTTCCTCAGGAAATTACTTGGTTCACCCTGATTCAGCTGCATTGATGTGGCGAGTGTTTCTAAAAAAATAGTTTCTCCACGAACATTTGAAAAACAAGAATTTTTCTTTGTGTAGAAGTTTCTAGGGGATTTTTTTAACATGTAAAAAGTTGAAAAGCAGTTGCTGTCCTATACCTAGTATGACAGCCTAAAGGTAACAAGTGAAAGAATTGTCCAGAACTTCTGGCTGTGGTGAAGGAGATAGCAGGATTGACTGTGTGAAACCTGGCAAGAAATACTCCAGGGCAGTTACTTGCAGCACTGGATAAGTTTCTGGAAATACTTAATGTAGGATGTTGTTTTAGTATCATCAAAAGGTTGTGAGTAGACTTACTTTTACAACGCTAAGTCCTTGCTAATATGCACATTGCATGTTGTAATTTTAAGTGTCAAATACATGCAAACATTTCTTTCTCCATCACAGCACCATGTTCAGAAAGGCTTAGATTTAAGGACTCATCAGTTATCTTTGTGAAGAAAAATTAACTGGTAGCTGTAGAATCTTGAATTCCTGTGGAATGGTAGTTCTCAGTTCCATACTGTGAAGCAAAGCTGATTAATTACAGCTATTACTAACGTTACAAAGTACCAAGAGCCCAGCCAGGCTATCTATCCTCAGTGTGTTGCAAAGCATCGGGAATCTCAGTGCATCATTGGCACAATCTCTTAGAAAAATAGCACATTTGTGACTTTAAAGCAAAGAATGCCTCAAAGACTACCAAAATGCTAAGATGCCTCTAGCTTGGGCCTTGAGGCATTGGGAACTCTGACTTGGCCTAAAGCAAGCTGGCATGGAATTAAAATGTGGCTTTTATGAATATATCCTTTAATCTAATTCTAATTCTGGTGCTAGAAACAACTGATACTGTCACGATCTCTCCCTACCCCCAACTCCTCCAGATTCTAGTACTCTGACAGATTAATTTTTAATGTAATTAATTTGTAACTATCCTCATTTTATATCTTTCTGTTTCTTCGTGGTTTTTTTGTTTGTTTGCTGTAATTTCGAGATGTGTAGGCATATCCTGATTTCTTTCTCTATTTTGTAAGAAGCTCTGAAAAATTCAAAAGTCACTTTTAAACACATTATACAGTTGACCTTTATGATTGGTCCTGTATTCCTCTTTTTAACAGGCATATGTAAGGATTTACACCAAATTTAAGTCTGCTTTGGGTTCTTATTTATTTTTTTTTATACTTCTGAATATTTACTTAGTCTGAAAAAAGTGTTCATTAAACTGTTAGTTCTACAGAGTAACTGTTTTCCTTGCTCTCAGTCTACCCTGAGCATTGCACAAGGGTGTGCCAATGACTTGGCAGCTCTGCAGGCCTGTGAAGGGGAAAGAGCAGGTACCGATACTTTCTCAAAAGCTTCCTGTCAGTGCTGTTCACTTTTTTTTCAGGGCTTCTTAGCAGATTGCAGATCTCAGCTCCAACAATACGAACTCTATCATCATCAAAGCCCTTTTCACAAAACATTCCAAGCTGTTTGTGGAAACTGGGCCGACTTAACCATGTGGCAATTGCAGTTCCTGATTTGGAGAAAGCTCAGTCCTTGTATAAAGATGTGTTAGGAGCCCAGGTGAGTGAGACTGTTGCTCTTCCTGAACATGGTGTCTACACTGTTTTTGTGGAGCTGGGAAATACCAAGCTGGAACTTCTACATCCTTTAGGAGAGAAAAGTCCCATTGCAAGCTTCCTGCAAAAAAACAAGACTGGAGGAATGCATCATATCTGTATTGAGGTATCTTAACATAATATTTCATGTAATAAGATAGATACATTAAAGTATGCATATTTTAATAGGCTTGACCTGTGTCAAGAACTAATATATAAGGCTGTCATATTTGTGAAAAATTACATTTCATAAGAAGAAGTCTTAAACATGCCCTTTTTTAATGTTTTGGAAGTCACAGTTCCATTTCGTGAGCTATGTGATCATTTTTTCCTCTTTTATGCTATAAAGATTGAACTGGGGAACAAAGGGCTAAGTAGCCACTGTGGCAGAGCGGTGAGGTTGTGAACAGTGTTGGATAGGTGTCAACTTCCTGACATAAAAGGACATACAGCAGAAAAAGAATTGTAGGTTTAAGCTATGGTATAGTTCAGTTTTTACGAAGTCAAAAAAGCCTGTCCATTGTGCTTATCTGTCCTGTTCTTCCTTGCCATCAAAGAGAAATTGATGTGGAAGTACAAGGGAATGTAAAGGTGCTGGGTGAAATCATTATCTTATTTAGTATACTCATGTTTTAGTGTACATGTTTGATGCAAAACTTCATGCTGCTGCCTATGATTCATGTTTTAAATATCTTGTAGAGCAGAGTCTTGCAAACTTTATTACTTCAAAGCATAATTATGCAAAGCGTAATATTAAAAAGTAATGGGATTAGTGATGTGAGTAAAATTGTTTTTTGGTCTTTTATGTCAGGAAGTATCAATTGTTCATTTGAAAATTTTAAATATATTTTGTGGAAATACCTTTTATGAACAAATTTCTTACAAAAAGCTGAATTGTAAAAATCATTTCCATACCGGAGAAGAAGCCTAACAAGTTTATCAAAATATTCTTAATTTCTTCTCTCTTATACTAAGGAAAATTTAGACAGATGTTTTGATAGGCAACTTGTTTCAAAAAAGGTAAGTATTTTAAGAAGAAATTAAATTATTCCTGACCAGTTACAATTTAATACCTCCAGTGAAAACTGTGCTGGACACAGTAGAGTAAGAGAGCAATCCAAGCCTGGTACTTTCCTAACATGGATGCACCCAAAGGCTTTCCATTGTTTACTGTCACTCATCCTTGGGGAGGCAGGAATTCATTGCAGCTGAGCCCAGACCTGGTTCCTCTTCAGGCCATCTCTGCGGGACAAGAGCAGCAGCTGCTGTGGCTTTTCTGCTCGGGGAAAGAATCTGGGGGGGGGGCCATGGCACACGTCACATGAGGCCTTTCTAGTTTAGATAAAACTTGACAGTCGTTCCTTTTTGTTTTGCAGACTGGTAGTTGTGTGTAGGAAGAGCTGTAGTGAGTTTGGAATATTCATGAACAAAACTGCAGTGAATGGGTAGGAATTAGGTGATGTCTGTTCCTCTGAATTAAAGCCAGGAATTTTCTTCTTCCTTACAATGGCATCGGGAGAATTTATTCACCAAATTATGTCCAGACACCTCAGTCTTGAAAAACAGCAATGCTATTATTTTAATTCTAGGTCTTTATTCATTATTGACTATTGAATTTTCTAAACTGTTAGTATTATTATTTCAAAAAATGAATGCATTTAAGTTTTATGAAAATTCAAATTTCATTGGATGACATGACATCAGAACTTCAGATCACACTGTACAGTATAGGCATGTTTTTGTTAATTATGTTTTTCTGTAGGAAACTGTACTGAAATACTGTATTAATGGCTATTATTATAATTAAGTTCATTAGGAAGACCACATCCTGTTCTGGATATATTTTTGATTATTCCAAGCTTTTTTTTTTTAGGAAACTTTATGAACCTTAACCTATTCAGAAGGAGAATATATGAATCTAAAAGGGACTTTCCTTTTACCTTCTGCCCACTGCCCTCCCTTTTCACCAGCATTTAATGAGTCAGTGCTCTGTCAGCAATTATAAAGGGAGATATTTTTCTTTAGTTTTTGAGAACTGGAAAGCAATATGATCTTCCTAGTAAAAGTAATGCAGAGTTTAGATTATTTATGGAGTCCTTATAAAGTAACAAAAAAAAAATCAATGGGCTTTGTGCATGAGTGATTTTAGTTTATTAATTCCTTAAATACAGCACAATCTGTTTAAATGGTATTTTATAAAATCTTCAAATAACAAGTGCAAACTCTGTAGTATTTTTATTTTGAAGAATAGATGTTTTAAAATGTTTTTACAACTTAATTTATTTTCAGAATGATATTAGAACTTAGGAATAACATTTCAGTGAGGAATTATGTTATTGCTCCTAAATGTAAAATCTGCATAATACAGTGCAATATGTTAATTTGTGTGAACTGTATCTTTTTTGTAAGGTTGATGACATAAAAGCAGCTATGACAGAACTGAAGAAAAAAAAGATACGAATATTGAGTGAAGAGCCAAAAATAGGTGCACATGGCAAACCTGTGATTTTTCTTCACCCTAAAGATTGCCATGGAGTCCTTGTGGAACTTGAGCAAGCTTGAGCTGCAATATTCATAAATAAAAGAATAGAAGAGTTGTGAAGTTCCTGAGCTGGTGCTGGGAATATTGATGTGGTATTCAGTCTTTACAAGTTCATTGTAGTTCCCATGGATTAAGTACAGCTTTTGAGTACTGAAATAGTGCTACAGATTTAGGGTCTTTTTTTGTTGTTGCTGATCTGATTTTCAGAATTAATATTGTTGGCATTTCTTGAATTCTCTGTGATTCTAAAAACAATACATGTGCTAAGTTACATATGTACCATAGTAATTTATGTTTTGTTGCCTGTTTGCAGCATGATTTTACTTCTGTAGCCACAGAAACTGTACAGTTTCTAGGTCAACCCACAGTATTTTGCTCTACATTTCAGAGTAGAGACCCACTTCTCAGTGACAACAATATAGCTTAGACATTTTCATTAGAAAGAAAGGAAAAACAAACATTGTATTTTCTCTTTTCACCATTCACCGTCTGTGCTTCACACTGATTGATCGGTTCATGCAATAAAAAAATCCATATATTATTGTATGGGTGTCTGCAGTCAGTAAATAAGTTTTTCTTGGCATAACAATTACTGCCAAGGAAGTTACCATGCATAAATCATCCTTTAGTTGTTTTATGAACTCTGTGGATATGCAGGCAATGAGAACCTGAAAAATTATTTGCCTGACATACATTTCAGACTGTAATGCACTTGTGATATTTTAGTTTTTTCATTTTTAGGGGTTTTTTAAATTTTTTTTTTCCCCAAGCTTTATCCACAGAAGAATATCTTGGGGAGACATGAACAAGTAATGATTAACCTTTTCACTTACTTGACAAATATGGTTTTCCTATGCAAAAGCACTTACAAAATGAGTGGAAAACACACACCACATAAGTCTTGCTTCTGTACATGGTTGTTAACATTAAAGACCATGCCAGCATGCTGATGTCACAGCCTGCAGTCACACTTTTGTCAACTTATTTAGGGACAGACTTCACTTTATTGGTATACATTACCCAAGCAGTCTTTTCCTGATACTTTCTTTTATAGGTTTGTTTTGACATTTCAACTGTAGAAATAGAAGACTTGCTATTTCTCTAGTTTTTTTAAGCCTTAAAAACTCATACTTTCCTAGCTTAATCTGAATTTTAAATTTTCCTGCATCTCTGCATATACAGTGAGAACCTTCAGTTTGATATGAAGTAAGGTCATTTTAGTCTAGGAGAGTTTTTACTTAATGGAATGGAATTACTTGTAATGTGTGTCATGTTTGCTGCAACAAAATACAAATATAATGTCGACCTGAGATTTAAACATGTTTTTAAAGACATTGACACTTCCTCATGAATTCTACTTCTGAAAAAATCTCTACAAAGCCATACTTTTTTGTTTTAATGAGATAGTTTTGTACTCAAAATAAATACACCTACTGTCATCTTTTAAGAAAAATACAGCCTTCCACAGGGTTCCTACATTTCATCAAATCACTGCCATTCTGGGAGACATTCTATGAGCAAAGCTGCTTTTGTCTTTTCATTCTGTCAAAGACAAGGAGGTACCTTTTCTGCAAAACCAGCATAGGAATGCCAATACTAGAAGCCTCACTGGTTAAGATAATTGAACAGAAGTCTTTAAACCCAATACCCTTAGTCTGGTGCAACAGAAACAGTCCTCCCTAGGTTCATTCTCCATTTCTTTGACCTGTCTGAAGGAGATGGACTTTTGTGTATGACATCTATCAATACACTCAGAGTAGTAGTTTGAGGTAGTACTAGAGAACAGAGATTTTTGAGTAAACAACACTTGCTCCACCTGCTGATTGTGCTCCCTATCTTATTGGCAGAAAGAACCTTGTATAATACGCTTTAGCTAGTAACCAGCAATTTTCCTGACTGATGGCGTGGGGTTGCCTAGCACTAAGTCAGCTGATGTATTTTGTTCATTGTATCTAAGTCATGCCCCTATCTCACTCAGAGTTTATACCTTTCTTCTGACTACTCCTAAGGTGGAAGTCAAGATATTATGAAAAAAACCCAACCCCCCCCCTCCAACCTCCCGCCCCCCCCCAGCCCCGCAAAAGAGAGTTTAGGTGTGCAAATTAGTCAATACCCAAAACTGCATCATGTTCTTACAAGCTGTTACAATTTGATGGGATCAGACCCCCTTGCTTGTCTGGGTGTGCGCTACAGGATAGGAGAATTTCCACCTCTGGAGCTATAGACTTGGAGAATAGCCAAGGGAGCTGGACAGCTACAGGATCTGAAGACAGCTACAACTGAGAGAAGTGTCCTGTTCATAAACTCATAAACTTAACTCCCTTAGACTTCAGTGGGAACAGAATCTATAAACTGTGTAGTCCTTCACCTTAAGGCAGGCAGCCTTCACAAGTCGTTGTTCTGAATTACCAAGGGGTTGGATGGGGCTTAGATATATGGGCCTTACTCGTTGTCACTGCCGTGATTATAAGAGGGTAGTAACATCAAGAAAAACAGTAAATTCAGGGATGGAAACTGGGGGAAGAGAGAACTCTGATTTGCTCCTTTCAGTGGAGGGACATTTAACAATACACCCCTGTTGCACCATTATACAACTTCTGGGAAGAACAAAACTGATTATCTTGGAAGGGAATTAGGCTTTGACAGTGTTTATTCTTCTTTGGTTTTTGTCTGGTGGCTTTTTTAAAACAGCAGTACCTTCTCTGATAATGTCAAGCTTCTCAGAAGACAAAGTATTAATATTTTGCTGGTAAGTTTTCTCATGCTTGTGCCATTTGTCAAGTGCAAGTTCCCTGTTCCAGTCTCTCCATGTACCTTTTTTCCCCTCTGAGCTGAAGCATGTTCCCATTTTATGCTGCCTAAGGCAGACAAGACACATTTTTCTGGACTCCATCAACATTACTCAGGCAACTAAGGAGCTCATAATTAAATTATGCAAAATATCTTTTTCTACTTCCTCTATGCAACCCTCAAGTTGCTCTTAGGTGGGAGGAGGAGAACAGGCTGCAGAATGAATCCCATTCCTTATAATGAGAGAATCCTAGAAGCAAACTCAAAAAGCTGAGAAAATAACCAACTGCATGCTTTTTAAAAGCTAACCTTACAGTTTTGCAATTCTGCAAAAACTCCAATCCTGTCATGCTTATTGTGCAGTTAATGCACCCGAATTTCATTCAGTCGCTTTCATTATTACCATATCAAGCTGAAGTCTTGTAGAAAACCATGAAACATGGAGATGTTTACATTATCTAGTTGAGGTACTTACAGTAGGAGCTTTGAATGATATCCTTGGCACTTCATTTGATTCTGTCCGTACAAGGAATTCTTCCTGTAGTGATCTGACATGGGTTTGTTGGATATAAGAACCCTTAATTAAGAGAAAAACTCCGAATTAATTGTTTCAATACTCAGTTCTTTTACCAAAGCAGTTGCCATGTTGGCCAAATTATGAGGCTGTCAAACAGCATAAGAAGATCATCAAGTTCAACCAATTAATTAATATGAAAATGGAAACTAACAACAGATTAATAAATTAATCAACTCAGTGATGACATTTTATAATGGAAGACCTCAACCACTTAGGAATGCAAACTCTGTCACCTTTGATAAGCATTTTTAAAGCATTTTGAACATTTAATGAAATACATATTTATCTTATTGTGAAGGAGGGATGTTTGTACCCTGTGATTGTATAATCCTTAAATATCTATAAAATTATGTCACCTGTTTATTTGCACTGTCTTGTATATTGTTCAAAAGCATTGCTAACCGCAAAGTTTATAGCATAGATTCACAAATGAGGAAGAGTTCTCATACATTTTAAAGTAATGATACATTTTGAAGCATTTTATGACTTTTCTCGATCTAATCTAAAGTGGCCTTTTAACTGTTATGCTTTGCTAACACAAAAATAGCAAATAGGTACTAAAATCTTCTATGAAGTAGATCTATAATACAGATTTTTACTTATTTTTAACATTGAGGTTTTTTTCAGTAATAAAGACAGGTTTTAAACATGATTTAAAGTTCTGAAGTAATTTTTAACTGCAGATACCCTGAAAGCATATGCGATGATGCACAATTTGCATTAAATAAGGGGAATATCCAACTCTTCATCTGTGGCTGGCTTTTATGGAAATAATTATTTCCAGAAACTGAAGAGTAAGAGAGGTATATTCTTGGACTTGGTATCATGCACCCTATTTTTACCTTCCATTTTGGTATGTAATTTTCTATAATAACCATCTGTCTGAGTCACTGTCTCCAAAATGAGGTGAAGGGAGAATGTTTGTTAGAAACTTAAATTAAAAAAAGTTAAACAAATATATCCCAGTCCCTTTGGGACCCCTGAAGTCTTTGAGAGGTCAATTGTAGTACAATACTTGCAGCTGCAGTAACTTCAAAAAGAATACACCTGCCCTGTTGGGCTGGAAATACTGCTTTTGGTATGTTGATAGCAAGACTTAATTATGTAATATGAGGCTATTTCATCAAGTTAACAATTTTGAGAATTAATAATATTAATTAAAACATCATTTGCCAAGTGTTTAAACAACCCATCTACAGATTATATCTGTACATACACTGCAGTTCTGTGTAAAACATACATGCATTATGGTTTGGGTAATGTTTTGAGTTCTCATTATCTTCAACAGAAAACCAAAATCAGTCAAGTAATTGAGATGTAGAAAGGGACAGATGGGGAAAGTCACCATAGAAAACTGTAACAGATGATAGCCTCTTAGTAGCAAATGGGGAGTCTTAACGAAAATCTTAACAACTGAACTAAAAACAAGACTAAAAAAAACCCCACAAAATGGTGTTTCCGTGAAGGGCCTTTGCATGTACTTGGAATATGCCTTGATGCTAACACTTGGTATAGCTACCCCAGGGCAAACAAACACACACCAAGTTGACCACACAGCTATTACAGCAAACACTGATATCTAGATGAATGGCATGCAATATAATTACATTAGGACAGCTTTTCACTTTTGCTATTGTGAGAAATATTAGCTACAATCTCAAATTTGCGTAATTATGAGCAAAGCCTGTCATAATTGCCCTAAGGTATGTATTTCTTTATATACAAACCACAATCACCTAGCTGCCCTAGAAAGATCTAGTGGCTTCTAATGAAACACCTGAGGAACCAACTGTAGCTATCATTCACCTTAAGAAATGTTCTTGGAGAAACCCTCTTCAGTGAGCTTTTAAACAGTACACATTGAATCCTACATTTTTAAACTTTAGGGGTGGATCTATGCTTTATCTGCACAAGGGCACAAAAATCGTAATTTGTTCTCATAAATCTGGCCGCATGATGGAAGGTGACTGAGTCCAGTCCTATCCCCTGCTGTAATGTTCAAACTTTTGGTGTTAAGATTTTCGTTGCACTGGAGCACCTCAAGCAACAGGGAAAGGTGAGGTCATTACCTAGCAGGATTACACGGCATTCTGGAATGTAATTCGCAGAGAAATGCTGTTGAACCTTACAGAAAACACCCTCAGCACCGGCCCAGCGCCGAAGCAGGTCCCTGGGGATACGCTACCGAGTGTCACAGCGGGATGCAGGCGTCCAGCAAGCATCGCTGTCAGCAGCCGCTGCTCCAGGCGCTCAGGAGGGGAGCTGCGGCGGGGGGGGCCCGCAGCTTGCTCCCCTCAGTGCCTGCGTCTGGACACAACCACTGAACCACAGAACGGTTGGGCTGGAAGGCAGGGTCACCTGCAGCAGGTGACACGGGAACCGCATCCAGGTGGGTTCGGAATGTCTTCATTCTGCAGAATGCACGTCCCCCCGGGCAGGTCTTTCAGTGCTCTGCCACCCTCAGCGTGAACAAGTTCTCCCTCATGCTGAGCTGTAACTTCTTGTGTTTCAGTTTATGGCCATTGCCCCTCGTCCTGTCGCTGGGCGCCAGTGACGAGTGTGGCACACACGAAGCTGGCACAGAACCGGCCCTCCCGCTCGGTGGGAGTGGATCGCGGACAGGTCAGGGCGTCCCGCCGAGCCCCCGGGCCGTGCGGGGCCCGGGGCCGCCCCCCCGCGCCCCCCCGGGGCCGTGAGGCGGCGCGGGCGCTATGCGCCATGCAGGTTCCCGGGCGCTGGCGCAGGCAGGTTCCCGGGCGGGCCCGCCGCGGTGTGCGGCGCTCAGCAGCCACACAAAAGAGCGGCTGCGGCTGCGGCTGCCCCGCTGCCCGGGACCGGCCCCGCCGCTGCACCGCGGTAAGGACCGGGGGCGCAGGGCGGGGGGCCGACCGACCGACCGCCGGCTGGGGTCGTCGCGGGCACCGGCGGCTCCGTCGGGTTGGGGCGGCAGCATCCCGCGGGTCCCCTCAGGGGAGCAGGGAGCCCCCGGGCGCGCCCCCTCCCCGCGCCAGCACGGATGGTGCTCCCCTCGAATCGGGGCTGGGGGCTGCCCTCCCCGCGAGCGGCTGCCCCCGCCTCACCCCATCCTCATCCCCATCCTCATCCCCATCCCCATCCCCATCCCCATCCCCATCCCCATCCCCATCCCCATCCCCTGGCAACCGAGCTGCCCGCAAGCGGACGGGGAGCCGGAGTGAAGGGGAGCCCCTGCGGCATGGCGGAGCGGCCGGCGCGGTCGCGATCGGCGGCGCGGGGCTCCGGCACCGGGGGCTGCCGCACGCCCGCATGTCCCCGCTGTGCCCGGGGAGGCGCCGCCACCGCCCCCCGCCAGGAGAGGGAGAGCCGGCGGCTATCCCCCGGGGCCGGGCTGCGGCTTCGCTCGGCTCCGGCTCCCCCGGGTCTGGGCTGCGGCTCCGCTCGGCTCCCCCGGGACGGTTCGAGCTCCGCGCTCGGCCCGGCAGCCTCAGCCCCGCAGTGTTGGGACGGTGGCTCCGGGTAGCGCGGGGACCGGCCGTGCAGCATCCGCATCATGTCAGCGTTTTGTGTGAGGGCGGGAGGCTTAAGTCCATTTGTCTTGGTAAGAGTGGAAAAAAAAAATGCTAGAGGAGCCCTCCTGTAATGCAGCACCGCTCGGAGTTTGTATTTGGTTCTGATTTCATGCCTCCACTGTAGCAAAGGGATCAGAGCCTTTGATCGCTCTTTTCCCGTTCCCTTCGTCATGAGATCTGGAGGGAAAAGGCTGCTCAGTTAAGGATACCCGATTTTTGTTGGGATAAACAGCATGAGATATTATAGCATGGTCTGTTTGCCTCTTACTGAACAGTTTTTTCAATGTGTGTGGTGCCTTGTATTGCCATAACAAAAGGGATGGGGGTGGGGGAAAGGAAGCGAATACTGCATTTAGAGCTGCATCTTGGAAAGTCAAAGACTGCCTTATTTTGCCTCAACTGGCAATCTGTGCTTTCAGGTTTACGTACTTTGCATCTTCAGTGTCGTTCTGGTGGTTGTTGCATGCTAGTGAGGACACACAAGAAAAGAAATTTAAAGACAAGAGAGCATACAATGTGCATAGTACAGAGATAATGTGCATTGCAGTTATGTTTAAGAAAAGTCTGAAATTACTGTGACCAGATCGAAAAATGCAAGTAGTGTTTCAGTTGTATTACCTGGCCAAGGCCACCCTATAATCTCCCAGGAGGGGATGGGAAATCGGTTTGCAGAAAAGGTATTTATCTATTATGCCTGTTACCCAAGAATTCCTCATTACTTAATGAGTAGGACTGAAAAGGAGAAACAACTGCTGTCATAGTTTTTTGTGGTTCTGTGTAAGCCATAGTATTTCCAATATAACATAGTTTTAAAAGGGAGGAATTCTAGTTTAACTCCTTATTGCCAGTTAAGTTAAAATACAATATGTGCTGGTTATGTGTTTGAAAAGCAAAAGACTGACATTTATATTAAAGCATAAGATGGCAATTTATCACTGTATCGTCCCAGTTCTTCTCCGTATGGGACAGACAAGATGAAAGAGCTTTACTTTCTTATGTTCTATGAGTACTGAACTGCTAAAGTCAAAGCCACTGTACTTAGTCCACTTGGGGCTCATAGGATTTCATGCTGCAGAACTGTCCTTATAAACCTTGATTGTCAGACTTTCTGAATTCTCTGATAAGGTCTGCAGTTGGAAATATCTGAAGCTATTTTTAAAAATGCATCAGCAACTACATTATTGCGCCCTCTTGATCCTCTGATAGTAAAGGAAAAGTATTCTTGCAAAGGCCATAGGTGCTCAGCTCTTTTGGTCAAAGTATTACGATTCTAAGGAGGAATCTCTAAAAGCATGTTTTGTGCAGTTACTTGATTAATGGCAGTTCAGGTTGGGGACTGGACATGAATTTAAACAAGCTAGGTCTTTAAAAAGTGACCTTTGCTTAAGGCTGTGAACATGAGAAACCACTTCAAGAAGCATAATTTTACCATCTCTCCGGCTATTCTGATAAGAATATTTGCTAAGAAATAATTTGTGAAAATACCATGCTTTAAACATCTTTCAGTATATATTCCTGTGCTGAGGGTAGAGAAATTAGGAAGTGACCTGTTCCAAGCTACCAGCTCACAGAGAGGATGCTGGTTTTATTCAGAACAAAATCTTGGTTGTAGCCTTTGAATACATCAGGATATAGGTGCTTTTGCAGACTTTTTATATCCATTTTCCTTGTAATCTGTGTTTAAATAAACAAGGCACTTATTTCATGCTTTAAACACTGTGGTGGTAGAGGCTGGGGAACAGCCCTGCCAAAAAGGCCCAGAGGTCCTGGTGAACAGTAAACTGCACATGAAGCAGCCACATCCCCTGGCAACAAAGATACCCAGGAACATCTTGGTCTGTATGAACAACAGTGCAGCCAGGAGATCAAGGGAAGTGATTATTCCCCTTTCTGCTCAGCACCCAGTAGGTCACATTTATAACCCTGTGTCCAGTTTTGGTCCCCCCAGGACAAGGACAATATTAAAGAACTGGGGTTCTGCAGAGGCCACTGAAGTGGTTGGGGCTGGAGGCTGAGCTCTGTGAGCAGAGGATGAGGAGTGGGGCTTGCTCAGCCTGCAGAAAGGGAGGCTTTGGGGGAACCTAACAGCAGCCTTCCAGTTCTTATAAAAGAGCTCCTCAGGGAACTGGAGCCAGACTCAACGCAGTGGCATGTGCCAAAGAATGAGAGACAAACGGCATATGTTGAAACAAAGGTTCAGACTGGATGCAAGCAAAATATTTTGACTGACAAGGACAATCATACATGGAGACAGGTAGCCCAGAGAGGTTGTGTGGTCTCTGTTCTTGAAGGTTTTAAAGACCAGACTGGATAATTCCCTCAGCAAACTGATCAGGGCTCACTGATGACCTTGGTTTGAGCAGAATGTTGGACAAGAGATCTCTGACATTCTTAACAACCTGAACTGTTATGATCCTGTGAACAGTTGTATGTTTGTGCCTATTTGTACAGGATACAAGAGGCAGACACGTTTCTGTAAGTCAGATTTTTAAAGAAAGATTTAGAACTTCCATTCTAGAACTAATCCGTCCATCTCAGAAAAGATGGAATACAGTATCAGTATGATACATTGACCTCTATTACCTGTGAAACAGTACACTACATTAATACAAACTAATACCTTATTATAAGCCTCCCAAGGAAGAGATATTTGCTTGAAGCAAAAAGAAGAGCATCCTGCTTGCAAGCAAGAGCTTTTTCTAGGAGGTATCTCTTGGCACTACTATGAGGCAATTAAAGCCTTGCAACATTTGTGCAAGAGATGTAATGGTAGTTGTTACAACTGGAGGAAATAAAGCACTGATTCAGTCACGTGCTTCACAAGTTAAGGGGAAGAATGGAAAGTAGGATCAGAATTCACTGGTTTTTAGATACTTGCAGTCACTGAGTCAAATGCTCGTTATAAGTAGCTGCAAATGCTTTTAGTCTACTGGGAAGAGTATTACATGTAAGATTTTTTCTTCCTGAGGACCCATGAGAACTGCATGAAAAGCAGCTCAAGAGAGCATCATGTGATAGGTGAAGTGTGTAGTGCTTTAGGCTTGTGCTGTTTGCCCGAGCTGGACATGCACCACTTAAGCTTTGTCATGGCATCCATGAAAAGAGGACTTTCATTCAAATTCACAGTTTTGTCTGATCTTAAGTCTTACCTTAATTAACAATACTATTTTTCAGAAGGAAGGCCTTGCACAACTGGAAAAAAGTACATGAATTGAACTGTTTGTTTCTGATGCTGGTAGGTAAATGCAGTCATTTGAGTACATGACATTCCTCTCCTTTTTTGTTGCAGTACTTACTGTTTTCATTCATGTGCTGCAGCAGAGGAAGGTGATTTGCACTTCAAGAGGAGTAAGTTAGAGCTGAGCAAAGACTGGTGTGGAAAACTCTGGGATTAATAGGTGCTTCCACCTAAGCCAAAGAGGAAGAACTAGAAGCCCTGTAGGTAGGGATGACAAGGAAAAAGTGTCATTGTTCTCAGATAACAAGGTTACATGAAATACTGCTGGAGATGCATACTCTGAAGTATTCTCATGCATGAAGGGATCATTTTCTTTTGAAATAGAAGGAAATGGAGAGGAAAGTTGGCAAAAAGGTATACAAAATACGTCAGTTATAACCAATGTGAGGTTTGCGGTCTAGATAAGGATTTTCAAATAGTAGTACTTCTGCAATGCAGACACCCACTGATACCAACCTGGGCTTCCACTGGGAGCTGCATGAGGGGTATCTTGGGATGGTTGTCTGGTTTGAATAATTAAGATGAAGTTTCCTTCAGAAAATAGCCCTCATAGTTACAGGCTTAATAATGAAGATTCAATCACGTAGAAATAATTTGTTACTGCTTTATTACTTAAAAGGCAGATTGAATATTTCCATTCTATTAATTGAATGAAGGAGTTTTTGAACTTTGTTTTGTGCATTGATATTAGGAATATTTCTGAGCATGTCACCAACTTTCATTATTTCCAGATTGCTGTCGTTCCCTTTACTTTTTGAGAGAACTTCTTCACAGATGTACTTCTCAGCTACAACCTTTACATAAGTTCCTCTCCCCCAGTCAATTGCACAGTAACCCTGATCATTTTTGAAGAGTAAATCTTTTTTATTTCTGAAACATTCTCCGAGAGAGGCTTGACCTTTCAAGTTTTTCTTGTGTATATAATCTACCTTTGTGTTAAGGGTTCACAGGATCTGACACTTGAAGATTTAGTGTAAGATTTATTTATTAATTTAATGACAATTAAGTGTAAGACAGAAAGATTTACAACTCTTTCACATGAGTACAGAGGTTAGATTTAGCTAAGAATTCGTAATGTGGTCACAGCAGGCACGTTTACTTTTTCCTATTTTCAATGTTAAAAAAACCAACAACAAACAAATTACAACCCAAGTAATAGTTCTGTAACACTGAGTGTTCTGGTGAGGGTGCAGGTCTAGATTTGACCACTGGAGTCCAAAATGCCAAGTGATGTTATGTGACATGGGAATGTGTGGTGAGAAGCACAAGTTCCATAGGGACAGCACCTATCTAAACAGTATTGTGAGAACCTCCTGGAAGGAGTAGTTGTGTCTGGCATTCACTGTTCAGGTTCAGTGAAGCAGCTGATCTTTATGCGAAGAATAATAAAGGAAATAATATTCCCACAATGCCATCCACATTGTTACTGCCTTTGTCCACTACCCAGAAACAAAGTGCTTGGGTGGACTTCCTGTCACCCAGTGTGCCCTTCAAGATCAGAAGATCAAAAATGTTAGTTAACTTTGCCTTTTCCTGCTCCAGCAAAATGGTAATGTATGCTTGAGTTATTGGATTAACTGAAGAGAATGAGTGTTGCACAGACCAGATTCTGTTCTAGCATGACGTAGGATTTAATTTTTTTTTCCCAATCACCAAGAGTGAAATGACATCAATAAATTGATATTACTCTCAAGAATCACTGATACCAGCTACTACAAAAAATTATTCCAGTGCAAGGGCAAGTGCATTTTTTTGATTTAGTCAAATCTTAAAATAGGTCTCAAAACTCATACTCTGAAAGCTGAGAGATGCCTTTTCAACACATCAGGGGGAGTGCATGGAGATGGAATTGCTTGGTTCTCATGCAGAAGAAAGATTGCTTCAGTGCTGCTATGCTACTCAACTCCATACCAAATCTGTCTCCTGGGAATGAAATCTTCTATTAAACACTGTTACTAAACATATCTTTTTTTCTGTTGGATTTTTTTTTCCCCTTCTAATCCTCAGCTTTTGTGTCTGGTAAGGATGGCCATTCTGACTGGTACCAGGTTTGACTGGGTTGCTGTGCTGTCTTGAGTTACAAAGACCACTAGATCTGCTAATAGATGAGTAATCATGAAGGCAGTTACACAAAGAACAGAAATATTTCTGCTCTTATAAAATGATCTGGTATAGGAAAAAAGCAGACTTGCATGGTTCCAAATTCTTACTATGCAGCATAGCACGCTGTTGCCATGCTACCAGATTGCTTTCCTTGATATTTAAATTTGCCCTTAGATTTGTATTTAAAAAGAATGAACTGTTAACAGTACATTAAAATATAAAATAACCTGACAACACATAAGCCTCATCACTAGTTTGTTCATGGGTTTTTGGCCTCTACAGATTTTAATCTTCTTTCCTAAATAAACCCCACCATCACAACAAATCTCAGATATGAATGAACCAATGAAATACAGAAAGGTTCTGTTTGGGAGTGCAATAAAGGTTTCCATCAAAGGAAGAATATTAATTATAGTTTCCATACTTTAAAAAATGTGCATTTTGCCTACCTTACTAAGTGCCTCTTGCCATCTTTTGTATCCTCCAATTTAATTCTACAAAGGGAAATCAGAGTATGATGATATTTTCTTGTTGATATATTGTGGAAGAGAAAGGAACATTATTTCTATATATGTGTGTGTGTAGATATATATAAAATGTCCTTTAGGCACAAAATCTTGTGTTACTGGAAGACAACTCTTGGTTAGAGATAAGGCAGCTTTAAAAAGAAACTTACCCCTGTGATATTCTTAGCCAGTCAATCAGTGTGGCTTTAATTATGTAGAAGTATTTGACATGTTATGGCCCAGGAGATAAAAGCTGTTGCATACTAGATGAATGAAAGGGAAGGAATTCTGTTGGTGACTGGAAATTTCATGCTCAGTGCTGCATTAGAGACATAAAATGAGCACTGGAAGGGAACACTTCCTAGTAAATAGCAATTTGCATTGTATTGCTGATTCCAGAATTATGAAGGTTGTTGGTGGCAGAATTCTTCATTTCTGGTTAATGACATGGAAGAGTAGCCATGAAAATACCTGTGTATTATCAGGAATGTGCCTTTAAGTCAGTTGTGTTGGTGAGATTTGTTGTTGTTTGCTTGGTTTTTGGTTTGGTTGATTGGCTTTTGTGTGGTTTTTTTTTTAATAATTAAGGGGTTTTCTTTATATTTTCAGTAGGAGGTGGAAGTCTCAGTTCTCCTGTAAGTAAAAGGTATCTGTTGTGACACTTGGCGTTTTCAGTACTTGGATAGAGACCCCCTTAAGGTTTTTACCACATCTATTCCACACCCATCTGCAGTGATAATAAATGATCTCTACAGCATATGTTTAATCAGGTATTTGTCCTACATTTATTATTCAACTCATATGCATCATAACTGGACCCACCCACTAACAGATAATGATTTGCAGCAAAATGTAGGGAAATTATTTATTACAGCAGTACTATACCTTTGCAACAGTATTATTTTCCTTCCTGTGCATATATCTATATATATTTTTTTAAGTTTTTAATCACGATTCAGTAAAATACCTGTCTTATTCTTGAGCCAACATTGATTTAACTCAGAACTGTTAACATTTCTTAGTGTTGGGAGTCTTACGATATTTCATGGTTTAGTTTAGGCTCCAGCTGTTGGTATGTGAGAATCACAGCTTTGAGCTTATATTCACACAGGCTCCAGGAATGAAGAAACTAGGACTGTGTACTTTAAACATTTGTGGATGATATGATACCTCTAATGCTGGAGTTCTTGTGGTTGGCAGTGCTGCAGAGATTGTAGTAGAAGCAAGTTCCTTAGTATTACCCAGCATCTATTTGAATGAACTAAGCTTGAGTTACCAGTTTTCTTTCTGATAGTACTTAACATTGTTATAACCACTCATGGTAAATATAAACAAGCCAAATGTCATCCAGAATTTCTGAACCAGCTGTTTTATCAGTAAGTAGTCAATGGTGTTACATACTTTCCTCTATGTAATGATATTGCTATTTAAAGTAGCCATTAAGGAAAGGTAGTAACCTACTGTAGTATTGGTAAATCCCACTGAAAGGTTAGGAAACAAAAGCTGTTTTTTGCTGGTCTAAGTTTTCCACCCTCCCTGTGCCTTGGCAAAGTGAGTCTTGCTTCTTGACAGGATGAAATCCATATTGTCTTTAAGATGTTATCTCTGTCCTCATCAGATAACTCGTGACAGAGTGTGGCTGCCAACTGAGGTTGACCCTTACTGGTTGACAACTTGCACCATGTTGGTGGCACTGACACACTGACTGTCAGCTCCCCAGGCTGACCCTGTGGCAGTCCCTGCTCCTCCAGCCTCAGAGGCTCAGTATGATGGATCCTGTGCCTGAGCTGCATGACAGGCTTCTTGTCACAGGGTCCTCTTGAGGGACCCTCACAAATTGTAAGGACAAGCAGCGGGGGAAATTCAAACAGAAATTCTTAAATAGTAAAGTTTGAAGTTTACCATATATGTGGAACTTAACTAAACACCATAGTATCATCCTGAGTGAAATGGAGGTGATTGAAAAAAAAAAAAGATCTATTGTAGTGGATCCTATGAGCCAACCAAGTGTCTAGGAAGGCATTTAGAAGACAGCACTAGACTGTCATTGCTCAAAAGACTGACCTGTCTAAATAGACTTCACAGTTTGGTATCTTCTGTTTAAATTCATCTAACAGAGGAAAAGGATAGTGTAAAAAAGTGGTACCAGGCCAATATAACCTCATATTATGGTAGCAAAAGATTGTGAAACGCTGGATTTAATCAATAACACACAGACCAAACATTTACTGAAAACCTGAATAATAGGCACATCTGTAATTATCGGAGAATATAACTTAAATGTACCTAACTGGAAAATCTTAATTTGGTTCTTCTGTTTAGTTGAATTTTGCTGTTAATCTTCTTGCTGGGTTAAACTATAAATAATTACCTTTATAGATTACCATATTAAATATTTTGTCTATGTAAATATGAATAGCATGTGGGTAAAAGTTCTCTGCTCTGGAGACTATAAAAGGATGGCTTTGCATCTATTACACTATTTTCATTTGTGTTTTCTTCACTAATACTGTGTCATTGGGGGTGGGGGTGGGAGTGTTTGATTTTTAAACAAACTCCCCAAAGTCTGCTTTATTCATTTGTCAGCTGTTAAAGATTTTTAAGCTCTTTGTGGCAGGAATGTCCACAGAATACTTAACAAAATGAAATCTAGGTTAATGGACTTTTCCACAACACACATAATTTAGGATTTATTTGCCCCCAGTTGAAAGTTGTTACTGTAGTAAATACAAGATGAGGAATTAAATGGAAAGGAAAATATATGACTGTTCAGGATTTGCATCCGGTAAAGGGGCTGATATCAGGAGGCACAGAAGTTGATTATACCCTTGCAATGCTAGGCTACATACGATGGTACAAAGCTGGATCCTGCAGGGAAGCCTTTGAGCTGTCAATCCATTGGGAGAGCCCAGGAAAGGTGTACGCAGTGTTAGGTAGTTGTTGTTTTACAGTGTGGGCAATTTCTATTATTCAGGGACTGTGGCGTATCTTTAAATGGCTGGAAGTTGACCTTTCATTTGAACTGGGTGCAGCTCAACCATCTTTCAAGAGTTCAATTTTGCTATGAGCTGCAGCCTTCCCTGCACTACTCCTGTCCCCAAGAATGTCCCACCAGCCCCAGCAGGACTATGGCTACCTGTTACTGCAACACAGGAACTTCTGGTTACCACCAGGAGACTGCTGTGGGGTAGTTGTTCAGACCGTAATAATTAAGCTTAGAAAGGTGAAACAGGGTTGACCTAATGACAGAAAAATAAAAATTGTTCCAATTGTTGGAGAAATTAGTCTAAATTTGACTTTCCCAATGAGCACAATAGTTATAAAATTATTAGTCCCTAAGGATCGTATTCTGCCAGCCATAATACTTTGTGTCATATATCTATATATTAATGCAACTGTAGACATTACTTACTTTAAACCAGATACTAAAATTTATGTACCTATTGCCCTGAACATCAGTTGAAGACAAACCAGTCTATTTATGAACAAATAATGAAATTAATGGATAAGTCAGCAAAGCTCATACTGCCATTTACAATCTTGCCTCAGTAGCTACTTACTGCATGTTAAGTGATGAGACATGCAGAGTTTTGAATTGGAAAATTCATAGATAACTACAAAATAGACTGACCCACAATTTACCATGCGATGTCTCAGTGATTTTTCAACTGTTTCATCTTTAAAGGAAAAATGCTAGTTCTTGGAAGTGTTACCCAAGTCCATAGGTACATTTACTGAGAACCTAGGAAATGTATGCTTATTTAAATGCATTATGCAAAACTTTATTTTACAGCAAATGAAATAAAATGCTGGGTAAATTCTTGTTTTCACACTAGCTTTTATATATATTCTATTTCTAAAGATATTATAATATTAGAGCGTATTATTTCATTAATATTCCCCTGGTCCTTTGATAGCCAATGTGTCAGGTATGGAGCATGAGGCTTCCTGTGTGTAGGTGTCTTCCATACTGCTGCCCAGCTATAACCTTGGGGTACAGCAACCTTGCACTGCAGGATTAGTGTCTTTTCTCCAACAGATCTGCTCCGTAGAAGTTTTGTTCTGTGCAATGCCATTATTTTACATGCTGCAGTTAAGCCAGCTGGAGTCATAACCTAATCTCTTGCTTAGGCCAACTGTAGATCTAATTAACCTTGCTGACACTGCATCTTATTCAATCACACAGTGCACTTCCTCCATGAGAATGGCTGAAGCTGTAACAATACCTTTTAGAATATTGTCTAACAGTGAGTTTTCAGTGTTCTCCCTGTTCTGTGCTGCACTGTTGCCTGCTTGGCCTGTCAGGGAGGGAAAGTCTGGGTACCTGTGTGTGAAGGAGAAGAAAAAAAAGGAGAAGAAAAAAAAATCAGCTCCAAATGCAGTTTGAACTCTCCACATAGTTAGGATTTTGACAGGCCACTAGAACTCTCAATGTCCCCATCTCTGGCAGAGCACAGAATGGCAAAGAAGACAAAGAAGAGATGCCAGCTATCATCTCCTGTGCTTTCATGGAGTTAATGAACATGGAGGAATGACATGCACACAGTCCAAGGTTATTCAAGAGACTAAAAAAATACAAATAGCATAGTATGAACTGCCAAAGGGTCATGCCAGTCTGTTCTACCATTTCTGCTGGAATATTTCTGTTTACTCTTATTTTCATAACAACAGTATTTCAGCTTTATCAGACACAGGTAGAGAGTAGGATCTACTGTTTCATTTGAAACAGTTGCTCTTCCCTATGACTTGGCAAAAGTGAGATGAACATTCAGTTATCATCATGAAGGTCCAAAGGAAAATGAATGCTTCCTCAGACCTTCAGCAGGCTGATGTGCAAGAGGAACTATGCTCAGAAGTGATTAATTTATGGGGTGTCATCTCCCAGCATCAGGATTGAATCATACAGATTCTGTTGCATTGTTACAGAAATCACGTAAAATCAAGATGCATTTTTCCAAAGATGGCCAGAGTCTTTAATAAATATTCAATCCCTTGATAGGGAATAAACTAAGGGGTAAACAAAGGGATTGCTTTGTTCCCCTGCTTTGTCTGATGAAGCTCAGTTCTTCAGTTTTCAACTTCTCCAATTAGACAAGATCCACATACCTCTTTTCTCCTTTACAAGCCATTAGGATCTAATGGGATAAGACTTGTGCATCAGAGCCTCGGCAGCTAATGATGCCTCACTTCCTAGCTGTGAGTGGAGCATTTTAAACAACAGAGTTAATACCTACAGTTTCAGCACAGTCTGTTTAATCAAGAATTTCACTTGAACTTTGCCTGCAGATTTCTTGAAAGAGTTTTTCCACCTTTACTGAAAAACTTTTTCAAACTGGAGTAGACAGTTGAGATAACCAAAGTCACATTTTTTCGAAGAATCCTTTAACTGCAGGCTAATTGCATATTTTATTTCATCCAAGATGAATGTTGTTTGTGCTTTATGTAGCATCAGAAAAGAAATGAAACTTTGAAATCTTCTGTTTAGGCAATGAAGATACTGAGGGGGAAAAAGGAAGAAAAAAATTAGCTCAGTTCTCCAAAATAAAAGTACACTGTCTTTGGTATTGCAATTTCACAGATAGAAATCTGCATAGACTAGTCTGTTTATCTGCTCAAAGCTCTTTACATAACTGGCACTTTGTCATCTTCTGTCTATAAATTATAGGCAGTCATTACTGGAGTGTCTGAGTAACCAAGCAGAGAGTTTGCTGCTTTGTATATAAATGTAGCTACAGTCCTGGATCTATGTGAACATAAATACAGACATGAAGGCATTCTTGCTCTTCAACTAGATACCAGAAAACCCCCACTCTTAATGCCATACATCTGTGGATGCTGGTGTAAATATGAAACAGATAACCTCTCTGGTTCCTTTATAATGGAATGATGGAAATTGATTTGGGAGAAAGATAAAAAAACAAAGAAAGATAAGAAGTACATAAATCACATCAAACCAAATACAGGTTGTTACATGAAATGGGCAAATTAGGTAACAAATTTTGTGTCAAGTGTTTTTGACTGACTTGGTGAAGAGAAGACTTTTTTCAAATGGTATTCTTTGCATTGATAATGCAGTAGTAGAGACAGTTTACATCTCAGAAAACTCAGTCTGGATCAACCCAATTTACATCTTTCCTAGCGTGGAACTACAGTAACATCTGGAAATAGATCCTTAAATAGAACAGGAAATAGGCTTTATCTAAATATTCACCTTACTAATTAACTCTTCCTGATAGAGTTATAAGATCCTAGTCCTTCAATATACAGAGCATGTTACAGCTGGAAGATTTAAACATCTGTGTAAGTGCATGGTACTTTTTTGGAAAGCAAAAGATTTGTCTGTACAACCCAAAAACCAAGCTGCAGAGAACCAGACTTCAAAGGAACTACAACAGCCTAAATGTAAAACTCCACCTACCCCAACTGAGGATAAACAATTATATCATTACTTAAAATATACTGGTTACTGTGGATGATCCATCCATAGCTGATTGCTTCTTTTTAATGGCATTAAATAATGTGCTGAAATTTGCATTGCAAATTATAGGATGGTAGGCTGGTTTTTTTTTTTTTCAACCTAATCAAGTCAATTCCACCCAGGTCCTCTATATCCAACAAGCCAATGGTGAAGAGCATTTTGGCTACCCTGTTTTTCTTCTTCTGTTTGCTTAAATGATTTTCTGTTGAGCATAAAGGACAGATATTTTTGTAAGTTCACTGTTAGGTTTCACAGATGTAGGTTTAAGGAGATTATTTATGCTTTAGGATTTACCATCTACCAACATGCTGTTCATTTGCCTGATATCACTGGGGACTAGTTCTTTTATTTGCAATTTATAAATCCTCATCTTCAGACTTCGGTTTTCAGATAGCTGCATGTTTGAAACCTCCAGCAGTTATTAATATAATTAATTTTATCTCAGATGAACTAACAGTGTTTATTCAATCAACATTATATATGATGGGTCCAGGGGTTTGTTTTGTTTTTAAATTTAAATAGAATAGGTAATGCTAAGCTGGTAGGTTGTTGAGGAGTCACCTTGGGAGCCCTCCCTTAGTTTGATGCATGTTTGATGCATGTTTGATGAAGAATGCTGTTTTCTTGTGCCCTCTACTGATACATTTGGTGATGAACTTTCCAAAAGGACAGCAGCAGAAGTTCTAAAGCCCATATCCAATGCCTTTTCCTTCCAAAAACCTTGCATCTGGAATGAAGAAGTCAAACTTGTGCTCTGTGTGCCTAATGAGACCCCTAAGCCTTTGCAAAGGTGGTAAACAAAGATGTGGCTGAGTCTCATGTCAAGTCTGTCTCATGATGCCTCAGATGAATGCCTGTAAATGTGCCTGCTGTGGCTCATAAAGTCTTACATTCCATGGAGACCAGCTATTCATAGTCCAGCAGGAGCAGCTCCACACACCGTGCTTGATAAATAAATCCTTTATTTCCTGCAGAAGCCTAGATCTTGAGATTGTACCAGTTTCTGATCCCATCGCACCCGGGACAGAACTGCTGGCTCCAGGGAGAACAGGAGCTCTCAGAGATTGGCTGTGCAGTAAGCGATAACCTGCTCATAAAGCAGGATGCTTGAAACATTAGGATGTGAGAACAGAAGGTGAAAAATCAAAATGTGAGCCTTGCTTGAAATGTCTGAGTTAGCTAAATCTCTATACTGCTTTCCAATATGTTGCCTATTCTTTTATAATTAAAGCTTGAAATTATTTTGTATATGGTGCAGTGATTGACTTCAGAATGAGGAATTAAAAAATCCCTATGAGAGAAAGCTTCATAATAATTCATATTATTATTCTAGAAATTTGAAAATAACCCTGTTTCTTTCTCAATGGTTTTCATCCTGTTCTTGGCAAGCATTTTCCTATACTGTGTTTCTTGTGCTCTGAGAGCCATTCTGGATTGCTGATAGGCTCAATACTCAAGCAGTTTGTGGTCAAATGACCAAATGCCTTGATTTGATCTTTCTGAGCTGGGATGCTGTGAGCTTTCAAAATGCAGTCTAGAATTTTAGAGGGAGCTGCAGTCCCCATTATGGTCTTATCAAGAGCTCATCCTGTATTCAGTTTTCTTTGCACTGTGAAAAACCAACTGAGGACAGAATTTTCCCATTGAAGTTTAATTTATGTTTTCAGAGCTACTAAATAAAAAATGTATATTCTGTTATACTGTAATTTTGTAATATAATGCATCTTAAGCTTGTTTCAGTACTGCCGAAACACAAGATTATTAGTATTTTATGGAACTTTCTTCCCCTGTATTAGAAAGTAATCCTTTCTTTGTCTTCTCTGATATTCTAAGGCTAGAAAAAATGTAGATAAACCAGAAAGAAAACTATGGAAGAGGCAAACAGTTGTGTATAATTTCTGCACCTGTGCAAAGGTCATTTTCATGCACTAGAAAGCTGAAAAACCCTGCAGCATGTAAGGAATGTTGAAACAGGCAAGGCCAGAGGCAGAACCTCTGGATCTGTCTGCTGTCCTCATGCGTGCAAGGGGAAGCTTGAGCAGATAATGCAGAGCAACTGGGGAAAAAATAACTTCACTTCCAGAACTGGCAAATTTCCCCATTACACAACACACGTACAGTGCTATACTCTGACAACATAATTTGACCTTGAAAAAGCCAAAGTGTTCTTCACAAACCTCCAGAAAGTATTCTTTGCATGGAAAGGTACTTGATTTTTTGCACTTATAAGAAGGATTCATTATTCCATGCAATGTCCACGTGTAATTTTTTATATCTCAGTGGTGTTCACTACAATTGCTGATACAGATCTCTACAGTTTTCACACAGTTGCAGCTGATGCTGACTAGATTTACTCTTGTTTTGTTTCATAGTTCTACTCAGGCTTTGAATGAGATCTGTTCATGAGGCATCTTGTACTACACACAGAAGTACCCCAGGGCATTGTATAAATTAATATTCCATCCATGAATGTAACTAGTAGTTAATTTATAATTTGGCAATGAGAAACAAGAGACTAGATTACTGATTAATTATAATGAAGCTGAACAGGATGCTCACGTGTATGCTGAAATAGAGTATTATTGTACTCTGTTGATGGCCTTTGCAATATGCAACCTGTTTTAGTAGTGTTCAATCTAGTAGTTTAAGACATAAATAAGAACAGTGGTAAATAGTACCAGTATTTTTAGTTTAGCTAATTAAAATTTTATGACTGGCATAGAGGATTTGAGTTTATGGCATCTTCAGATTTGGCATGGGGAAATAAGAGAATTCGCATGAGCTGACTTCTGCTATAACTTACCATATCTTATTATGCTGTTTCCAACTCTGATTTAAAACAAAACAGACTTATAATTTATTCTTCACTAAAAAGAAGAGGAAAGAGAGCCCAGGAAGTAACCGCAGCCAGGAAGTACATCTGAAATAGTACCATGATAGCTGTGAGTGACTGTTTGGAGCAATTGCATCCAATGATCATCCTAAGAATAATTGTGTCTTGCCTCCTGAGAAGAAGCTTCAGAAAAATACCATAAGAAAATATTAATGGATTTCAGTAATTACCTGATATGTAGTTATCAACTGCAGTCAAGATAAACACAAGAAGGTGTCCTCTAAAGCACACAGACAAAAAAAAATGAACGAGTGAATTTCTTCGAGGGGGTGTATGTGTTCCACAGAAAGAGATGCCCTTGAGCCTTTTAACCTGGGCTTCAGACATCTCTGCCCCAGGAATATCTCCAGTTACGTTTGTGAAAACATGGCTGCTTTGCATTAAAACTCCTTTTAGGTTTTAGATTTTATTTTAAACCAATCATAATTTAAAATAAAAATATAAGGCTTTTCTTCCTAATGAATTCTTGTGCAGTGTTACAGGGCCATATATAGCCTGATGTAAATGTGTCATCCCTAACTGATGTCTGCAGCAAAGACATACAGTTGTGTTAAGGACAGTGTTGATTAGGATTGGCTCTTAGCTTCGGGATGAGGCATGGACACGGCCAGTAGTTAATTCTGTAAACCTCTGTCAGACATTGTGGATCTAACAGAGATGATGGCAGAAAAAACTGACAGTCCTTTAATCCAGTTTCAATGCCACCATCTTTAGCCAAGACTATTCTTGGAGTTTTCTATCTGTGGGAGAAATGCTACGAAGAATAGTGATAAAAACAGTGTATCAAATGATTTAGGAATTCAGTGATTTAGGAGTACTAAGCTGTAACGCTATCCAGGTGATCAGTGCCTGTGAAAGGAGGCAGCTCTGGGCACTCCCCATGTAATGTTAGAAGGGATAAAATGCCACATTTAATTCACAAAGCACTGTGCAAATTGGGCTTGCCTTTTGTCATTGTTCCACCAGTAAGGATTTACTGTGTTGATCAGTGGATTCAGACAAGGAATTCTGCAGCATTTAATATCGTTACTGCAGAAGCACCTTTACATTTAAATGGAAAGAGTCCTTTAATTCTTCTCAGAGAGACAAGAGGAGGTGTGGACTCTCCTGCATGACTTTGCATCTCCCTTTAAATAAACAGCTTGTGTATCTTTGCAACAGAGACATTATCCTTGAAGGAGTGACCATATTTCACTTTCTGCTCTTCTGACTAGCTTTCATTTATTGTAGTTTTATAGAAGACACTGTTAATTACAGATTTCGTTAATGTATACTTTGATTTTATAGTAAGAATAGGAGTTAGGTGCTTGCAGTGTGTGCTCCTGCTTTGGAACAAAATTTTTTCATTTGGTTTGCACATTGGTACTTTGTACTGCTGTCTTTTTGTATCCTGTAATTTTCTAGTCAGTCATCCTCCTGTATTAGCTTCCTAATTCCACAAAAAAGGCATTCATTCCTTAACTGATCTGTTGCAAATAGGTTTTAAAGACATAGCTACCTGTTTTGCTTGGTTTTGATATGCTGCTTTATACATATGCTCAATTTCTGCCTCTCTTTACTCAATTGCTCTTAGCCGCCTTCCTTAACTTCATCCAGACTTCAGTGCTCCAGACAGATGTAAAATACAGCAGTCATGTTAAGGAGTGCCTTTACTGTGTTATTCAGCTAATTCCTCTGCATTGTGTCATCATTTCAGTGGTAAAGAATTTTGAGGAGAAGGCTTAAATTCACCTAAGCTTAAATGAAAGGTGAAAAAGTACAGAAAAAAAAAAATCTCAGATCAGGCTTGTCCTGAACAAACAAGATACGCTGCCTTGGGGCTGCAGGAGTGCAGTTGTAGTCTTTCAGGCTGGCTGAAATTGGAAATAGCATTCTCATTTGTCATGCATTATAATCAAATTGGATGCAGATTTGCAGACCTGGAGAACAATGATTACATGTCATCGGTTATTTTTACACTGCATAGAGTGTAAACAGTAGTGGTTTGGGGTATAATGTAGTGGATTTTGGGCAGTGTTTCCTTTATTGTCTGTATCTAGTGACATGCAGTGATTTTCTATGCAGAGCAGCAGCTGGTTTATTTTCTTCTAACTGCGTTTCTGGATGCAAAGAAAATCTTTCTCAAGATGGCAACTAACAATTCAAGAACAGAAAACACTGAGTTTGATAGTTTAAGACCTACTCAGGTGCTAATCATCAGCCCTTTGAGCAATTTTAGAGCCTTCAAGTTTCACTGCTCATGTAGTAAAGGTGACACTATTGATACAATTAAGGGCTTTTTTTATTACTGAAGCACTAGCATTTATTTTTAATTAGGTGCTCTAGTCCTTTTGTGCAGACCTACGAAATGTTTGTTCCCTGGACTCCTGCTTCACAGTTTATGGTGATGGATTTGGGCTGCAGCTGGAGCTGAATAGGAAAATGAAAATAAGAATAGATGGCTTGTCACTATGGTTTGAACTGATGAAACCAAATTATCTTTGTCTAGCTTTTTAAAATCTCCAGTGACCACAGCAGTATGTATCAGAGGCAAATCAGAACACTTTGGAAGGGATTTTGAGAGACATCTCATCATCATCCTAATAGGCTAAAAGCAACTGATGATGTATGAGAATTATAGGTATTTGAGATTCCCCAGTTTAATATCTGTTCTTCCACCTAATGTACACAGGCATCATTTACTTACTAATACTTTTATAGGAGGGTTTATTTCTTATTTCAGTTTATTTCTAAGATCCGCCTGTGTTACTTCATACCCATCCCTTTCTCTTGAACTCTGCTTTGAATCCATACCCCCAGCATCATTGGTGACATAACTGATTTCTGGCAAATATTAAGAAGACTAATTAGCTTATCTTAAGATTTAATTTAAGTTCAATTATACGTTGACTTTAAGTATCCTTTTATGTATAACTTTGTGTGTGTTCCCAGCAATTCTGTTCTAAAACTGATGTTAAAGGAATCGATGGATGAATTGCCCTAGGAAAGATTAATCAAGACATCTCAGGTTCAGACAATGCTTTGTCCACCAGACTGCTGCACTAGCTACTGGGAAGTGGAGTCCATGATTTTGAAAGAAAAATACTAAGGTGAAAGTGAGAATAAAGCTGGCAGTAAGTGTCACTAGCTAGCTGAATGTGGTGCTAAAGAGTTAGAAGAATACTGAGTGTTCCAACTATGTCACTTTTAAGTTCAAAGTATTTTGATTCTGAAATTAGAGCTGTTCAAGTAAAAAAAGTTAATGGCAAAATACATACTCCCTCAAAGGTTTTTATGCTACTGGTATTTTTAAGAATCCTCCTAGTTCATATAATAGTTATGTTATTATAAAAGCATTATATCCTTGACAGCCTCCAGACATTGTCTAAATGTTTTGTGTAGTGGAAAATAGCAGTTCTATTGAGGAAATGAAAATCACTACTAGATGTGTTCTCCAGCACTGTAACAAATATTCAAGTGTAGTAATCAGAGAAAGTAAGAGATTTATCAGGATTTGTGTACAGTTAAAAATTTACATTAATTTACTACTTAGAATGGACTAAGTCAAATCACACATTGATTTTCCTAACAATAGGTAAAATACCTATTAGATGTTAGAAAAAAGATTATTATCATCAGCATATAATCTAGCAGACAGTGTTTACTAGACTGTACAGTGTCTACTATAGTAAAGTTCATTTTTGGTTTTTTTGTTCCTATGTATGTCTTGCTTGGCAATACAGTGTTTTATGGCTCAGTCCCTGCTGAAATGTATCTCAAAATAATTGCAGTGAAATAAAAAAAAACATCTAGGAACTGTCATTCATAAGGTCTTAAAAGTATGCTTTGTTTTTGTGCTCCATCTTTCAACTCCAGTGGAGTAACTGATCAGAAATGAAATGTCTGCTCTTTCTATAGAATAACTAAGCAACAAGTTGTTTCTTCCTGAAGCCCTCTGCTCCCCAAATTAATCATGATAATAAATGCATAATTTATTGCCCATAATCAACTTGAAATATATTTGCACATGTATGAGCTCCAGGTTGTTCAGGACTGCTGTACAACCTCTGAAGATGTTGGATGTTTTTGAAAGAGTAAGTACCACATCCTCATTTTCGTTATTATCCAGGAGGCATGGTTTTTCTGAGTCTTTTTGATGAGTATGTCCTTTGTGCATCATCTCAGCATGGCAGCATCTGTTTGCCCTCTATTAGTCTCCTATTTGTAAGAGCATAAGTCCTCTGGTTTTGTGGTTCCTTTATAACTTCATGCCTCAACATGAGGATGAACAGTTCTTTTCTGCCAAAACAGAGTATGGCACAGGCCCTTCTTATTCTAAAAAGTTACTCCCTCCTTGACCTTTAAAATACATACTTGCTAAAGCTTTACTTGACTGAAATGTGTGGGGTTGTTCATCAGATCAGACTTGCTAGGAAACCTGAAGTATTTCTGTAAATGCTTGCGTTGGAATGCTGCTTATTCATTCAGAGTGCATACATGGGTTTGTGGGTTAGCCTAGGAAAATTGCTGCAGTGTGGTGCAGTGGTACAGCAGCTCACTGCCACCTCTTGGCATTAATCCCAAGGGTTGAATCTTATCACAGCCAAGTTTTGCAGTACTTTTAAGCCCTGCTGTGTAAAGGACTTGAGAAAAGTAACTGATCTCTAACTGTAGATCTCAAGGACATTATAATAAAATAATACAGTAATATAAAAATGTTCAGTGAAGTATAAATTGCAGCTTGTATAATATTATTGAACAAGAAATGCATCTCAATAAGCAGAGAGAATGTGTTTGGAATGCTATGGAACCAAGTTATCACAACAAGATCAATTAGAGGTGATTGAACTCAGGCCTATTTAAATTACTTTAGTAGGAAGCATTAATATCTTGAGTACAGCTTCTAGGAAATGTGCTGTATTAGCTGTAACTTTCTTTCACAGACTTCAAGTAACTGAACAGATGATTTACTGAGAGTGTTATAAAAGACTGCATATCTTAAAGCAAAAATAATTAAATAGAATGTTAACTGTTGAAAAAAATCAGTTTTTAACACAGCATTAGAAATTCTTTCATGTCTAAACCCAAACCACTTCTTCTGAAGTTTTTAGAAGACTTTAATTTCTTATTTTAGTTGCTTAAAAACTCTTTATTTGCATGACTGCAGCAGCAATTGTAGAACAGAAGGGAGGCCAATATTACAAAACTTGCAGATAGAAAAAACAGACTTACTGAAATACAGAGAACTTTCCTTTCCTTACTTCCTGCTGCAATAATTTCAGCTATTTTTGTTATAGAAAGTTCAGCGTTAACATCAAGTTGCTTGTAGTGTGTGATAAGAGAGAGAAGTAACAGTATTTTTCTGTACATGTAGATGTGCTACATAACGCCTTTGTAGCCCAGTTTTGCCATTTTTTGAGTAGTTCTATCTCTTTGCAAGACTAACAAGGGAAAAAAAAGAAAAAAAGAAAAAGCTTTTTTTTTCCTGCAGAGATGAAGGATTCAACTGAACTACGAAACACTTTGGAAAAGTTTTCTGGTCCTTAGTGAGAATTTGCATCTCAGCCACATAGACTTGGAGCAAGTCACCTCCAACATGTTCAAACACACCTGCAGATCCCAAAAAGTGGCTGTGACTACACCCTGTCACTGCTCAGTCCCTTCTAGTCAGGCAAGGCAGCACCTATACACTGGAACAGCTCCAGCTCAGCCTCACTCGGGGCTGGGAGGAATCCCAGCAGGAAGTTCCGGAAGCACACAGGTCCCTGTGCCTCTGTGCGCTGCTGTACCTCCAGTACTGGAGCAGCACAGCGGGTGCAGGAGGCCTGGCCAAACCGGGCTGCTGAGAGCCCACTTATGTCATGGTGCAATAGCTCTACACTGTGAGGTTATTAAATAACGGGCATGGTGGTAGTTGCATGATTATTCACAAAGCACTTAGAATATTAATGATGTCACTTACAGTAGGTGAAATTTCTTCATGATCTTATCCAGCTTGTGCAGAAATATTGTCTGTGTTTCCCTGAACTGTGGTGTTTCTACCACCCTTCAGCAGAGATATTTTAAGACTCTGGTCTAAATCCTAAAAAAGAGGGAAAAAATTTTCTAAATTGTGACATAATTCCTAATATAAGACATTAAGCTGCTAGCCAAAAAGGGAACTATGCTTTGAAAACTTAGATTAAAAGTAGCATTGCAAATAAAAGTACTTAATTTAATCTGCCAATCCACTTTATCACATCAGTTTATTTTCTGTATCATGGGGCTTTGAGCAGCCAGTTCTAGTGGAAGGTGTCCTTGCCAATGGCAGTGGGGTTGGAACAAGATGATCTTTAAGGTCCCTTCCAACCCAGGTCTATTCCTCTCTTCTTTGAGCTGTGGAACCAAAATGCAGTCTTCAGATGACACTGCTTTAGAACTGCTTTTTGATTTGAGACTTTTCATTCTGGTAGTCAAAATCAAAACCATTGCTCTGTTCTCAAGGGTCTTTGACACTGCCAGCATGATTTTCTTCTTGAAATTGTGGTCTCTGCTGTCAGTCTTTCATGGCTGTATTGTTTTCTGTTGTCCTGAATATTTTTTCAAGATGCCTTCCCAAGGAGTTTTTCTTTTCCTGTAGAAGTCTGTACAGCAATGTCCATTGTTCTGTCTTATTTCCCTCCATGCCCTTTGTCTCAGTAATATCATATTTAGTTGATGGATGGTTTATACTTGCACCTCTATACCAGACGTTGTCTTTGCTCAGAATTTTAGATGTTTTCTCAGTATTCCTAAAACAGAAATATCTGAGCAACACACCTCTAAACCAGGAGTCTTTATACCCCGTACCCTTGTTACTTCCTTTCTCAGCCACTGTAGACAAAACCACTTTTTTGCCTATCATTCAGGCCTGCAATTAGCATGTCCCTATTCATATGCCTTTTTAAATGTAACATACTTTTCTGTATCATATCAAAGGAAGCAATCTTTTTACAAATTCTAGTTAAGTTGAGTCCAATTTCTGTCATGTTTTCTATAACCTCAGTGAATGCAATTTCTCTTTTCTTTTAGCCACTCAGGCTAGCAGTACAAAGATCATATTCTTACACCTCTGGTGTGACCACATCATCAAAACACTGCATCCTTTTCCATTAACAGTAATAATAATAATAATAATAATTTTAAAAATCTGATTTTTCAAGTGAAAACCTTAGAAGTTCTTAGTCTCCTATTTTATTTATTATCCAAAAACCAACTAGAGACACAGACTTTGATCATCCATTTATTATTGTATCTAGTAAGCGTGTTAGGCCTCTTCTAATGCTGGCTCTTGCATGTAGGAGAAGGTGCTAGGAAACACTTGAAAAGATTTATCTATATGCTGCATATGAATTCAGAAAATTTTATTTTCCTCTACTACCTACCCCCCCCCCCGGAAAAAAAAAAAAAAAAAAGAAGAAGGAAAAGAAAAGGCAAAGGCAACTGAAGTGCTAATACTGGTGCTCATTGTGATTGACCTTGTATCAGTGTCTTTACGTTCTCCTTTGCAGAAGAGTCTGTTGGGTTTTACTTTGGAGCTGAACCATGAACTTGCTTGGCCATGGAAAACCTTAATGTTCTGTGTTTCACTATCCACTGCAGCTATTCTGTCTTGTAGTTTGTAATATGAATAGCAAACCGTAGTAAACTCAACTAATTTCCTCTGACTTGGCAAACTACCAGCACAGGGGGGAGGAATGCATAGATTCCCCATCCTTCTCATGAGAAAGAAGAGGAAGAAGTATGGTATAGCTCTTCAAATCTACTTCAGGTCATTCTTCTCAGTTCTTATTATACTAATAATTTTTTTTCCCAATACAATAGTGTCATTAAAACTAAATTTCTATCATTCTCCAGTAGGAATTAGTAAAAATGTTTATGGAATATAGGAAATGATCCCACTTTCTCTAGAAGCAGCACAAATTAATTACTTTTAGATAATACCATAGATAGGCTATAAAATAAAAAATACATTAAAACCAGATTCTACTCAAATTTTCAGCTTCTGTATGCACATCATGTCCATTGCCTTAAACTATTTAAATTACTTTGGAGGTATGACTGTAAGATCTCTAGGGAGATTAGTAAGAACTTCAGGAGTTAGTTAAGGCTTTTATTAGAAACATGGAAATGAAGTAAGTTGGGCATAGAGAGCACCTGTATTTCCTGGTGCAGGATATCCTGCTTATTCTAAGTTTCAAAACTACTGGAGAACAGGTGAGATAACCTGAAACTATTCCAAACTCCCAAGTAGTTTTACTACCTTCTTTCCTCCTTTTTCATTTTTCCCCCTTTAAGAGTTCAAATTTTCCGCCATATATTAATCCAAATTTATTTATTACATTTCTATCTACCTTGCTTATAGGCCGAGGTGATTTCTTGCCATTGTTCTGAAAAGGTAAGTTTCTCCTTCTGTAGGACTTCAGTATGAAGACTATTCACCAGTGACACAGCTATGTCAAAAGTGAGCAATTTAATATCAAATTAAAAGATTTTTGTATTGTCTGTATCTGAACAGATGGTACCCTTACTCATTTTGTGAGCATAAATTACTACTAAACTTAAAATAATTTATTCACTCTTAGAACTGCAGCCAATACCTTACTGTCTAGCTACAAGAGTTTTCACAACCATCAGCTCAACCAGTGATGCAGCTCTTGGAACATTATGTTCCTTTTGTGACGCTCCTGGGAAGACTTTAGGCCTCTGAACCAATGGATGAATACACATTTCTTTGATTTGTGAAATAATACTACAGAGATTCATCTTATAAAAAGTCCAGGCGTGATTCAGTACATTAAAATGAATCTATGTTGTAGAAAAACAGTGCAATAGAACTTACTTAAGGCCCCTTGCTATGGATATTGTAATTTCAAATTATGTAGTGCTAGTTTACAGTTTTCTGTGATTTTGAAGTTCCTGTAAAGCTTTGGAGACATTTGAAGGAAATTACTGTGTACTTGGGGTTTTCCTGTTCTTGGGTACATCTTGTGCTCAGCTGTTTGGACAAATTTCAGCTGAGGTGTGAAAACAAAGTTTTCAAAAGAATGAGAAAATGCTGTTGAAGAATGACTGTAAAATAATACTAAAGCCTTTAAAATCTTACAGGTAGGGGTTTGATAAGCATACAGTAAGAGAGGTGCCCTGAGGCAAAAGAGAGGCATGACAAGTCAGCGGCTACTAATTCTACAAACCCTGTGAAAGAAGCAGGATGTTGATATCTTCTTGCACCCTATCCCTTGCCTATACCAGCTTATCCCAGTGCATCCATTTTCTTTAGGATAAGGTAATGGGTCAAAGCTGATGCACAGAAGTGCAGCTCACAGACCACATTTCTGAAATACATCAATATACCACTTTTCAGATACTGTAGATTCTTAGAGGCCTGCAATACAGAAGGTGTAATTTTTTCTGAAGCAGATTTCACTGCCCCAGACAAATCAATAGTAGCTTAAGCATGGTACTGACTTTTTCTTGAGACATAGGACTAAAAAACTGAACTTGCTTCAAAATACCTGCTTGGTTTTCGTTTATTAATTCTATTCACGTCAAAACTGCAGTGGATTTTTTTGGTTTTTTTGGTTTGGGTTTTTTTAAGAGAGAAATAGTTATTTCACATTAAAGGACTTATCATTAACATTTCATTTTTGTTGAAATTAAAAGGTGTGGAGAATCATATCATACATATCTATAATTATTCTGAATGGTTTGGGTCCTGCTTAGGCGGACACACAAAGAGGTATTTGAGAACATTTTCTTGTCTCATTTTCTGCCTGCCTGCAGTGCATCTTCCCAAAGCACACATCCTGTTGCCTTGATCTGCAACATAATGACCATATAATGGAAGCAGTTATAGATACTCTTCTGTTAATGGTTTGATGGAGAAGAGGAGGGGTATTCTGCTTAATAAATGCTGCTTTATGAAATATGCTGGGATTAAAATTTGCCGACACTAATTGGCTTGCTTTGTGAACTCAAGTTTTTCTCTAATTAAGTAATGGTCTCCCAGCTGCAGTGGCTGCTTGGGGATACCAAACTGATGTGAATTAGAATGTCTTTGCAGTGAAATGTTGTAATAGTGACAAAAAAATTTGTTTGCATAGTATAATAATGCAGCCTAGAACTAAAGCTAAAGTAGCATGAATGCTTTGATCTGCAGCTATGAGATCCATTCAAATTTAGTTGTGCAGAAATTTTTACTGAAGTAACACTTTGAATAAGTATCTTTACCTCTGAGTGATACTACTGAAGGACCTGAACTGACGTTGTTTATAACTGTGATAATGTATAATACAAATATAATTCTGTAAAAAGAGTTCAGTTTGTGGTACTTCTGCCTTGGTTTCTCTGCTACAGTTGTCCAGTTAGCAGTAGTATAAAAATTAATGGCCCTATCAAAGAGATAGTAAAAACTTTATCAAGATCCATCTTCCAGTGCTGTTTCACATACATTTGTGTAAAATTGCTTGCTCTTTTTTTGAAAAGCTCTACCTCTGTATATCTGAAGATTATTAATAGGCACAAGACTTGGTCAAGAGTCTGAAGGAAGTCTAAGGTGGAGATGAAAACTGAGTCCCTTTCAATTTGGTGTCTAAGATAGAGCCCTTAATTACTAAAATGTTCTTACTCTTTGAAGTAACACTAGAAGATGCACTGACTGTCATCATGTGCAGTGCAAATGGACTCTCTATCCCCTCTTCTTACTCTTACAGATAATGTGCTCTCATTTTCCCATTTGCCATTTCCCATTACTGTTACTTCTTCTCCCAGAGTCAACAGTAGTTTAAATTTTGAAATTTCAACTTCCTAGTAAAAGTCATACTGTCTACCTGTTGTCTCCTTACTGAAGAATTGGCTTTGAATGGAAATTTTAATTAGGCTTAACTATGAGATTTGATAAAGAGTTTTGAAAGATGTTACAGTTACTATAGAGTTGATTTTTTTCCCTGCTAACAGAGAAATCTCTTTAGAGTTCATCCTGCAGTGATGGAACGATGAGGGAAATTCTATGGAGATTCTAGTACAAAAAAGTGTTGTTGCTCATAGCAATCAAATAGCTGCTTTTGAGGATTTCATTCCAATGCTTCTGTTGACACAGAGTCTTCCCGAATGCAACCACACTTTTTTTGTTTTTATTCAGAATGGTTTATTTACTCATTTTAATATATATCTAGCCATGCTATTTCAGTTTTGAATATGTAATATAATTTAGTAAAGTTTAGTTTCTTTTTAAAAATATATCTTCAAGTATAATATTTATGTGATGTCTATAGAAGTATTTTCCCTAGTTGATTTTTCTGGGAAAGGTTACTTTAGAATGTAGTTACCAGTGATGGCATCTATTAATGCAAGCAGTGAACTAATCTGCACTTCACAAAGTAGAATCTTTTATCAGGCACAACACAGGCATGCAAAGAGATAAGAGGAGGAGCAGGTCTCCAGGCAGTGGGAAGAGGGTACAGATGGCAAAGACTGAAGGAAGGTTTTTAAAGGTAGAAATGGCCGCTGACACATCTAACAGCATTTATGCATTTAAAGTGAACCCCATCTTCTCTAAATCTCAGACATGCCTGCTGTTTATATTACATGTAACAGAAACCCACCAAAAGTAAAACTACAGATTTTTTTCAAAGATATGGGAGTCAGCCCAAAGAATGGTGTTAATGATCCTGTGGTGATGCTATGCTGATTTGTGACTTTTTTCAGTTTTACTCTACTTTTAGAAGCTTGTCCTAATCTGTGATTGTCCATGTTTCTTCCCTAAATGGTTCTTCTGAAAATCAAGACTAAATCAAACGTAGTAGCAATGTGTCTTTCCTCAAGCCACCTCTCCCTTCCCCTGCTTGGTGCAGGGGCAGCGGAACAGGAGGCATTGCAACTCAGCTGTCCCTGGATCCCACTGCTCAGGGGAGCCTGAGCTTGGCAATTAAGTGCCTTTCCAGCTGCCAGGCACCAACTGGCTGATGTTTCAAAGCCACTTTCACTCCCTACTGGTTTCTTACTTGCAAAACATTTTATTGCATATCCTAAAAGTGCCTGAACTCTTAAAAGTTATTTCCAGATACAGGAGTTAGATGCAAAATTATATTGCTATAATTTTATTTCAGAATATTATCTAAAAATACTCTAAATAATACTGCATGCACTTATTTTAGATAACTGCTTGCTGGTTCTTAATGAATAAGTAAATATATTTCAGATCGTGCAAATACTGGCCTAGACAATACACGTGCTGTACTGCAGAGATGCAGCTCAGCAATGCAGATAACAGATCTTTGGTTTTGCTGACCATTTAAAGAAGGAAACAAAGAAACACACATTGTTTCTGAGCCTTTGACACACTGAAAAGGAGAGAGTAAGGAGAATACAACTAGCCCTTCTTTTAGTGAAGAGCAGGATTGCAAGGAAGGGAGGAGAAAATTAGATCAGAGTTTTCCAGTTTAAAAGTGTTGTTAGTCTTAGACAGAATTCCCCATCAAATTTCTTTTTTTCCCCTTTATGCTGCAGATACAATACAAAATACTCTCCAGCATATGCACAGGAACCATTCCAAGCAGAACAAAATACACCAACCTGAAATAGCCAAGCCAATCAAAGTTTTATAGACTAAGGAAACACTGGCAACATAATTTATTTTAATGGACATATTAAGCTTTCACCATCTGTTCTGCCCCTAATTATGAATGCCAAAAGAACATATTTCACAGTTAAATCAGTAAGACATTATTCATGCACTTATATGTTACTTCTACACTAACACTTCTGCAGTGTTCTCGTACTGCCTACGCAATTCAGAGCAAGCTGCTCACATCTGAAATTGAACTTCTTGGTAAAAAAGTATTTTTCAATAGCTGTTTCAGTGGGAGAGTACTTAGTGTAAAACACGTTTTTAAAGAACAATTGGGAGAATGAAAGCCTTTTGTTTTGGTAATGACTTGTTAAAAATAATGACTGTGGACAAATATGTTTTTCTCTGCTTTCTTGCATTTTATTCCCCTTGTCTGTCTAGATGCTGTGCATGCTGTATGTGTGCGCAGTGCCTGCTGCAACTGTTGTTCCAAGCAGTGTATCCTCACTGGAGAAGGTAAAAGGAAGCAGCTTTTTTTAAGAAAGAAAAACTGAGCAATTTATAATACTCACATGATCAAGTCAAAGATCACATAAAACAACAAAAAATGCTACAAGTGACACTTACTAGTGTTTATGTGAGAGAAGCAAAGGATGTCTTGAGTGTACAGTACAAGAGAGGACCCTGAATTCTTCTCCCTGCATGAGATATCTCTGTTCCTTCCTTGGTCAGCTGCAAGGCTCTGCCAGCTGGAACTGTGTCCAACACACAAGATGAGTGTTAGCCTTAACTGCTATGGTGGTACCACCTGACATGCAGTGGTGCAGTCTGTGCCATCCTTTATCCTGCACTTAAGGAAAATAAAATAGATAAATATTCTCTTTTGGTCTTCATACACCATGTCTTATCTTGATTTAGCAATTTAGCCCTTAATATTTGCTTGGTCTTGAAAGTGGTAAGTATGGTAGTTGTGTGATGCAGGAGAATCTTAGTACGAAAGAGGGGAATCATCAGTGTTAGACTTGTGTCCAAGGAGCACAGCTTTCATCCAAGTAGTCTGCAAAGTACAGGATATCTTTAGCAATACAGTACAGAAAATAGTAAAATGAGTGGAAAAAATATAATTGATATATGGTTTGCTGAGGCTGAAAAATAAGAAACAAACTTGGCAGAGCACTGGAGCCTTATGAAGAAGGAACTGATTTTTCTGCTGGAATACAGTTTATGTTCCTGTATAGGGGGGAAGGGATCACCATTTTTACTTGTTTCTTTTGCAACAAATCAACTGAATACAGACTTTTTTTATACAACCGTGTAGAGATTGACCCTTTACTAGTAACCACTAACTAATTTTTTGTAACAGTATAAAGTTTATAGGACAAACTAATCAAGATATGTAGATCACGAAGTGCTGCTAAGAGACGGGGGGAATCAAAGGGACCTCCAGCATTCTAGAGAATTTTAAATGAAAGGAGGCAGGAGATGCCAGGAAGTAGATTCTTTTTTATGGAATCAGAAAGGGAACAAAAATCCTTTGTTATTCTAACCTGGGGGAGAATTCTTTCCTTATCTGCACAGGCATAAAAATAAAATGCCCCAATATCCTCTAGAAACATCATCTTGACAGAAAATATAAGGAAATGTCCTTAAAAATAATTCTGATTTGAAATAAATGCATCCTCTTTGTCTCCACAAGTGGTTAGAATTTAGTTCTGCCAACAGTCTGACACGACATCCTAACATCCTTAAGTTTAGAAAGACTTTCATTCTAGAATTCCATTTTGCAGACTCGGTATTTTAAAGTTGTGGTCTTTGAGCTGGTTGAATGTATTTTTTTTCTCTTTTTGTTGAATTCTGAACTGTTCAGAAGTTGAAACTTCATGTCCTGTAGCTGTCGACAATGAACATATACCTACTATCTAAAAAGAAATGTTAATGCACGCATTCATTTTTCACTATCATTTATGCTTATGCATGGATATATGTGTATGGGACTTTGTCTCTGTGGACATACAGGAAAAGGGCTCCTATGTATGTGAGGACATCTAACAGTAAAAACTATGATGGCAAAGGAATCCAGTGCCAATTGAAGGCATTTTCTTACAGCACCATTTAAAATATCCTGGTTTCAAAAGAAAACCATTTCATTTTTTCCTTAGAGTCACTAGGTATTAATTACATTCAATTTTATTCATCTTATTTTAAAAAGGGGAAAAGAGATTGGTAGACAAAAAGTTGAATAAGAAATTTAAAGGTTAAATTCTGTGCACAGATTCAAGTTTTAAAATAGAAACTCTGTTCATTTATGCTAGTACATGTGCAAATATGTTCTTGAGACATTGATACAAAAGTATAGGAATGCTGAGAAAAGGAACCGTATTCATTTTCTAAAGTATCTTGCAATTTACACTGACAGTTATAAAACTGCATGAGACCTGTAATGTAACACCTTGGAGAAAATACCTATTTAAGTATATCCAGTACAACTATGAAGCAAAATCCCTTCTAATATGAGACAATACTTGGAGCATCTTTAGTTTCCTGCTTTTAATTGCCCTCAATGATCTGGAGCTCCATAATACTCTTGGGAGTCCCTGTGCAGTATCCTTTCTTGTACAGACTAATTACAGCAGCCACCAGAAGTAAAGCCCTGTCAGTGTGCTGTGTTAGCAGGTCAGCCTGGCAGGCACATGATACTAAACTGAGTGTTGTTCACACATAATCTAATCCACCTTGTGTGCTTGTGCTCCCTGCCTCAGCTCATAATGTTGAAGTTGTGCAATGCAGATTGCTAGCAAAGATAAAAACGTTATTATGGGAAGGAGGCCTTTTGTGCTTTCATTATCTTGGAATAACCACTAAGGACAGGCTTTTCCTAGGTATGTTTTTATAATGCTTGTCTGAAGTCAATGATAGATAGTACATTCTGTCATGCCTCCTAAAGACATGGCACAAGTTTTCAGGCAGCAGGTGATGTGGAGATGCTCTGTTTGCTGTTCTTCAAGTTGTTCAGGACAGCTTGTTACTGACACCGTATCTGTAGGCATTCAAAGCCCGCATTGCTTGGGTTTGTCTGAGACACAGACAGCATTGATTACTGTAGCATGTTGTCAGCTTTGCTGTGTCAGCAGGAAAAAATTCTTTTGATGTGGAGAAATAGAAGTAGAAGGCATTCAGTGTGTGCTTAGCTCCATTTGTGACTGCAACATTAAAGTGATACCATGCCAGCCTACAAATGCAGACAATATTTTTCCCTTTTCTCCTCCAAAGAATATTTCCTCAGTAGGACTATACAACATTTATGGATTACTGCATTAAGTACAGTGAAAAAAACAACTTTGATTTTTTTTTTTTAATACGAAGATTCTCATTTAACAAATTCTTGATTGTCAGCATACATTTCTATAGTTTGTATTAACCGGCCTCACAGATACAGCTTCATGAGCTAGATGAGAATGAGTCCTTTCACCTACCTCCTACAGTGGGACCGTACATCTCCAATACTTCTTGCGTGTTGTTTTCAAGAAGCCCTTGCAAATAATTAAAATTTTAAAAATTACAAAACCTGCTACTCTCAGAAATAGCTGTGGCTGCTAGCCAACATGTACAAGACCAAGGGTCATCACTGCAGGCGGTTAAAACTGGCCAGGAAGAATGTCAGAACCTTCTATTAGAACACACATGGATTACTAAAGTGCCTCCTTCCTACTTGTCAGTGTTGTCTGCTGGTTGGCATTGCAGCATTAAGATTCAATTAAACCACTTACTAACTGTAAGTACTAACAAAGCTTTTAAAGATGTTATGCATGAGCTTAAAAAAAAAAAAGTCTGTGCTGGGGATACGGATAAATTAGAGGACATAAAAGGTAAATGCAGATTGCCCATTTAAAATTAACATTATTAGCTCCTGACAGTCCTCTGACTGTACTGCAGGTGACCCAAGCAAGGAGGTACTGGAGTGGCTTGGCACAGCTGGCACACCCTGTGCTGCTGCCACAGCACAGCCCTTCTGCTTGAGCTGCTCCTAAAAACTCATTCTGGGTGTCTCCAGCCTGCTGTACATGGAGACCATGACTGGGAAAATGGGACAAGCAGGATTTACATAATGCAATTTAATGTTGTTTCTCAATTTGCGAGCGCATTTTTCTTTTCACCAGCCCTTTCAGTGATAATTCAAGGAGGGTCACAGTAGTAGTCTGTGCTTCTATCCAAGAACATGGAAATTTGCTTCTGTGGCTAAAATTTTAAACTGAAAATTTAGTTGAATCATAACTAAATATTTCTGATTTTGTATGTATTTCTAATTTATTTTTAGTGTACTTTTTTAGATGCAAATGTGAATTTCATTCAGCAGTACCTGCTCATGTATTGTATTTAGCTAGGGAAATTCTAATCTTTCCTCAGCAGATGTCTACTAGGGTAGTGTTTGACTGAGCAGGACTGACATTCTGAATAAGATTACTACTGAAAGTAGATACAGAAGATTTTGGATACATGTTTGGAAAATATTTTTAACAACAGTAAGAGGAAAAAGGTTGATAGCTATTTAAAAAAATAAAATAATCTCAAAGTTACAAAGTTGATTTTTACTTTCCTCTGCCAACTTCGTAGTTTTGAACATGTAGCTGCCTGCCCACCACCCCCAGTGATACTCTCCTCTTAGCAATTCCATGAAAGGCAAGAAGAAATTGTATAAGCTTTGGAAATAATGAAATTGAATAAACCCAAAGCTGCAAAGATAAACCAAACACACTGCAGGAATAATTTTGTCAATCCTTTTTGGTTACAATATTTTTACAGGGTGGCACTTGTATTAGCCACAGATTTGGGGGGGTTTATTAAACTGAAACCCTTCTAAATAACATGATAAAAATAAAGACAGCTGTTTGGTAAAAGGTGAATTGTAACATTTCTTTCAGACATCCATATCTCTCAGCAACAGACAGCGAACCCTGAACACATTTACTGCTTTGCCACTTAATATACATGAATTAGTAAACACATTTTTTAAGTGAGTCAGGAAGAAGTTTTATCCATTGGTACAACATTCTATAAATTTATAGATGCATTCTAGATTAATGGTTTTGATCCCTAATTAAGTATCCAGGCACAAAATTGTCAAGATATGCAACAGCTATGATTTACTTTGAGCCAGAAAATCTCATTATCTTTGTGTTACCAAATGTTAAATCACTGGCTTGAGGCCTGTTTTGAATAGTTTAACCATGTGAAAAGAAAAACAGATGATCCTTACCTTGGAGAATTACATTTTGAGACAGAGACATAACTTTAAACAACTGTTGAAATCATAAAAAACAGAAATAGAGAAAAGGAAAATATGATAGAATAAGATGCGAAAATCTAAAATCTGAAAGTTAAAAACAACTAGTTCATAACTTAGATTATCAGCAGATAGTCTTTTGCAAGAAAAATGTGATATAATATTCATAATCCAAACATTCAAAATCCAAACATTCAGAGTTCAATTATTTTGCAGTAAGACCCATTTACATGGCATGATAATGAATTTGACATTGAGAGGAATGGAATGAAGGATGGGAGAAGACTCAAATATGGTAGTAAAAAATCCACAAAAAAATACAGATGTGGCACTCACAATTATTACCTTTACTATGTGAAATCAAAATACTCCCCTTTTCAAAGTCATTAATTCAGAGTAGAAAATGTGACTATTAGAAAGGATTTACACTGAGATTGTTTAGATTCGGGTATCATCTGCTGATGGAATGGATGCTTTTGGAAGGCTCCTGGTGCAGTACCTGGAGACTGAACTACTCAGACATCCACAACAGATTTAGTACAAGGACTTGAAATAAGCCTTTTTCTTTTAGACAGCAGTCTTCATACACAGAGATAATTGTTTTAAGGTGCAAGACAGCTGTATGGTCATTGTATGGCAATCTAACAGTCTTTAGGTTTGCTCCAGAAACTTTCTTAAAAGATTCCTAATCACTCCTACATACCAATGAAATTACTGCAGACATGAAATTAGGTCTCCATAAGCTGGCAGATGCTACTTCTATGAAAGTTTTGAAAGTAAGCTTGATTTTTAAAAAAAAATTAAATCTGCTTATTTTTCTGGTTATGGAGTCAGTCACAGTGGAAAAGATGGTTTAGCTGTAACTGTGTTAGTAGATGCAGGACTTCTCCCTGAGAAGCATTTAATTTGTCCTTGGTTAAATGTTTCTTGGCGAGAAGGCATGTTAATGAAATACCTCTTGTGAAAAAGGACATGAGATCCCAAATCAGTCTTAAGATCTCTCCTGTGTTGTGCTTTATTGAGCAATAACAAAGAGTTCCTGTAGCTGACATTAACTTCTATGGGGCCTTAATATTTGGTAACCAAATTCCACAGTACTCTGCAATTGAAGTACAACACTGCATTCAATGTGTCTTTTCCTAAGGTACTAATGCAGAAAGCACACTACTCGAACCTGTTTAAAAAAAAAAATAAGTTGCATTTCAGAATGATTGCTTTCAGCAGCTTAGTTCTGTAAATACCTATTACATATCTCTTTAGAGATATCAGAATTTTGTGGAACATTTCTTTGCCCGGAAGTGCCTCTGGTTAAGAATTTTGTCTTTGATTACTAATTTTCATCCCAATAATTTGACTTCCTGATAGATGAGGTGATTTTGTGCAGTGACTTTGTCTGGTGTGCCCTAATGACAGCAGTGATAATTTCTGTATTTGGCATTTTTTAATTTTAACAAATATTTTGAGTGATAATTAAGTATCATCTGTGGGCAAAATTCTCTTTAATCTAAATTGCCTATCTCTGCAGATAACAGACTGTCTGTAGAGTTGATTAAAAGAGTGATTTTTGACCTAAATGTTTAGAAAACTGGTACACATAAACTTTAATATTTATCAATTAAAATTCAAATTTATATAAATTATTTTTTAAAATAGTCCTAGTAATAATTCCTGGATTTTTGTGAATAAAACCAGAAAGTTAGAATTAATACCTGCCTCCACCTGTATCAACTTACCTGAAGGGGTAGGAACTATCTTAGAGCTAATCAGTGGTAGAATTTGAGTTAGGTGACATACTGTGCTGGCTTAGAGGAAAAAAATCATCTGGCCCAGTATCCCATCTCCCACAGTGGCCAAAAGCAGATGTTTTGGGAAGATAAGAACAGAGTAATAGCTAATGAGACTTCCCCAAAACTGTCACCTATTTTTAAATGTGTTTTGCCTAGGACTTTTTCTTTTCCCTAAGGAAAGAGGCACTGCTATAAAATTCTTCACTTTTAAAAGACTTTAAGTAAGCCTCAGAAGTAAATGAGACTTCTTGTACAGAAGAAAGATGCAAGTTTATTCTGTTATACCCAGGAAACATTTGAAGCTAGGTGTTGCTCACTAAGTACACTCTGCTTCCCTTAGGGTCAAGTCAGGTCTGCATTTTTAGACATTATTTACTAACCTGACAGAAAGAAGATATTTGTGGCTATAGTGCTGATTTAGGAACTAGGAAATAATGGACCAGTTCACATAGTTCAGGTACTTTAGTCTGGGTCCTCAGTGGGTAGTAAATATGCATTTATGAAATCAGACAAGTGGCTCCATATTACAGGGATATGGGTCTTAACACACTGATGAACTGCTCCCATGCTCAAAGCTAAATGATTCTGCACCTTCTTTGCTGTCCAGCATCTGAAACAGCCTTTCAGGTCAGCTGTGCACTACGCATATGAGGCTTAGTTCTGCCAGATAAACCAGTGTGCACGTGCATGCTGCTTCTTGGGCTGGCTTAAAAGCAATGAGTGTGGGATTTGATATTGGCCTTAAAGTGGCCCTGCTGGACCTGCAGTGACTTAGTGAAAATCAATTCAAGTACAGATACCAAAGTATCATTTATTTTCCTTTTAGGCAGCATGTCCTCGTCCCCATAGCCATAGGGAACAGCAGACAACAGGAAGGACCAGTAATCCATTTGTCAATACCCATTTAAATTGCAGACTTAGTTTGGAGCACATCCTTCACGTGCTCACTTAGCATCAAGCACAGCATTCTCCTGTCAGGTCACTGCGTGTCTCTAATACCAAATAAGAGTTTAAGGCATTGTGGTTAGTGCTTTGTTTTCAGTGACTATTTACATGTAAACCTGCTAAGCTGTAACTGTGTCATTCAGAGCACAGCTAAATAATTTTACATTCAAAATACTTACTTAGAAGGAAAGGTCTCATTTCCATAAGGTGTATATATACAAATGAAAGCTGGTGGGTGTAAGGTTTCAAGCCATCCTGAGGATCTGCTACAGTGACTGACAGAGTCTTTATCTTCTAACCAGTTTTTATAAATTGGAGAGGATTTCACTGATGTGCAATGTGTGCCTTAGAAACAGAGAGGAAAAATCTTTCTAATCTTACTTTTCAAATGAGGTGATCATCCACTATGGAGCAATGTGCCTGAAACACAACCAGGTGCAAGCTACAGATATTTTTTCAAAGGTGGAAAATGCAAAATCCCACTATATAATTCATTGTTAACAAAGTCTCTGCTTATCTTCATTATCTACTACTCTTGTTAGATCTTTATTTTGTAAAAGGTCTCATAGATTAACCTTGCAATTTGCTAATTCTGCTGAACAAAGGCAGACTATTTTATCTTGAAAAGAACTAGCACAATAGTCTTTACCCTTGTTTTATTCTTTCAAAAGATTGTTTTACATATTTACTAAATCTGCCAGCATGCAAGTATTTATATGAGTTTTAAAACCACAATGTTCTATTAAGGAGAAAAATGCAACCTAATCCTCTTACACTAATTAAATGGGGAGAGTGTTAATGAGGAATGTGTCAATTGTCAATGCCTGAAAAATCTAATTTTGAGTGAGGTTCGACTCATTAAAATGATGCTGTCAATCCTTTTCCTGTAACCCTTTAAAGAAAATTTCATTTTTTTCCTATGGTTATGTTAAGTGAGTCCGTGAAACCATTCACATGACTTCAAGGTCAATAGTGATAAAAAGAAACCTTTCTGAGGAGTTATTACACACTCAGAATCAAGAAGCTGTAAAAATTGAGTGTAAATGGTTGGGTGTGAACCTCTAACCCAGCACTTAAACTTTCCTTATTGGAAAGTTAAGCATCTCCCTTCTCTTCTACAAATGAGGCCTTTCCAGTGACCTCCCTCCACAGCTGTTCTAAATTTCCAGTCTCAGTATTCTAACCACCCTCCTCCAGTCCTCTTACCATTCACTGAATGGCTGCTCTTGGAGTAAGGTTGAAAATGTTTGGCTTAAATGGTACGGTTTGAAATGTTTTGTTGAATCTCCAGGCTTTATTTAAGGTGAGCTATTCTGCATTATTATTCAAATAGCATACCTAATTTACCTCTACCTAACCTGAAATTAGTATTTATTGAAGGAAAGCCATCTTTTTTTTTTTTTTCCCCCACAAGGCTGGAGAAGCCCATACATGAAATCATTTTATAATGATTAATTAATTGCCTGTGGTAAGCATTTCCAATTTTATTGTGTTAAAAATTTGAAGAGAAGCATAATGGAAAATAAAAAATCAAAGGATCTTTTCTTGGTAAACTGTAAACTAAAGCATAAAATGCTAATAAGTAAGTTTTGAAACATTAATTGCTTGTGCACATGCATTTTTAAGTAAGTATCAAGTTTAAGGATTCCTCCTCCATTTGAATGGAAAAAGGACAAAATTTTAAAATAATGGCATTCTAAAATGTCCCCTTTTTTCCAGTGCTGTTATGTTTTACTTTGATATGACATCACCTCTTTGCATAAAGGGATACTCTAAATACGGACTTTGCTGAGAACATTTATTTCAATGAAGGTTGAAAGGCAGTAAAAGCAAAACATTTAAAAACGTATTAAAGACATAACTGTATACTATTAAAATAATAAAGCAGCCTCTCTGTAAATTAAATTGAGCCAGGATGAGAGTTGGCAGTAGTTCTGTGAAACCACAACAAAGAATAAAGGGAGTGGAATACAGCTGTATTGGTGAGAGTGTCATGTTTTATTAATGTGTAGTTCAGGTGCACCAGGCCTGATATGGTTTCCTTGTGTGTGGAAATACATCTGCAACAGGTAACAGCTCTTAAAAGCCACGTGCCTGTTGAAGATAAAAAGGGTTGCCACAAATGCTTTTGGAATATTTGCATCTACCCTGAAGAGCTAATTATTAAACAGCCATAGCTTTCTGAAAACTGTAAAGAAAAAACTGATTTCAAAGACACAAATCACAGGATTGGTTGCTGTATTTCAGGTGGAACTGGATGTGACCAAAATGCAGAATTTTCATTATGTCTATTTAATGATGATGCTGAATTAAGTAACTCTACCTGATAGTTATCTGATATTGTTAATGGATAAATTTATTCCATTAGATAAATCCTCAAAGTACTTAAATGATGCTGTTTAAATGGCAAGATCACATTTTTTGAAGTACTGTCCCAACCCATGTTATTGTCTTGGCATTCCTCAAATATTCTTTGAAAAGCTAACTCATCTTTTTGAATTTTTTTAAGATTAGAATAGCCCCATAACTTTTCTAGAGAGATTCCAAGTTTCTTCCTAGTGGGAGAAGGAACTGAAGGAGATGAAGTTATAGATTTACTACTTATATCTATGCATATATTAATATTATACTTATATAAATGTATATAAGAGATATATTTGCATGTGTATTTGTTGTGTAACATGCATGACCTGCTAAAGAAGCCTTACTTCCATCTGCAGCAAGTGGGAGTGTGTGTGTCTGACACACAGTTCCAAAAATTAAAGGTTTCAAATTCGTGATGAGCTAAAATTATTCTTGCGTGTGTGTAAATCTATTTAGCCAACACCCATTGCATTCTTTTATAGCTGTGCGATAGCAGCAGAGTGCAAAGCTTGCTCAAACAGCTGAAATTTAACCAATTTCCTTTCCCTTCTAACTGCATGTCAGGTTCAATAAAACCTGTTTTCATTGTAGCCAGCAGTAATCTCAGTTCTGGCTGAGCATGTTCAGGAGGCTGGAGCTCGGTGCCAGGGCTGTGTCGGATTGGCAGGCTCAGAGCAGTCAGTCTGGCTGCACCACAGCAACGGGGACTTTTCTGCCAAAGGGAAATGGTCAAATTTACAGCTTAGACTTGTATTCTTGTGGAAGAGAATATCAAGTAACCAAGAGATGTTATGTTTCTTCTTACTGTGAAGATCTTTTTACTGCAGTTCCATTTTTTCCTCTAATAGCATGGAAATTTGGAATTTACACATCTTGTCAAAAGTATCAATTCCTTACCTTGGAGGAAGTCCCCAAATCCTGCCTCACCTTTCACCTATACCCTTAAGTCACCCATCACTGTATAGATTTGGTGGCTTAAAAGGCTCTTCTAGGAATTTGCCCTGGCAGACTAATATTTTTTCCATATCCTAGACAAAGTAAATTTTGTCTCACCCTTATACAACATTTCTGACTGCACAATACACTTTACAGTCATTGTTCAATCCATTCCAAACACTGAATTATTGTAGACAAAAAGGAATAATTCCACATATTGACATTTTAGGTGGAATCAGTTTTATTCCTAAAGTAGTATTTAAATTTACATTAGGGCCCATATGCATAAGTTTTTCTTCAATGGTTTTCAGTGAAAAAAGTTTTCCAAAGTATACCAGTATGTAGAGATAAGAAGGACGTTTAGTTCCGCTGGCTGGTTTTTATGAACATTTTGACTGAAAAAATACTGTGTTAGACTTGGAGAAATTGCAATAGGTGATGGTTTTGCATGTCAGTCGTGCAAGGCCAGGTTCTGTTAATATGAATGTGTATAATTGTGACCTCAGGAGGTTTCCCACAGCTGCCTACAGGTTCAATGTCTGTTCCATGTTTGAATTCCAGCCACATGGCTCCCCACTGTTACATCAGCACTGCCTCATTTTATGCTTAGAGGGACCTGTTCCATGTAGTGCAAGTCAGTATGGAAACCAAACTTGTTATTGAGATAAAATTATTATCCAGGAAACTGGAAGATGACAAGAAGTGTAAAAATTAGCAAGATCTAGAAAGATGGCCAGACTTCTGAGTAGCCTCCATAATCAGCAGAAACTTACTCTGCAAAGCATTGGAAAACTTTGTATAATCCATCCTAAGATAGACTGAAAATTCTACCAGAGCTCTGGATGGATTGCAGATTGTGTCAGAGTGGCTGAATGTTTTAATTGAATGGCATATATTCTTTATGCATTCTAATGTTAATATATACTATACTTTTCCCTTACTCCTGTATCTCCTTCCCTTATACCTATACATCCTATACTTTTCCCTTATTCTCAGTAAATTAGGAAATACAACAAACATAAGAAGATACTTGAATTTGTATTCGTTATGGAGTAAAATTCAAAGCTGATGCCTCTGCACAGCTATCACTGGAACTTTGTGTGCTTGAGAGGTACTTTTTCATTATTTAAAACTGATCTCTTGGAGCAGAGCAGTCACAAGAATAAGCCATAAAATCTCACTGCCTTAATTCTGTAATCTCATCTTATTATGTTGAACACAAGTATTCTGCTTCTGTCCTTCCCCCTGTATAAGGTGCCTTAAATGAGGTTCTATTTTTGGTGGCTTTTTCTCTATAGCAGGCTTAACACTGCAACACTGATACTTGTCCTAACTCTCACAACTGTATGGATGCTGTACTACAGGTTTAGTATCACTCTTTGAGCTGGGAAATTAAGCCCTAAAGAATGATTAAGCCACATCAACAATAAATGATAATTAAATATGTGATTACACATTTTTATTGCTGCTGCAGGAAATAGCTAATCTTTTTAACTATAAAAGCTCCATTCATCTGGGATATATACTCAAGAATACCATCTCTGCAGTGCCATTGAATTTTACAGTCTTTAGCATTTCTTTGTCTGTTCTACTTTTAATTTCTATTGGTGGTTTCTAGTTATAGAACATTTTTAGAATGACTTTTACTAGGTAATTATTGAATTTTAAAAGCTTATTAGATTAAACCAAACAGAAAAAATACTATATACCGTGAAAAGAAATGCAAGAACGCAATTCAGAATATAAAATAAAAGTAGGAAAAATAGTTAAAACATTTCAGAAACCCCTTGATATCACCTGATGAATAGAACAAAAAAGATTTTCAAACCCATAGAAAAGTAATTTTAAAGATTTCACTCAGGTGAGGTAATCAAACATCTCAAATCTACTTGTTCACGTTGATGTGGTTTAAAAGATGTTCCGTTGTACATCATCTATTGTTCCTTGGTGGTTTCAGGGTCAGGAGGTGTGCATTAGGTATGGCTGGTCAATAGATGCTGTTCATGTCTTCACTGCACTCACAGCTCATATTCTACTGAGAATGCAACCTGCATGCTGACAACAATTTGTTACAGCTCAGTAGTAACTCAGGACAGGCTGCTCCATTTTAAGAGCATTGCCTGTGGATACAGGGATGTGTATTTGCAGTATCTAATTCACTGCAGCCATTATAGCTTTAGGCAGAATTTCTGCAAAACTGCAAATGAAACAATCCCAACATACAGAAATGAGCATTGGTTATCTCACAACTTTAATTTCTCAGTCTGCTGTCAGTTGTTAAACTAATAAAATAAGCATAATGGTGCTTAATAATAGACGTAACATTTTCTTTGTTTGCCTATTCAGTGATTTTTTCCCCCCAAATTATTATCTTTTGTGAGTACTTCATATTCACAGTAGACACAGTAAAGTAAGCAGAAAATTATAAAAGAATTTTTTTTTCATCTTAGCTACACAAGAAGACCCTAGTGGCTACTTTTGAGATAACTGGCAAGTCATGTATTTTAATGCCATCTATTTTTAGAAGCTGCTTGTTTTCACTTCCCCACACACTTCCCTCATTTCTTTAAGAATTATTCTTGCTCTGCTTCCCATGCAAATCTCTTGCTGTTTTCTAAGTCTCTATTTCAATTATGTTAAGCATATTAAAATAATATTTAGATGATTAATTGAAGCTCTAAAATACTGAGTAGCACCAGTTCTAGAGTTGTCTTCAGCTGTTTTTCCTCTTGGCCTATCCCAGCTGTGCTTTTAACAAATCAGAGGCAGGTAGTATAAAATAATGTGTAATCATAAAATTATTACACATATGTACACTTTGTGAGGATGGGGAATTTAGGTTAAAAGGAAAATCTTGAATCTGGACTTTACCGTGGTGTTGCTACAATTAACAAAGTTACATAACTCTTGTTGATATTTTTAATTTGCAACTTCCTGCTTTATATTTGCCCTTACTGAAAACAAAGAACCGTGTACAACTGGACACAGGGTCAGCGTTAGATGGACCCCAGCTGCTACAAAACTCACAGCACCTACTGTGTGAGCCAGAGGCACTGGGGGAACACAGACCATCTTTCTTCCCTCCTCAAATCACAAAAGGTGTGTTTGGTGGTTTTCTGGCTTGTCTATTCAGTGTGTAAAGTGCTTTGTTTCCTTTGGACCTGAGGCAGCCCCAGCCTGACACCAGCCCAGCAGGGAGATGGGAAACTGGGTCTTGATAGAAGACACTAAGAAAATAAAGAAATATTGAAAGACATCTAAATACAGGGTTGATTTATAAAGCTTTTTGACAAATTGTCATCATTTTCTAAAGGCACTCACAAAAAAGAGAAAGATTAAAAGAGACTAATTTGGAATGGAATTTCACAGGACAAAAGAAAATGCATTTCTGAATCCTGAGAGGTTTCTGCTTGGTGCAGACAACAACTACTACTTGTAGTTTGTTGGATTTAATTTTAAATGAAGGAAAAACATGAAAAACCTAGATAGCAAGTTGCTGTTAATTCTATCCACGTTTTATGTTTGCTACTCTTGTTTTTATACCACTATACTAGAAGAGATCAAGCATGTGAGAGTAGAAATATCATAAAATAAATGGCAAGAGAGCTCATTTAAGACTTGTTTGTCTTCTGTTGGCCCTCTCATTCTTGTTGTGGATTGAGAAGAATATGCTCTTGGCTGAAATAAGAAATGAAAGGAATATTTAGGCCATTTATCAAGAACCACCAGAAACTGGAAATTCCTATCTAGTTAAGCTTTAAACTTCCTGGAAATGTCCTAAGTTGTCAACAACACTGACAAAACACTTCAGGTTTATTTCATACATAATATCTATTTGTCAAAGCTAATTTTCTAAATGGTTTCTGACTATTGTCAGTCACTTTCTGCAAAAACTAACTTTAGCAATTTAAAAATTCTTTATCAAATGTATTGTTTATGTATGAAAACTCATAGAAAGAAATATACTCCCCATAAATTCAGTGTCCTCTCTGATTCTCTTTAAGTTTGCCTGTTTGATTTTTTTTTTTAGGGTGTCAATAGCACCACTGAAGTGTCATATATCTGCAAAGCTGCTTTAGTATGGCTTACCTAAATACTTGCTGTATTCATGAAGGTTTTAATAAGCAGGTAGAAAGCTGTCTGAGCAAAGATAACTCACATACACTGTAAAAGGCAGAAGTGGCATTCCCAAGACCAACTCCACTGCTGTCTGTACTCATACTGGAGTTCTGTACACAAGGAAATGCTAGACCTCAGCCAGTTTTCAATCTCAAGTTTCACAGTAAAAAAAATCAGATCTCAGCTGCTAAAAATTAATAATTTTTATACCCAGACACTTACTTCAAAGTAATCTTTATGGTGTATTTTCACAAATAGGTGAATAAAGCAATTTTATCATTTTATAAACATCAAACCAACTCCAAGTGAGACATCAAATCACAAAGACTGGAGTTTAGCACTACCGTTTGTCTAGATTTCTCAGCAGTCTTTGCCAATTTCCCCACCTCCCTAAAGGTTTTTTGGAGGGAACTGAGGAATCTGCCATCTCTGAGATATGCAGGTTCAAACAGCACCCCTGAATCAGCTATGGCCACAAAAATCCCAAAGAAACAGGTGTCTTGGGGTATGCTGTACCTGCTGAGCTTGCATTGAGGAAGAGAGATGCATGCATATGACTGTGTTTGTAGGTATTTACTGCCATGCAGATCTAACATTCTGGACATAAAAGGACCGGTTTGATGATGTATGATGTGTTCCTAATAACTGAAGTTTCTGTCCTAGGTTTTTCCCCTCCCTGAAACAATGTGTTGGTTTAGAGTTTTTTTGTTTTAAATTCATAGGCCTCAGAGAAAAGGAATAGACATTTTTAACAGGCTTGGCTAATAAGTGCTATATCAGGCTGTGCCAGCCTGAGTGAGAGAACTTCAGTAACATTGAGATGGCACTTGGAGTGCGACAACATAACCCTAATTTAATTATGTTGTGGTAGTCCTCATTGTTGGAGACTCCATACTGAGCACTAGAAGGTCAGTGCTACCCAGGCTCACTCTGCAAGAGGGACCAGCATGCCCCTTCCTCCTGTGCTGTGTCCTCTCCTCCCTTCCCTTTGTTAGAGAGACTGTGCTCCTTCCCAAATCCTGTGTCACGTGCTCAATCTGCTGTCACTGACACTGCGGGATTAGGGCTCCTATGAGAGTCAGGATCCCATTTACACCTGTTTTTAGAGGAGCTGGCAGTTACCCTGCACTCTGCTCTGGAGCTCTGCATAATGAATTCTCATGGTCTGGAGAGTCAGCACCACTGAAAAATGAAGTTAATGGAGTCTGGCCTTGGGGAATCAAATGACTACAGAATCTGACTTAGTCACAGCAGGCTCATGTTCTGTTATCAGCTTATTAAAAATTCCAGTTCCCAGTCTAGGATCAGTCATAATTCCTCTGGACCAACTTAGCAGATGGGAGTCTATTAAGTCTTCTGTAATGAAAGCCTACTGAGAAATACTATTAGTTTAATATTAAAATTGTTTTGAATGAATTGAAGTTAGATTTTTTCCACTTCAACTTATCTCTTTATTGGAGAAGAGACTGGTATAATTAAAGCCCTGCAATCATGAATTTTCTGATGCAGTTCTGTTGAAAAATATTGTTATCTCAGTTATAGGTGTACTGAGTAAGTTGATGAATGTAGCAGATCTCAACATATGTCCATGTTAAGAGGGTTGGGTGTTGTTTTTTCTTTTTTGCAGCATTTCTGGATTATGAATGTATAGGGCTAACATACGGAATAGCTTCAGTCAGCAGTGCATCCACGGCACAGCTCAGCAGAGAGAAGCAAGGCTGTGGGCTGTATGTGCTATGATCTCGCCTGGCAGTAAATTGTGTGGCAGTGCTTATAACTTACATCTGAAGATGACTTACAAAGAGTAAAACCACTTTAATAGCAGCTAGATAGCAGACAATATCTGGGGAAAATAGGAGATACTGAACAATTCCAGGGAAGCAAACCTTGAGTGTCAGTTTTGTCAAAACTGAAAAAGGGTGCAGATACCTGAAGTGTGGGAGAAGCACTGAGGAACAGATGAAAAAACGAACCTGGGGAGGAGTAGGCACAGGAAAGAGGGCTTGCAAAATAAAGTGAATATATCAAATTCAGGCCAGTAAAACTCTTAGGTTCACCTGTAAGTTGGAACAGCAGAGCTCAAAAAACATTTGGCTGTAGATAAGCATGGAATAATATATTTGTTGCCAAACAAACCTAACAATGCTCCCCTGCCCCCCCCAGATCACTGTGCATGTTAAATGTAAATAACTTGTTTTGCTTCCACTAAAGTGCTGTTCTATTTGCAAATCAAGTATAGATGCAATGCAGTTCTTAAACCACAGCCAGCAGTATGATACTGGGTATTTCACTGTATCACCATGTTTATAATTGTGTACCATTTCCCATTTTTAATGCAAATTTAATTGGTATCCTTCACTGGGAGGACAGTAAAGAGATCTTTCTACACAGGTGAAAAGATGTAGAAGTGTTAAGGTTGATAAACCCCTCACTGCAGCTGTCTGGGATTAGGTGCAGGAAACTCAGGAGAAAGCTAATGAGTATAATGAGTACTGATTAGAATAAATTTCAGCTGTAACCCAGTAATCCTGTTTCTGGGAGCAGAAGAAATTGGTTCCCCTATGCATACGCCTTTTTACTCTCACATGGAAATGCAGCATGTTGTTTCCTGGAGATTGATTTTCTTTTCAACACTGAGCTGAGGCAGGGAAAATTAAGAAAAATAAAGCAAAACTATTATTGAAAGAAAAAGGTTTTTACTGAGGACCCTGTGTAACTGGTCCCTTATTCACTGATCCTGACAACACTGATGGAGATTTAGTGATGCACTGTACAACTGAAATCAGAAGTTAAAATTACTGAATCCCAAGGAAGGTGAACAAGGATGCAGCACTGACCCTCCCATGCTCCCAGGAACACTTCATTCCAGCCGCAGCCAGAAGTGGAAAAATGTGCTTAGAGTGATGCAGAAGTTTGACCTAACTTTCTGCTATCAAGGAGGGGGGTGAGATACAAGAAGTAGGAGGGAGTCTTACACCAAGCAGAGGAAATGATCTGTAGGCTCAACTGGAGCCTTTACTGTTAAAGTGCCTCTGGATCCAGCAAATCATTACTCCTCTCTTAACTTCAACATTGAGTAATATTAGATAGAAATCCATTATTTTCTCCAATTTCAAGATCATCCATTTATAATTTTCTCAAGATAACTATCATGATAGAAGGTTACACAGTAACTGATGTGAACATTACCTAAAGTACTAATCCATGCAGTCAGGGACTCAGAAGGCTTTGTGCAGTAGTCTGAATAGCAGAACACATGGTAAAAAATTGATATCTATTGCATTAAAAAAAACCCCAAAATTCTGGGTATTTTTAAAATCTGGAAGATTAACACTCTGCAGGTGAGAAGACAGAAGAGTTCAGACCTGTGGCCTTGAGGAACTTTGCTGTGTGACATGAGACAGCTTAGAAAAAGGCTAGAATGCTTTTAGGTTTTAAAATATTCAGGTTATGCTGAACCTAATCAATGACTAAAGCATTCTTCTAGGAAGCTTGAGAGATATTTTGATACAGTGGAAGAAAACTAGGCTGCCCTGGCTGTTCTAATATTTGAGTTAAAATACAGCTGTGTGTTTCCTTGACAGAAATGTATGTGCAGCTCCATAAAGAGCAGTTCTCAAGACTGCTGTTTGAAAACTCAGTTCAGTAATTCTGATGTGTTGATACAGCTGGAGAAGTTACATTTTGTACTTGAAGGTGCTGTAATCAGTTCACATTCAGTTTGCAGTTCATGGGCTGAAAATAATAAATTCTGCCTTTTTATTCCAGTACGTTGTTACCTTAAGAGTAGTGCCTGACTGAGAAGATTGCAAAGGAGGCCAACTAAAATTGTAATTGTTGTGCAGAGATTGCTTTGTAACTTCAGTTTCTATAGCATTAAGATCAGCATTGCCTCTCACCGAAAAATTTGGCTTCTTTTACCTCAGTTCCAGCATACAGGGGGTAAAGCACTGTCTTCAGTCACTGCCTCAGACTGAACTAACTGAAAACCAATTTCCCATGTCCCAGTATGTCAGTGCTAGACATGCTTGAGAGGAATTACTTTCTCTGTTTCTTATCACCCATGCTTTAAAAAGTTTCCAGTCTGCCACTATTTCTTTGAAGTTCTTCCCACCATAGTGCAGGTGCTGCACATTAACAGGCCCCAGTGCCCAGCTGAGAACCCTCACCCTGGCAGTTCCCCACAGCTGATAGAGCTCCACTTATCAGCCATCCTTCCCTCCCTAGGCTCCTGCCCCTGCCTTTTGGCTCTCAGATCACATTCACGTGGCTTCCTGCAATGTGTTATAGAATATCTAGAATGTAGTGGATTTTCCTGCAGGTAAGTAACATCTTGGAGCATTCACTACTGGAATTTATAAAAGGCTATTGCTGCAGAGATACCACTTATGGCAGTTTCTGGGCCTGGATACTAAATGAAGATTCTTAGATGTGGGTGGAAAAACTCCATTACACTGGCTAAAAAAAGGGTTCTCATCTCCATATGCTTTAGGAAAATCTGAGTCATGGGTTTCAAACTGTGCTTGTTACAGGCTGTGCTTCTGTATCTTCAGCCATACTGTAGTGACTTATGTGCAGGGTCAACTGCACTGTAAATATTTAAGTATTATTTAATATGGATAATATTTCCACTAGAAGGTTGAGACCACTGCAGATGAGAACTTTTCTTTCAATAAGAGGCACTTGATTTGTTCTGTTCTTGACAAAAAATAATTTTTGGTTAAGCCAGATGAGATCTCTGTAGTTTTCTTGCAGTGCCATTCAAAATTATTTCAGCACTCCATCTTAACTCATTTTAGACATGCTTGTGTAATGTACTCATGCCTGATCTGCTCATACAAACAATTTATCTTGCTTGTGGGCAGTGTTTTGCAGCCTGTGCAGAGCATTGTAATATTGTGACTTAAGTTGCTATTTTAATCCAATGTAAAATACGTTTTGTTTATACTGCAGTCACAGTATAGAAACATCCTTAGTTTGCAGTAAGAGCTGACTAAATCAGAGGTAACCCTAGTGGATGGATGGCTAAAGCTTGATATTCTGTTCTTTTAACTGACTCCAAAGTAAAAATGTATCACTAGTATCAATGGGATAGTGGGTATACAGATTGTATTGAGAAAACCTTGCAAGTCTGCTAGTTCTTCCAATAGTGAGGAGGGCCAAGTAATCACTGAGAAAGTTTCGCCTCCTCTGATTTTCTCTTTTAAAACTTCTCTTCAAATACACTATTTACTTTAAAGCTTTATTCTGTCAAGACTAATTCTGCAAGGTAACAATAACTAAAAAGAGCTCCACATGCTGAGTTCCTTTCATACCTCCTCCTGTGACTAACATGCATCTCTGCTTTGTGTTTCAGAATGTAGAACTCATGTTTCAGGGATAGATTTGCCACATGATAACTTTGCAATAATCCATAGACACATCAGATCCCTGGATTTGTCACAAACTAAGGATTTGGAGTTTTCTTGTGGTATCACAAGTTCTACAGGGATATCTATAAGGTTTTAGGTTACAGTGGCAGGATATTTTTTCTAAGTTCATAATGCCTAAGAAATTATTCCCTATATAGCTCCTTTAATCCTCTAGCTCCATGATAGTTTTATTGCTCTGTGTGCACACAAGACTTGAAAAACTGGTTAAGTCAAAATGTTTGTGTGTTTGGCTGACATGTTATTGTTAGGTGCATACAGTAAAACAAGCATTTGTGTGGTGCATGTCAGAAGCCTGAGCTCAGTTCACCCCAGTGAAGTAACTGCACAGGTCAAGTTTATCATAGGGATACAACAATGAAATACAGAGAAACAAATACTAAAGTATATTACTCCCCCCCTCCAAATCACACAGCAGATCACACTTGTCAAACCTGTCTAGAATTAGCTATTTTCTTCAACTACTTTTTATATAGTTCATATAATCTCTGCTTATTTAGAATCCAGTATTCAGAGAAAATATGTAATTTAAAGTACCAGAAGTATTTAGCAGGAAGAATTAGTGAGCTTTTATTGTAAATGTGTCTTTTATGTAGAATATAGATTAAACTTCGAAAACCAGTGTTGTAGAGGGATCTGGATAGATTGGAGCATTGGGCCATGATTAATTTAACAAGTCTAAATGCCAGGTTCTGCTCTGGGGTGCTGGTTGACAGCAGTTCAGGAGTCAGCAAAGTGCTCTGGCAGCCCAGAGAGCTGCCTGGACTCTGTCAAACACTGACTAGCTGCTCAGAAGAGAGGATTGTCCTCTGCATTCAGCACTGATACAGCCTCACCAGCCTGCTGTGTGCACTTCTGGGCACCCTCATTTAAGAAAGATGTGAAGGTCCTTGTATGTGTGCACAGAAAGGTAGCAGAGCTGGTGAAAGGGCTGGAAGGAGGTATCCTTAGAAGAATGGCAAAGGGCTTTGGGCTTGTCTGGTTTGTAGAAAGGAGGCTGAGGTGACCTCATTGCCCTCAACAGCATCTTCCAGAGGGGAAGTGGGCAGGGAGGTGCTGAACTTCTCCCCAGAGAAGGTATCCAGTGAAGGGATGTATGAGAGTGGTTCAAAGCTGTGTCACGATGGGTTCAGACTGGACATTAGGAAGCATTTCTTTACCAAGAGCGCAGTCAGACACTGGAACAGGCTTCCAGTGGCAGTCAATGCCCCAAGCCTGTCAGTGTTTTAAGAGTCATTTGGACAAGGCCCTTAAAGCACACTTTAACTTGGTCAGCACTGGGTGATTGTTGTAGGTCCCGTCCAACTGAAAAAATCTATTCTAAAAGCAATATTTGGTTTAACAATGGGAGACAACAATGGCATCCAGCTAGTAAGGGCTAATAAACCAGCAACTGCTTTTTAAAAAATAACACTTTTAATACCAATGTATTATCTTTTAGTGCACTATGTGACTGCAAAGTTAATAGAATTATTTTCCTTTAGTTTTGGTAAGAGCAGGTCAGATTCTAAATGTTTGTTTTCAGTACACGTTAAAGAAATGCCTAAGCTGAAAATTGAAAAGAGCTCCCATTTACTGCATAGTGATCAAAGCATGACTCCTTACTGGCAAGAAAAAGAAATTGAAAACTAATTTCAAGGTTCAGGATTAATTCTATGCCAAACTGACAGATGAAAGCCTACACTAGAACACATTCAGCATAAATGTAGAACCTTCTCTTTATCTGTTCCTTTCAGAGTGCAACTTATTGCTTTGATTTCATGGTTCCACAGCACAAGCATTTTAAAAGTTAGCTGTCTGAATTTGGTCAAGTATCTACAAACACAGGCTTTTTACCAAATGAATCTATCAGTTTGCTTCCTATTAACATCACTGTTCTCTACTGATGATCTTTTTCTGAATGTGTGCTTTTCCATCTTCCCTGCAGTAATTGCTGGAAATGATTGTCATGTAAGGAGCTGGCTATGGCAAACAGGAAACATCAAAGCACTACAGCCAGCATGCTGGATCACAGAGCCAGAGCCTGCCCGACTTCATCTCACAACAGGGAGCCTGAAAATGAAGGAAGTGACCTTCCCATTGAAGATTATGCAGCAAAGGAGGCAGAACTACCAACTGTGAGACCAGGTAGTCCTACCCCTGTGGAACATGAATGCAATGACCATAGTGGAGATGGCGACTCCAGCTCTGACTATGTAAACAACACTTCTGAGGAAGAGGACTATGATGAAGGCTTGCCAGAAGAAGAGGAGGGGATCACATACTACATTAGATACTGTCCAGAGGATGACAGTTACCTGGAAGGAATGGACTGCAATGGGGAGGAGTATGCTCCCCATGAGGAACACCATGTTGAAACAGATGAATGTCAGGAAGCTGTAGAAGAATGGGCTGAAGGTAAAATTCAGCACCAAGATGAAAATGAGGTGATGGACAGGCAAGAGTGGCAGGAAGGTCAAGATAATGGCATTCAGATTTTGGAGGATGAAGCATCATCTTTGGAGATTCAAGACCAAGAAGAAAACATACAGTACTGTCAAAGTGAAGGTGACTATCCGGACTATTACCCAGCAGAGGCTAATGGAAATTCACAGGGAGTATCACCATACCATTCTAGAAAAGAGGATGCAGAGCTGGAAGAGCAGGAAGAGGACATTGACCAGATTGTAGCAGAAATCAAAATGAGTATGAGCATGAGCAGTATTAACAGTACAACAGAAATGAGTCCAGAGCACACTGGGACTGAAAACATGGCACATGACTACAAAGAGACTTGTTCAAAGGGAGAAGCTGTTCACAGTGCTAACAGGCACGAGGGGAGGCCAAAATCACTGAATATCCCATCTGCCTCTAAGCATAGTGGAGATGTGCATCGAGGTTTTAAAGCAAAGTCAAGAACCCCAGAAGACAGACAGAAGTGGCCACAGGAGCAGGTATGAGGTGCTCTTTTAAACCACACTGTCAGAGGCATTATCCAAGTGTTACGTTATTTATTCCAAACAAAACTAGCAATATTTTAATACATCTATATCAATATGTAAATATATACATTAGCGATATTTTAGATTTTATTGATACTGCATTCACATAATCACATTGTGTGTTTAGAAAAAGGTGCTAAATGTAATCAGCATATGTAGAGAACTAGCAAAGGGGTTTTGCACAGAGAAGAGACAATTCAAACAAAGGTATTCCAGATGCATGGGGCAAACCCAGTTTGTTTAAACTATTTTCATTCTGCAGTGACACTCTGGAGAAACTTAAAACTGGGGTCAGCATTGAAATTGTTGAATTTTTTTTTCCATTAAGAGCTCCTGTACCATTGCCTTAGTGGTTGATTACTTTTTATTTTCAGTAGAACATATGTCATATCTAGATACTGTATATGTTAAAAAAACCTGCAAGAAGTGCCTGCATATTGCTGTGGTTTTTTACTAACTTGACATATCTTGACCTTGACAAGAAGGAAGAAATAGGAGCTTTACTCATACCAAAAATGCTGTTAAGCAGTTTTATCACAAGAATGATGTAGAAGTTAATTTAAACTGTGCATGATCTTCTCTTGTTATAATTCTGAGTGCCAGAAAAAGAGTCTGAGAATGAAGTTCAAGCTTTTCTAAAGGAAAAGAAGTGTGACTTTTTTCCCTGAAGTTTCAAATTGAATGTGGTTACTTCTTAGAGAAATACACCTCATTCCCTAATGTCATTTTAAAGCCTTGATTTTACATCTCTAAAATTATATGCAGTTGAATTATATATTAGTTATCTTCTGCAATGAACAGATCTACCTAAAAGAGGTAAAACATAACATGTACTTGGATAACAAACTAGTACGGATAAATGAATTATTTTGCCTTATCTTTAATTAAAATGCTTTATTATACTTCAGATGCATACGTTTCCTGTTTCAGCTTTATCAACTCTGTAAATACGATTTTCTGTAGTTAAGTGCCCCACAGTTAAACAATTTAGTCTAGGTGATTCCATTAAAAACAGACATTAAAATATGTTAATTCCTCTGAAAAACAGTAAAAGGAGATCAAATGTTTAAGGATATGCTGATGAAACAGGTCAACCGTCATTATAATTGTGAACAAAAAAAAGTCTTAGAAGGATATTTTCAGATTTCCTATATCTGCAGCAAGTTTTTAATATTCATTACTACATTCTATTTTCAGAAGTATAATTATAACCAAATTGTGCAACTTACTATATTCAGTGCCCTACTGCCAGCATAAAAGTCCCTTAGTGAATACGCTTACTGATGGTGAATGGTTTGAACAGTTACTAGGTGTTGGCTGGGAGCAGAGAAGTTGAGGTAGCATGTTTTAGACTTAGTGATGGTCTTTCTCCCAGCATCTGCTACTGGGAATGTTGCTTCTTGCAAGTTCTCAAAATATTTTCAGAACAGAAGACAAGAGTTCTTGAATAAGAAAGAATTCCTCAGTGCTTGATTAAGTAATTGTTGGGTTTTTTTTCCCCCACTGAACGATTGCCCATTCAAAACAATATTCAAAATAGACTTTCATTTCAACAACTTTTTTGGTTTGAAGTTTATTTATCAGAAGCTGAACTGAACTGCATTGTACTTTTGTCATTCTCAACAGACTGCTAACAGCTGAGGGCTATGTAACACCTGGATATTGATATTACTGCCCCAGTGTGAAAAAAACCATAAGCACCTAAGTATTTCTGAACTGAGCTTTAATTGTTTTTTCTAGTCAGTCTTGGACCAATGCCTTCATCTTGTTTAATAACAAGGGAAGCACTGCTGTGATAGGTAACCCCTGGCTGGATGAAGCCACTGAGCTAATACAATCACTTTTAATAGAAACCACAACCTCCTGTCTTAATGGATAGAGAGCACTGGACAGTACACAGTGTTTCATTCCTTCGAAAATGAAGACAGGAAATTAGAGATACAGTAGTACAGGTATCTACTCCAGATCAGCACACAGGGCTAAACAAACAGGGTGACAAGGCATGCATTTCATTTCCAAGAAAGGAGACAGGGCACAGGTGCTGTGGGCAATTCACTAAAGAGAAGAGCACAGGTCTCCAAGGCAAAAAGGTGTGAAGTGGTATTTCTTACAGAGATACAGAGGCTCACAAATGGAGACATGAGGTAATTATTACCGCAGGCCTGGGCCCTAGGGTGTATATCACCGTGTCCCGAAGCCATAGGGAGGAGGAGGAGAGAAGATCCAGCAGGCAGGAATTGTGCAGCAAGATTGATTTATTTAATTATTTTACAAACGCTTTTATAGACTTTTTTCTTCATAGTCTAATTGGACAAAGGATCAGCCACCCCTTGGGGGTGATTGGCCAAAATCCTAAAACATCCATTGTCAAAATATTTTTCTACTGTACCATAAACAAGACTTTCCAAGGTTGCAGGTGGCTTGGTTGTTTACATTCCCTGCTACCTCTTCTGCGTGAGAGAAAAGTCTCTCACAGACTTAGAAAATAGCAAGAAAATCCTTGCTAGCAGCATTTTTGTATCTACAGGTAATTCTCCCTCTCTCCACCCCAAGCCTCCAGGAATACAGAAGAAGGAGTAAAAAACAAGTTAAATAACCTTTGGCAAGCATTACTTGAATGTGTGTATAATGACAAGACTGGTCTTACCTTGCTGTGTTCTTCTCAACCTAGTGCAAGTTATCATTCTCAGCTTTATCCAAAAATCAGGCTCATGGTGAGGGCATTAGAATAAGAGTTCAGTATCTGTTTCTGCCAAAGTTGGATTTTTTTCTTAATTGCTCCTTAAATGTCCTTAGCACAAGGTGTGGTTGGACATTTAGTATTAATACTGAATGTCAAAAAATTTAGATAAGGTGCAGAGGATTTTGTTTTTCTTCTGGAGCATTCACTTCTTTTAATATTTACTATGAAATGTCAAAGGGATAGATGGAATTAGAGTACTGCCTAAATGAACCTGTCTCATTTCTGAAACCAAGACAGCCATAATTTTAACTACAATATTTAAACCAACTACAAGAATTCCATTTCTTTCACAGTGAAAGGAAAAACCCCAAGGCTACTGTCAGTGCATTTGCATGCTACACTTACTGTTTGCAGAGAACAGGCTCTTAGAAGAGCCTTGGTTTTGTCACCTTGCTAAAAGATCTAGTATAAATGTGCATCTCACAGTACAAAATACCATGCTGAAAGGGATGACAGAGGCATATATAGTCCATACAGAGCAGGTTTTTTGCCTCAATTATCTTTAAATAAATGTAGATTTGAATGCTTCCAGGTTAAATCAAGATATACTACGTGTAGGTCAGTTTTTGTAAACAATGAGCAAGCAGGAAGGTGCATTTGTTGTTTTATGCATGTAGTATGCTATCCTTAGCTTTTTCATGTTTCTGCTCCTCTCCTCCTTTCCTGCCTCATACAGGTAGTATTACTGCTTATTATAACATTTACATTCCTTTAAAATACACAGCTATTAATTCTTAGCTCATGATAGGTGCTAACTTTCTATTTGCAAGACATTTGCTAAATAACAAGTAAACAAATGTGATTTTAAAGGTTTCTGTTGCTAGGTTTGCACCAGAAAACAGTCACTTTTAAAGAAAGACCCAACAATTTACAGAGAAGGAAAAACAAAGTAAGCATCTCATTTGACTTTCAGTGTGGGTCAGTCTCCTGTCTTGAATACACATGCTCAGGCTTGAAAACTTCAGGCATAGATGATCTTGGCTTGTTTAGCCTTTATTTGTTAATACTTCTAGGGAAGCACTGAAGGGGATGATTAGCACTAGACAAGTCTGAGGGAAACCTAGAATACATTTAGAGAGTATATTTGCTCTAACTCACTGCCTAGCACAACTCTTATTCCTTGCAGGTTTTCCATGCTTATGTTATTTAAGAAAGGCATCACATCTGTGAAGTTAAACTGACTATTCTGGGTATTTTATAACAACTCAAATTTAACAACTTCCTCAAGCTAAGGGTTTTCCCACACCCATTTGACATCTTGGTCATCTCTCAGCTAATTGTTAAAGTATCACATGAAGAAATTTTCTGTTTCTAGTTTCTTTTCATATGTTTCACCTGTAGCAGAGAAATTGAGTATTGTCAGACATACTACTGATGTAATTCTCCTGAATTACCACAGTTTTTAATGTAACAAACATGAATTAACTGACAGGTGTACGTTTGGATGGAAGAAGATGAACTGAATGGCTCCTTCAACTGACAGTAGCATACAGTACAACCAGAGATTTTAAATAGATGTGATATTCCTGTGAAAAGTAGTTGCTTTTTGGAATGTTGTTACATTTTCTTCAAGGTTAGCTACAATACTGTTGGTTTGGCACAGTTATAATCAACACAGGAACAGCTTTACCAGGTGAAAAATTAGAGTAATTTCCTCTTGCAAATGTGTGCTTGTACTGCACAAAATATGAACAAGGGCCTGGTGTAAACCAAAGGAAACCACAAAAAGCTTGTCTCCAGTTCACTGCAACATACCCTGTCCTACTTCCTTCCCACAAAGCATGATGGCACAGGGCAGTCCCAGCCCCATCCTGCCACTCCCTGACTGCATTTGGAACTTCAGTTTCTCCTGTTGCAGAATTAGCATAATTAAAAAATGGTAGAAGCAGTGAAGAAAAAAGCAAAACACTGGACAGCAGCTGAAATAATAACCAATGGAAGAGGTCTCTTGCACTAACGCAACTCAATTAAGTAACTGCTTCTCTGGAACCTTCTATGTGGCAGAGTTTACTCTGTTCATCCCAGCTGGGATCCTGCCTCTGTGAAACACTGGCGTTGGCATGGCTGAGAGCAATTTCTGCTGGGTAGGGGCTGAAGATGACTATGGGACTCAATACTAGAGCATTGATAATTTAATCAGCCCTTGTTCCTAATGTCTACTCTAGGCAGATTTCAGACTCCTGAGAATGTGTTCTCTCCTACCTTGTTCAAGCAAATCTGTTTACTAACAGTAAAAGAAAATGTTTTTAACAGCACCAACATCCTGCCCCACCTACACCCTTTTGAAGAAACAGGAATTTGCCACGAAATTTCCCTCCTATCAAAGGAGGGCCTCAGAGGGAAGTCTGCTTTTGAACGATGCTGCCTGTGACACTGAATCCTACTGCTTCTCATTTCTCAATCATTCTTTCATAACACTGGCATACCTTTGAGAACCTAACCAAATATGCTTGTACAAACTGCCCTAGTAGGGACACCACAAGCTCCTGCAGCAGTAGTCTGCTTTCACAACATTCCTATAGGCTGTGTCCTTATATGTCTTCAACATAGACATCCAAAGACACATAAAAGATCCCTACAAAAATTTGTAAAAGAAAATTTTACAAAGCCATATTTTTTTCATCTCTTTTTCCCCCTCCAACAGCTTTGCACATGTCAATGCTGCTACTGTGTTTTCCTTGCCTGTGCTGGTAGAGCTCAGTACTGACACAAATATTTGTTTCCTTCTCTCAGCATGGGCACAGTGCTCTGCTGATGCAGAGTCCAAATCTAGGAGTCTTTTGGCTGTAAAAGATTTCACCTTTAGAACAGTGTGAGGAAACTAAGATGATAGTTTGGAAAATGTGTATCTTAGGACTGTCTTGCTGGAAGCTGGTCTGAGTGTTATGGGATGCATTCAAGAGCAGCTTGTAGAAAACACAAATGGGTGTAAATGAAGAGCATTAAAACAGGTTTCTGCATTCTCCTGTGTGTTCTAAGCAGCTGTGGGGCACGACTATTAAACAGTTCCCAAACTTACCAAGCACTTACTGAAAAGTGCTAAACAGTCCAAACGAAACCAGTTTCTCTGTGCTAATTGGCCGAGCCACAGACTTTTAGCAATCAGCTCCTGACACCAGTAGAGAGCAAGATCAATGTCTGTTACCTAAAGATGCATTAGTGACAAAGTCTTCTCAGGAAGTTTAAATCAGAAGGCAGCACGTGCTCCTAATTACATCTCCCTAAGAATTCAGCAGAGCTGTTCCTGTGAAACTCATAATGGCTGGTTCTCAGTTTTAAATATACACAAGGACAAAAGAATATAAGAATGGTTCTTTGAGGTGATAAAAATAAATTGGCAATTATTTTAATGTCTACTGAAATTTGATAGAGTATTGAAATCATTCTGTGGAATGCTTAGATCTCTCAACTTACTCTGTCTCCTCTTTTCCTAAACTTGACTTGCTTGGTTGTAACTACTCCTCAGAAATATTTTTCTCTTCACTCCTGAGCTGTACTAGCACCATCACTAAATTAACACATAAGTAGTGGAATCTTTGTGAGAGAAGAGTGTGAAGTCTGACCTTTTTTCCTGTGATGACAATCAGAAAACCTTCAGCTAGTCAAGAGCTGCCTCATTCAGAGTCTTCGTAAGAGTATCCTGCTGGGCCATATTGCTCCTCCTGACAATGTTACCAATGTTAATAATAACTAATGCAGTGTCAGGAAGGTACATTAGGCCGTTCCACTACACATCAACATCCGTCAGGAGGGAGGTTATTTCACTTGTGCAATTTAATAGGAATAGCACTGCCATAATAGACTTCATACTAGGCTACCAGCTCTTCGTTTAAAGAGATGTACCTTGGGGTACGCCTTGAGGTATCATTGAGTCACATCACCCAATGATAAACTGCAGAAAACAACACATCACAGAAACTACAAATGGAGGTTTTGTCCCTAAGTAGCAAACATAATACCCATCTGCTTTGGTTTTGTTCTAGAGAGGGACAATAAACCTGGATGAAAGGTCAATCAGGTCTACAGGTTTACTTGTGTAACAAGTAGCAACAATTTTGTCAGATTACCACAAAGCATCTCTTCCCCAAGAAGGCTGGGTTTTTTTCCTTAGAGCCTACCACAAGGACCCTTTTTCAACTGGAACCCACCACAGAACATATATTTTCCAAAACACTTAGTCATCTTCAAGATGAGTTACAGAATATATAAGCCAGTACACTGGTCTCTGAACACATTATTTGCTAATGCTAAACAGCATTGCTACTAAAGAGATAGGAAGGTGTGGAACATAAGGCTCATTATTCAAATGTTTAAACATAATAATAAAGCATTACCATGCCTTTGAGCTCTTCTCTCAGACAAATTCTGAATAAATCAGAGAAAGGACTAACCTGATGCTTTCCAGGAGAATGTTCCCCAGTAGAAAAGTGCTTCATCAGTGCTGAGCACCACAGGCAGCAGCTGTGATGAGGACCAGTGTTGGTGACATGAGTGTTTGACTGACAAGCCAAACAGCTCACACTGGAGCAACAGCCAGGTGTTAACAGAAGAGCAGAACTCACTCCTCGCCAGCCCCCACCTCCAGCCGAAAGAAACTTCATGCTGCAGAAAGGGGTTATAAAGGTGGTCTGGGTGCCTGGGAGGGGCCCTGCAAGATTGGTGTGAGGAGGCCCCATGTGGCCCCAGGCCTGGTAATTAACCATCAGGACAGGGCTGGCCAGGGCATGGGTGGAATTTCAGGCTGCTTGTGGAAAGATTTCCACAGGTGCTTCAGTGACCTCAAATAAGTAGAGTCTGATTTTCCTCTCAGCCTAAAAATGACATTTTCTGCTGCTTCATGTTCCTTCACATGCTGGACACTGCCTCAGTACTTGCTCAAGAGGCAAAAGTATTAATAACACTACACCTGTAATATTTTTATATCCTTGCATTACAGAATCTTTTATCAGAATTTATCCTAGGGTGAGAGACTTTTAACGTAGCTGTGCCCCTGTGTTAGTATGCAGTCAATTCCAAATTTTTGGTTTAGTTTTAGGTCCTGTTCTTAATTGCAAGCCAGGGTATAAACTAATTATAGTATCTTGTAAGTGTTGCCCTCACGTAATTTTTCCAGCTGTCGTAACACTCAAATCAGCAACATAAATTGGAAACTCTATAAGAAACATGAAGAAAGCAAGTATCGAGTATGATAATTTACTTCACATTAGTCAGATCACTTAGGAGTATGAACCAATTTTCAGCCCCAATGAATATCAGAATTTATATTTTCTAAAAATGATACCATAAAGGAGCTTCAAAATAGTCCCTTCATCCTTGGTCTAGAAGCATCTCCTTTCATATGTCCAAGACTACATTGTTTGTAGTTGTGGATGGGAGATGCAGCTATGCCTACTCTGCATAGTTCTGTCCTTTGTAAGTCTTCTGGAGTGAAAGGGAAGCCCTTCTCCCTGTACTTCCTTCTCCAGGCAGTTGTTGGGCACAGAAAGTCTGAGAGAGGCACAGCTCCCCTTACATGGGATGCTGCTCTGGGCTGTGCTACCTCCAAAGCTGGGAAGATCTCAGTAATGTGATATTACAGTCCGTTTTGTTTGCAGAAGTGCTCACAGTGACACCCTTCCCTCCCCATCACGACCTTCTTAAATAGCAAAGTGTTAATGGATCAGCCAGAGGTGGAACATAATGTTTGCACAGATGTGTCTAAAAGAAATGGATGAATTCTTTGTACCTGAGATTCTGCCTAATTAGTCTGGGGCTCCTAAACACATGGACAAAACTCTGAGGGAAAAAATAATGCATTTTCAGACACCAAATAGTAAGAAAAAACATTGGTTATGTTCCTTGTAGATGTGGTGTGATTGATCCCAACTCATTGTGAATTCTGCTTAGGCTTCTCTTTGGAACCAGGAAGTACACAGTAACAACATAAAGACTGACTGACATACATACATGACTGGGAACAAGTCAGCTTTTTTCATATTCCTGAAATCCTGAAAATAAGAGTTCCAGTAAATCACACGACATATCACATATCATATGACATTTTTATGTGAAACCTCTGTATAAATCAAAACAGAGAAGCTATCCAAATGTTTAGCCAGATTTTTTATTCGGACTGTGTGGATTTAAATGTGCAATAATTACCACAGAGCACAATTGGCATTATGACCCCCAGGGCTGAATAAATCCATTGAGATGGCAGATTTGAGGCAGCAACCTGTTTCAATGTTACAGCACCCAGGTGATGCTTACAAAAGCAGACAATTCTTTCTTTACATGCAGGTGCATTTTCAGTTCAGTCAAGTGTGTGGTAATCAGAACTGACAGAGCTTTAAAAATACTGACGTTCTGTTGTACATAAAGTATTTGCTGTCAGTGTTTACAGTTTAATGTATCTTCATTGTGGCCATGTCATAATCCCTGCTTAAAGGATACTTGATCTAAATCCTGCTACTTTAGGGAATAATGTATGATTATTATGCTTGTTTTATTAAAGTCTTCTAGATATTTGTTTACCTCATTAATGTATTTCAGTGCACATCAACACAGATTGCTCCCTGTTAGTTTAGCCATGAAATATAATTAGATTTGTCTTGTCTCAAAGAGAACAGTGTTTATAAGCAGCGATATGGTGAGTTTCCCAAGTCAGGGTATATCTCAGTATAGTCTTTTCTTTCTTAAAGTCCTGCTTGCTACTTGGGTGAATCTTTGCTTTGTGTATGTTGTCTTACCTGACAATTGTCATTACTGAGCTCTAATGTGCCTGCTTCATTAGCATATTTTGTTCTGCTGACTAAATATTCATAATGGGGAATAATTTGTCTAAAGGTGAACATAAAGGCTTTCTTTGCCTGCAGCTACATACTGCATTTGAAGGTCAGAAGCCAAGGAGTTACATTCCCATTCAACATTCAGGCTGGCCCTTTCAAATAATCCTCAGTGGTTTCCATTTGCACAATTATTGATACAAGTTTTTATTTCTGAAGATTTACAATGGCAGTGGCATTTAGGCCTTCATTTTTATACATAACGGAGAAACTAAGAAAAAAGGGAAAACCATAAAAATTTGTTCCATAAACCACCTTGGTTTTCCAGATTTCTAACACTGAAAATCTGAGCCATGAAAACCTCACTTTCTTGGTATGTACGGGACATGGGCACTCTCCATGTCGGGTGCTGGTTTTGTGTGACTTGGGTCAGGTCTGGAAAAGAAATTCTGCCCCTGACATTACTGGAACAGGAAAAAAGGAATGTTCTGTAGTTTAAAAGACTTAGTATTTTCTTTGTGTAAGATTTTATATTTTCTCTTTTACATTTCTTCTGAAGCCTGAGGTTCTGCTGCCAGTATCCTGTAGATTTGGTTGGCTACAAGGAAGGAGATGCCATGAAGTATCTATCTCCCACAAACACAGGATCCTACATGAAGTGCTAGAATTCTGTTTTTCAGATCAGAGATGGCCATTAGGGCTGTTTTGATTGTGTCCAATACTGAGAATAAGCCCATTTGAAAATTCTGACTTTGCTTTCTGACTTATTTGAACACATGAGCATTTGACTTAATTTCATGTGAAAAATTTGCATTAACATAAAATAAATTTAAATCAGTACTTTAACTGCTACTTAATGATAATTGAAACATCCTATTATTTACATCAAAGTAGATATTTTATTATAATTAAACAGCTTAACATTTTTCTATGAAACCGATATTTGCTAAATTACAGTAGGAAATTCCGACTGCTACATCACATTATATTTCAGTACCAGTAATGAATATTGATTGTACATAAATAACTACAGATAAGTAATGGAGAACATGTTAAATAGAGTTTCTCATATGTTAATGTTTTGTGAATTTTTATTGAAATTTAATCTGGTGAAAATTTTCTGATTATCTTTGCACCATTGACTTCCACTGAAATCTCTACTTTGTTTTGAAGCTTTTCAGAAAACAAAAGGATCTGAAATCCTTTCTTTTTTCTTGCAGATGTGCAATGGTTTAGAGCAGCCCAGGAAGCAGCAGCGTTCAGACCTCAATGGCCCACTTGACAATAACAATCCCCCCGAGGTACGTACCTGGAGCTGCCACGTGTGCTGCCTGGCTTCCTGCAGCAGCAGGGAGAGCAGGCCTCACATTGTCAGTCCTCTCCCTCACACACGCAGACTTAGGCTCTGTTTCTTTTCCTGAACTGACAATAAATACCATATCTGCCTACTCTGAAAAGACTGAACTATACGCATGAATTTTTGCTGCCTCATTCATTTTATGTAACTGTCTATGGCATGTACTCAAGCCTAAAATTTTCTGATGACATACAGAATAGGGAGAACACTTCAGAAGTTCTCTTTTTGGATTATTGGAGTGCAAAAGTGTCATCAAAAAAAATAATGTTCTGCTTCCATTCCTTCCCCTCCCCCTCCCAGTGTCAGTCCTGGCTTAGTCAGCTGTGAAGAGACAGAGTGATAGACAGACCTGCTCTTGTCACTGAAGACTGGAGGAAAGAAGATATCTGAGAACGCAGAATGAGTTATGCTTGGGGCTAGACACAGTGAAATGAAATTGAGACTTAGAAGCAGAAGTCTCTTATCTCAAAACCATAACATATTTAGCCTGTAGCCTGTTGTATTAACGAAGAGGCACATTTCTAAAGCCTTTTCCCATAATGGAGAAATCAGCCTCTTTCCTGGAAATGGGAATGACTGAGGAGGCTGGCTAAAGACAAAGAATGGAAGGACTGTATCTGTTTATTGAGACTAGGGACAGTAGCATAAAAAGAGCACTGTTGTGGCCCCAGCTAAGATTAAGTGTAATTCTATGTACTGAGCAGTCAGGGACAGTTCTTTTAATTCACTGACCCAGAATCTTCTTTGTAAAACATTGTTAAATGTTCCTTATTGGAAATTTGGGATATCACTAATAGGCAGTGTGATCTAGTAGGCAATTGATTATATTGGGAATTGCTGGTTTCTTTTGCTTATTTGACAGCTTACCTCCTAAGCCATTTTTATGGTCTTCCCCCTGCCTCCCTTATTTTTTTGTCTGGTGGGACCTTAAAATACTTTGAGACTCCAAGTACAGAGCACTCTGTAACAGTTAGGCTGGGTTAATGACTGTCATGTAATGTGTTCAGTGTGCTAAACAGTGGCTATGTGACAGTGGTCAGCTGTTTAAATATAAGAATTCACTTCATTGTGTGAAAGTTATTTTGTTACAGCTATACCATTTTTATTTCTCAACAGACAAAGAAAGTGTCTTCCTTTCCAAGTTTTGTTGATGGTAAGTTTGACATCATCCATAGTTAAATTAGGATAAAGTGGAAGCAAATCCTTTAATATATATAAATGATCACACTTCTAAAAACCAGTCAAACCCAAGAAAATACAGCTGAGAAGTATGGAAGTATTTAACATTTTCACCCTCCCCATGGCAATGGGAGCCTAGTGGTGATAAAAAGGAGGAGCAGATAGAGCTCCCAGAAGGATTCAGGTGAAAATGAAGAGCAGCTACAAATCTGGAAGGGGTTAAAAAGGGTGTAACCGTGGGCCCCAGCAGGAGATTTATGAACACAGAAGAGTACTGTATTCTTCAGGGCCCATTATTGCACTCTGGGAACCTCAGTTGTCAGCACAAATGGAAAGGTCCTCCTGAACTGACCGAACAATGGTAATCCAACCCTCTGTTCAGGAGAGCAAAGCTTTCACATGTTTCTTCAATCTCTTTTGAGTGCTATTACATATATTCTGTTTGAAGAAAATAAGCCAATTTATTAACACAAGAAGGTGGACAGAAATAAAATAGGATTGTACTGAAAAACATGATCATTCTCTGATTCACTGACAGCTGAAGAACTTTTATAGGGAAAATGCATGCCACTCTTCCTGCAAAGAAAATGTCTACACTATAAAGTGAGAAAAGACAGTAGGACACTTTCAAGCATCCGATACCTTAGATCTGTCATGAACACACACAATAGAAACCTTAAAAGGATGCAAAAAACTTAATTTCTAATACCATTCTAAACTCAGGGAAAACTTAATGCAATTTAGAATAATATTAGGATGTCCAACACATTTTTCTTTTATTCCCTGATCTCACCATCTTGACAAGCATTTTCTATTTTCAGTAATTTAAGAAACAGAACAAATGGAAAGTTCAAAGATTGTCCCTTCAGGTTGACATCTGAGGGACATTACACCGAACACTTGGCATGTACTGGCTAACAGGCGCTAAATAGTGGTAAATTGAAATGCATTCCTCAAGGGTGGCAGAGACAAGAAAGCAAGCTGATGCTTTGTAATAAGTATCTGCTGATTGTATAGTGGACAAGCATAAAGCAAGGCCAGCATGCACAGAACTTTAAAGCAGGTGAGACAATTCCTCCCTCACAGTGCTGCAGATACAGCTACACATTTTAATTTTACTGGGATAAAAGGTTATGTCTTTTTCTTTACATACCAGCCAGCTCACTACTCTGTTGGAAAGGGGTCAGGATACCCTTTACATAATATAATACCTTTTTTTAGTTCAATCATTTTGCTTTCTCTGATTTTTTCTGTAGTGGCACAGTATGTGAGGATAAGCTGTCTATTAGGCTTTTTCTATTGCAGGTATTATATGGCATTGTCTAATACAAATAAATACATGCCTCACTAGGAGCTTATGATAACTTACATGACTGCTTTCTGAATTCAAAGAAAAATACAGTTTCTATTATTAATTTGTATGTGGAGTCCCAAAAAGCACTGGACCCTTCTGGACATAAGAAAAGATTCTGCCAGCTAACGCTGCTGTTGTTCCCTGAGCTTTGACAGCAATACCACAACCATACTCTGGTTATATTCCTATTCAGTTTTAAAGCACTTTCAGCATGACTCCTTAACTACAGTAGCTATATCTATGTTTCTAGTAATACATAATATTTTCCATATGCCATTGTGAATATAAAAAAGGACTTACCATCTATCATATTGAGTGATAACAGGCCCAAAAATATTGGAAATGTGTTTTGCAAATGTCTAAGAGCAAATGTCCTTTGCTGTTAGAATTGTTTCAGTAGTAGTACAACTACATGCTCGTAGTAGTAATTACTTCTATGTTCAGTGGTTCTGGCTTTTCTGCACTCTGTCCTATCACCATAATTCTTACTCTCTTACACAGTAACAAGCTTGATGAAGCAACGAAATCAGTCAGAAAATGGAAGTTGTAGATGGACATTCTGAAAGGTGACTTACGCCCTGTGTCCATTTACTCCTTATGCAAAATCTGCTGCGGTGCCACACATCCCACGGTCTCGGGGACTTCATGGAGTGTGATAGTTCAGAGGAAACTGAACTGTGCTCAGAGTGCAGTCTCTAAATACTGTCTGAATCCTTGTTTACATTATTTTAGATAGGTGTAAAAATGCATTCCTATCAGATTAATGAATCTAGTTATGCTGAATTAATGAATTTTTGTGTTTTCTTTTTTTACTATTTAATGAATACAAATGTTAATTTTAAAATGTTTGGACCTAGTCTGCTTAGTCTAGAAATATCTTTATACTTGTTACATTAGTAGATCAGCAGAAAACCAAGTAATCTCTATTGCCTTGGTAAGTGCAGAAATTTGCAGTTAGATTTTTCAGAAATAGTTATCTAATATTTAAGCACCAATAGTCAACATAAAATTCCAGTCTTTGCTCACATCAAACTAACCTTCACGTTTGAAACCCATTCCTGCTTCCCTTCTTCATCAGTAAGCCTTTACACATGCTTGCAGTCAGGGGCATGCTTAAGTGCTCTGATGAGCTGGGACCTCAGCCAAGTCTGCATTTTTGCATTATTTAAAGCAGACAGAGATAAGGAAGAAAACACCCAGGTGACCTAATTTGACCCTGGCAATTTTCAGTACTATTCCATCCTTCCAAGAGATGTCTTGTTTTACCTGACAGTTGCTTACATTGCCTTCATGATGGGAAATGTATGTTGGAAATGTTTTCTGCCCAACATGTCTTTTTTTTTTTTGGTCTTTTTGTTCTGTATTATCTACTGCTGTAAGCATTTTCTGCATGCTGTTGACTTATACATTATGTAGCTGACTTTGTTGCTAGTATAATGATTCTGCAAAACATAATTTTTTAAAGCTATGAAGAGATGATGTGATGACATCCAACCAAAAAAGCCCCGGTCTTTAAGGAATCCAAATAAATAAAATTAGGATTATAAAGTTGCTTAACACCCTAGGTTATTTCCATGCTCAAGAATTTTTTCATACAAATTAGTTAAAAACACCATTGCTGTCACCAAACAGCCAAGGCATGAGAAGAAATTGTTGTTTTCTTTGTAGCATCCATGGGTTACACAGATGCCAAAGATACCCTGGGCATTTTGCTTGATGTAGTAATGATTGTATGAGAATTTGCACAGAGAATTGCAGTTTTACTTGTCTTCAGACACAAAACATTTCAAGGAAATTAATCTAAATTACCTACTAAGGGAGTTTACTTAAACTGATTTAAACATGTGGGTAAGCCTATTTCAGAGTTAAAGCAATCTTGATTCAATTTAGCCTCATTTACTTAGCCTGAGTGAATGAAAGAAAACAAAATTAAAGCTGCTTTAATTTTGAGTGAGCGTGTTGATGCAGGTATCTAATGAAGTTTTGCAAACTTAACATTAAATTCACATTGTTAATTAATTTCCCTCTCTGCTGCCCTTGAAAGATGTCAGTATGATGCAACATTAGTATTTTGTTTCATGCTGGAAGAAGCACAGATGTACGAGACGAAGTTTTAGACCTGAAGAGACATATGAATATGGCACCATACAAAATACACCATCCATCCACTGAAAAACCTAATGGTACAAAGATGTAAGCAAAGAAAAGCAGCCATACAGGACCAGAGTTCCTGTGGAATTTTCATTTTCTCTGTTTTCTTTTAGTGAATTAAGGCTGCAAGAACAAGGATTGGTTTTTGAGGTATTGAAAGACTTGGCCTTTATGAAGAGTTTCAGTGACTTCTAAATTACTGGCTTCTCAAGGATTTCTTTGAGGGTTTTCGTACTTCCAGTGGAGATTGTCAAGATATTTTTTTACACTTTCCCAATACTTCATAATTTTTAAATTCCACAGAATTCTATTCTGAGTTATAATGAATATCTAAACTGTTACTGGATTTGTACAGATGTGATCTAAATAAAATGTGTTCTCTGGTACATAATTATCCTTTTGAAGTTTAAAACAATGGTGTTTGATAGCAAACCAAGTAACTCCAATTTGTGTGAGCACTGTTAGTTAATCTCAGGTCTCTGAAGAGTACAGGACTGGTATAAATATATATCTGTGTATTCATATACCTTGAGTACTGAATTACGAAGACTGTGGGTTTTTGCTGGGGATTGAGATTTCTGGCAGGTGGATTTGAGATCTGCAGGGATGAATAAGTGTCAGCAACACTGCTTAAAGAGGAAAGTCACTTCTTTTAATCATGTTTATATTCTGGTGGAAGACTTTTGCTAAATTAGAATAGGAAAATGAAGGATAGGAAAGCTCACTAAAAGATAAATGTGCAACTACTATTTCAGTACATTTAATCAGCATAGCATCCCATATATTTTTTTCTTTTCCACATAATAATCTTCCACATTGACTTGATTATAAATAAATTGAACACTGAACAACAAACTTTTTTTTAAAATTAACATTCCCCTTTTTATCCTCACACCAGATTTTTATACTAAAAAAAAATGCATTAAAAGGTGGGCAAGTTGATCTTGCTCAAAGCACATTTCTTTTATAAAACTGTTGAGGAATAAAAGATGTTCGCCATCAAGAGATTTCAGCCAAACTCTGGAATGACTTTTCTTTACTGTTGATCTAATCAAGTTGGATGTAAAGCTTAACAGCTGAACAAAGAGGATGGTGAACACAGTCCTAGCATTAGAAAGGTTGTTCAAGCCTCAATATCCCTTATTCAATTTCTCATCTCCCCACTCCTTTGAGAGGCTAACTGTAAACGTCTCCTGTCAGTTCCAGGACCTTGTGAACCTGAGGACCTCATTGATGGAATCATCTTTGCAGCCAATTACCTGGGCTCCACACAGCTGCTGTCTGAGCGAAACCCTTCCAAAAACATCAGAATGATGCAGGCCCAGGAGGCAGTGAGTCGTGTCAAGGTAGGGGATGTTTATGGGCTGTAGAATACTCTCTCTGATCCTTTGACAGCTGATCCCTGAATGGTGCGGGATCCGCAGCCTCAAACCTCTGCTGAGGTGCACTTGGGTAAGTACAGATCAGTACTGTAAATACCATTAGTTTCCAGTGCTTGCTGTAAAAATACATACAGCAAAATATAAATTATTCCAGAGTCTATTCAAAATTTTTTGGAAGCTGTATAACAAATTCAACTATGAAAGACAAATTGCAGATTGCAATTAGAAAATATTCCAGTGGCAAAGCACGGGATATTTGTTTGACTGTGGTTTTACCCTTTTGTTATTACTTCCTTTAACTTACTACAAATTGAGAAAATTAATCTCAATATTATTACTTACATTATTATTTTTTAGGACAAGAATATTCATTACTATTGTGTTTGGATTTGGTGTTATTTACAGTGAACAACGTCTTTTAAATATTATACCGTAGACTGCTTCATAGAGCTGTGTGAAGAAAATAGTTTTTTGGTTAAGAATCCAAGTAGGAGATATTTATTTTAGAAGTTACTGTGCCTTTGCTGTAAATACCTCATCTGAATAAACACATGGTTAGTGCCAGATTTTATGCTAGGAGAAAAAGTATGTGCATAGTCAATGAAATATTAATTGCTAAGAATTGCATGGTTTTGAAGGAAATAGTTTGGAAAGGCCACTTACAAGAGATTGTCATGACTGATGATTGATTTAGCATTTAGAAAGAAATGGAATGCAGGAAAGGTCCAGTTCTTTAAACTTTCCAAACCTTCCACTTTCTGTTTAGTATATTGTGATATCTCAAGCTACAGTAAGTAATTGTTGATTGCAATTAACTCCCTAAAAACTTTTGTATATTAATACCAACCCTCCTCTGTCAGTGGTACTTGACTACTCCAGATAGTCATGGCAAGGAGCTTGAGCTATGTTTTGCTCAACAGTTACATGCAGATGTGTGATGAGCGTGGAGAGAAAACCTTGGGTTTAAGATGCATGTGCTGCCATTTTTGACTGCTGTAAATTTGGCAGGATAAGTGTTGGGAGCAGCTGATAACAGACAACACTTTGGTACCGATTCTTTTGTAATCAATTGTCAATGTGCATAACTCCATGAAATCCAAGTATGCTTGAGAACTGCATAAGGTATAAACAAATCTTTCCCTCTTGCACATCCTTCTCCCACTGCTCCCAATTTTTTAATTTTCAGCAGTCTGGATTCACAGTCGAAAAGTTTCCCTGACTTCCCACACTGTCTTTTCTCTTTCCCTGTGTGTACATCTGTCTGCATCTTTTTTTTATGCTACTCCTCAGAGGATGCAAAAGGCGGCTAAAATCAAGAAAAAAGCGGTGTGTAAACTGTTTTTCTTGAATGCTAATGTTTACTTACATTTTTGTTGTCCTTATTTTCCATGGAGTGTCATGTCTTTCATTACAGATCCTCACAAAGTTGTCATTTTGGTTTCTTCTCTGGTCCACAGTAGAATAGTGAATGGAGTAAAATGAACTCATTTTCTTCATTGTTCATTTGCTGGAGTGCCTGTCTGCTGCCCTTCTCCTGTTGAATACCTGTGATTTGTTTACTCCAGATGTACAGCCATTGTTATCTGGGAGATGGTTTTTTTTGAATGTAATGCTTATTTTGATTTTACTAACCAAAGCAGTAAGATGTATGTATTTCCTGTGCTTGTGACTTACTGTATATTTATTAAATTATTGTTGACATTTAAAACCAAAATAAATTCACCACATAGTAGCTGGAACAATTCATACAGGAAACATTGCACTCAGTTAAAAACAATATTTCAGATAACTAAATACAGTTGACAAAAATATCACCAAAAGGATGGAAGCAATACAAGTAGTCTCTGCCAAAGTATGTGCTTGCTTTGTATTTTGCTGTAAGATAATTCAAATAAAATTAATCCGAATGAATTGTAGGCATAGCTAAGCCTTTATAACTCCAAAAAAGAATAGAAAATACATCATTCTCATCATGAGCCAGTGTCTGACCTGGAGACTGGTGCCTGGCTTTAGCCCAGGCTGAGACAATCTGTGGCCATTTCATTCTGAGGCCGCTGCCACAGGTGCTGCTCGGTACCCGTTGCAGTGGTGCTGTGTGGCCAAGCAGCCTGGAGGACCACATATGTTCCTGCTGGACTAGAGAATTATGGCAGCTCTTGGACAACGCTTCAGTGAGAGGTAGCAGCTGCTTTGCCACGTGGACAGAGCCAGGACTCACACTTTGGAGTGTGGCATTGCACTGTAATCCCTCTTACTCTGTGACCGTGCCCTCTGATGGGGTATGGAAGTGTTTCTCTAGTGAGCAGTGCTCAGAAGTTGTGGTCTAAAAGTCACCTGATGTCTTTCTGTGATATGACAGAAACATTAGTTCAGTGCTCAGTTCTTTATTTTCTAGGAAAAAACCAAAAAAGCTATAAAAAAAAAGTCCTAAACCCCACCACAGTACTGAGCATCAGTTTGCACTTTTTTTGGTGAGCTCACTGAAAGCAGCAAGGGCTAAACAGCTGATGGGGCCTAAGTCACTTTCTCAGTTCTCCTACTTTTTTAAGTCTGGTGCCTCAAGTACTGAAGTGCATCAGTGAGAAAGTGAGGAAAAAACAGCCATACTTTTTCTCCTGTTTTGGCTATAAACAGAGAATTTTAATACTTGAGCTGTCAGTCCCACGGACTCCAAATTCCCTCTTACCCAGAAAATGAGAGTAGGCTTCACTCTGTCTATGCAATAAATGTACTCTTTGCATGTCTTTAGAAACACCTTTGAATAGCCATCTCTGTAGTGGTTTAAAGTGCAGTTGCCTCACATCACATTATGCTTGAAGCAGTCAGTGAATTTGTCATTCTGAAAAGAAAATTAAAAATCCCGTTGTAACAAAGTATCTGTCTTTTAGACTTCAGAGGGAGATTCCCAGGCCTTGACTGAAGTGGATCTGTTCATCTCCACACAGAGAATCAAAGTTTTAAATGCAGACACACAGGTAAGTTGGATTTAAACTCTTTGAGAATAATGTTGAGTTAGACCATGCTCTTACACGATTAGTGGGACACTACTGAACCTGGATAAATTCAGGTACTGAGTATTCAGAAAGAGCTCCTATTGTTCTAAAAATTGCCACTACAGTAAGACTAACACCAGTTTTGCTTATTTAATGTGTTGGAAGATGTCTGCATGTTGCTATAATTGAGCTATAATTCAATTTAAAAAAAGATTCAAAAGCCTTTCAGAACGCATGCACACCATTCCTCTGGAACAGTTTCAGAACCCAGATTTACAGTCCAACAGGGAAGTCATTTTCTGCTTAGACTTAGCCATTCATATCTTGCCATTTTTAACAATTAATCTCAATTTTTTTCCATAAATCGCCATCCTCTTGCCTAAGGTAAGTTCTTAACCATTCATATAAAAGCAGCATCTGGAGACCACAGCAATGATCAGCCTCATCTTCTAGGAATGCTTGTATGTTCAACAAGAGGTGATCTTCATAAAAAGGAGTTTTTGAGGAATTTACAACTAAATACATATAATTTCTAGTAATCTCAGAAGATCTCTTAACTTTGATCATACTTACAGAAAGTCTTCAAATTTTCATTCTAATGAGAGGCATTGAAAAGGGCAATTTTAACAACGTTTTGTCAGAAGTAAATAATGTCAAATCAATCGTTTTCTTCTGTTTCGGAATATATTTGTCCATGGCACAGAAGCAGCACATGTCATCTCTTCACTTAAATAAGGCTTTAGTATCATATATTTTCTAGATTATATGATCTAGATGAAAGAGATAGAAGCAGGCTTAATAACTTCAGAATGGTGTTATGTCTGATATATTGCTATCTGTGTGGCAATGTGAAGAGAAACAGGGCAGAGGGAGACTCACAAGCATGTTTCTCTAGTGTAGTACTGTTCAATATTTTCACAAACAAGAGAAAATGGTTATTGAACTTGAAAATTGGTGTATCAGATCAGAGTTCAGAAATATGGCTAAATGAATAAATGAGCTGAAACGATAGGAGACACTTAAGCAAAGATAAATGTAGCACTCTACATTTAGGGTTTTGGTTTTAATTGTTATATAATTTGGTTTTTTAACAGTGGAAACTATGAAGCACCTTCTTCTTCCTGAAATTTAGGAGAACATTACTATCCTTTAATCTGAGGGTAATGACAGTATGTCCAGGAAAAGGATTATTTTTCTTTTAATATAAGCAGATATCCTTAACATGCCACTAGAACTCCCAAGAGATGCACCAGACGAGTGGAACAGCCCATCTTAACATGGGCAGCAATATTTAGAACCTGCCATCCATAAATCATCCTGAAACTGCATTTCATCCACCATAAGCAATACCACTATTGGTTATGGCTCAGCCTTTTTTTGACCTCATGGTAAACATGCATCATCCAGAGATTATGTTATCAAAGCTGATAACTACTTTTTGCATTAGCAGAAAATAAAATGCTCATAATCATCAATGTAAAGATGACTACAGACAGTTATTGATAAATGAACAGCTACAGTTTGTAGTTGGAATGTATGGCAGTTAATAGGTACGGTCTCTTCGCTGAGTAAGGACTAGTCTTGGTGGAAGTCACTCTTCTTACTTTAAATAGTTCAACATTTCAGCTGAATACCAATCCTTTTAAAAATAAAAAGGGAAGGTCCTTTGAAGTAGTCCATAAACACTGTCAATGGAACTGTCATCTTACTCTGCTGATCCCCTGAGATTTGTAGTGATGCAAAATGCAATGCTCCATGATGAATGGTGTCATATCTGAGCTGTTCAACCAGATGAAAATAGTAATAGTGGAAATTGTTCTAATTCCAGGCTCTCTAGGGCTTGCCCTGGGGTTTTGGTGTTGTTTTTTATTTGTTGGTTTGGTTTTGTTTGGGGTTTTTTTACAGTGTGTCTTTCAGAGAGCTGTAACAGAATTATGCCCATGACTTTTAGCATTTTTGGCTTGGTAACACTTTTCACTGCTAGTGAAGTTCCTGACTGGCGTAATTACCATGGGTCTATTTCAGCTGGGGTGGCAGCTGGCAGAGACAATCTGTACTTTCATGGCTTTATCAATTACATAAACCCTATTTATGCAGTGTGCCATGGGTTTTAACCCATCTGTAGTGTTGTATAGCTCACGTGAGGTAACAGCTGAATGAAAATGTAAAATTCCCATTCAGAAAAATAACACGCAGCAAGGTTCAAAATGCTGAGCAGCACCAGTCAGGTGTATTCCCAGGCTGGAAGAGAGCCAGCAGTGGTGATTCTGTTGCCCTCAGCAGCACTAGGAAATGGCACCCCTGCCACTTTTTAGTTGCTTATGCATTTACTTGCTGAATACGTTCAGCCCAAGTCGAGCACCTGTGTAGTAGGGACGCAGTAGGAGCAGCCTTAGGGTTGGCCATGTGCCTTGTTGACAGGAGAGGAATTCTTCCCTGTGCCACAGCTTTGTGGGGTTGCACTCAGTGCCGCAAACTAGCAGAACCTCTCCCAGCTTCTTGCTCAGTCAGTGAAGAGAAGCTGGGAGTGCAGCAACTGGGAAAATGAGGAAAGAAAAATAAAGATGTAGAGCTCGCAAATGTGTATGTGCAGAGCCTCTGGTGCGTGATTGGCTCCATAAAATCGCCTGACTCATTAGGCTGTCTAATTCACACTCCCACGGGACTACAGCACTTTAAAGCTTGGAGGAATGCTTAGGTTTTCTCCTTCAGCTGTTCTTTGGGTTTCAAGAGAAGCAACAAACAAGATTCTGAAAGAATTGCATGGAAAAGAATCTGAGAAAGGGCGATCTAGACAGGAGAAGAGAACAGTGGTTTCAGAAAAGGCTGAGAGAGGCTGAATTTCTAAGGACAAATCTAAGGATAATACGGATGGAATGGACAGGACTAGAAAAGGGATAAGGGAAAGAATAGGGAGGCAAATGGGCAGAGGTGGAGGGATTTATGGGAAAGTAATAAAGGAGGCGGTGAAAAAGAGATATTGGTAATGGAAGACAAAGTATAATGGAATATGGAGTGAGAAAGGAAAAAGTAAGTAGAAAATAAACACATGTTTACAGTCACTAGATAGTATTTGCCTTATTCCTAATTGTAAGTGCATTAGACAGGAAAAATATGGGAGGGGTGAGGGGAATGATTGCTTTCACCCATACAAGAGGAAAAAAAAAAAAAAACCAAACCCTTTGAGTAACCTCTATGTGATGATATGGGCAGAAAGCCTTTCTTGGCAGGTGAGATTAAATGCCTTCATTTTCCCAGTGCATTCACTCTTGTGCACACTACATGTATGATTACACCCTTATACAATACTTGGTGCACACTGCTGAAAAGCAATTATCTCTGCAGAGCTCCCAACATCCTGCTGAGAGATGTCCATTATAAAACATTTCTCCATTCTGACAGAAGTGCTGTAAATCCTCCTGAGTACCCACAGCCGTTAGAGACACTCCCCAAACCACCTCTTAACCATCATTACTTTTTGTAGGTTAGGGATAAGCATTACTTCAAGCCTGAGAAGAATCATTACAGTAATTTTAGGGGTAGTGATTATCTTCAGCAAGACAAGTGGTTCTAAGAAACAATGATAATTTATAGTTTTCTCTGACAAGTTAAATTGTACTGAAATTCTTAAAACAATTACTTTTGTTGACTTGAAAAACAATACTTCTTCCTTAGACCTTAGAAAATTGTTCAACTAATGCTAAACTAGTGCCAAGCTGTTTATATAAAGAATGCTGCTGCTTATATAAATTACTAAAATTGTGAACTATCTCATACCACATTTTTTTGTTCCAATTCAGACAGAATTTGGTGGATGCTTTTAGCTGTTCAGGATGAGGGACAGAGATGGTCAGGACACATCCTCAACTAGTTTGATCAGTAAAACTATTATGCTTCTGGTTGTTTCTAGTTTGAGCAATAGATAAAATCCTGGAAAAACTCCAAACTGACTGGTGACCCCAGCTAGAAGCAGTTTTCAGATGTGCCTTTTCTGTTTAAGAACAGTTCATCTTTACAATGGCAAAATGTGTAAAGAAATAACATAATTTTCCAACAGCATGAAAATATATACAAAACAGTAGCACAGCTCTTCATTCTTGCTTTACAGTAGTCACCATGCTGTATTTGCTCAGGCAACACTTCCATTGAAGCCAATGTCTTGAACAGCCACTCTGCTTCCATTGGGAGTTGGGGCCCATCTATTGCCGAGGGAATATCCGGTCTGGGCCCATAGGAAGTGCTTCTGTAGCTTCTGTCTTTCTCAAGCAGCAGGCTGTCAAGGAGAGGGGAGCTGCAGTATTTGTAGGAGAGCAGCAGGCATGGGGAACGGCTTTGTTTGTCCTTGCTTTGTGCAGGAAACAATGATGGACCACGCGCTGCGCACCATCTCCTACATCGCCGACATCGGGAACATCGTGGTGCTGATGGCGCGGCGCCGCATGCCCAGATCCGCCTCCCAGGACTGCATTGAAACCACTCCTGGTGCCCAGGAGGGAAAGAAACAGTACAAAATGATCTGCCACGTCTTTGAGTCAGAGGATGTAAGTAAATGGAATCAATTTATTTAAACAACATAGGTCATGTAGAGATCTCTGAAGTCAATGGCCATTCATGGGCAAAATTAACCTGTGGGATATCAAACTGATCATTCATCCTGGATTGTCACATCCTGCAGTCCAGTGGGTTGGCACAAAATGACACATATGTGCCTCCAGACACTTGGAATAAGGTGGAACCATTCTGGACCTCTTTCTAACTGAAGCCAAGTTCCTGAGAACATCTACTGCCTTGGCACAAGGCTGCCCTCTACCCAGTCCTGGTTCCCTGTGACTACTGACCTGTAGTTGTACATACTCTCAAACATACTCTCAAACATACTCTCTTGATCCTTTGGTGTTTAGGAACACATTCAGCTGTTTATTTTTCAGTTCTCTTTTTTCATCCCTAACAAAGATTATGGATTAGAATTTTTATATAGACCCATAGAGTTCTGTACATCTCTGCTGTACGTCCTGTTTCACTGTTGTGAAAAGTGCCGATGTGCCATTCCATACCTCTTGTGACAAAGGAAGATGACCTTCCTTTACTGCCGTTGTATATCCAGGTTTGGGTTTGTAGTGAAATAGGTACTTGTAGCTGAAGTGGCAGAGCAGGGGACTCCAACCTAAAACATTTATGGAAAAATATACCAAGCCAGTAAAACAGAAAAAGCAGAATTTGTTGTCTGTTTCTAACTTGACAGTAAAAGGCAGAACTAAACATCACTGTTATTATAGGAATAACTCTAGATATAATTTCTGTCATACCGATTAAAAAATAATGGAGTTCTTTGGGTCAGACAGTCATAACTCAGAGGTTGCATATATTTTTGAGCTAAGTAATCCATTTTCATTATTTTAAAGCAATTAAGCCTGTGAAGGAGAAATGGCATTGTCTAAATGTTAGAGTGCTAGACTGGGGTTGTTCCGAGACTGAGTAAGCTCAGCTCTGTCACAGCTTTGCTTGGGTGACCTTTTCAAGCAACTTAATTATCTCTAAGCTGTGCATAATGATGGAGACTTTCATAAACATTCACAAGACCTCAGAGACAGAGATGAAATTAAGATGTGAGAACTGGCTGTTACTGGCAGCAATAGAATAGAGTGTGACATCTGGAGATGTTTGTTTTAAGAATGTAGAATGAAGGCAAAAGCAGAGGATGAATTACAGAGAAAGCAGTGGCAATGGAGATCAGAAGGATCCTGTAAGGACTGGTGATAAAACTTTAATAATGGAATGACATGAAAATGCCCTGAGTGACTTCTGTACTACCACCATACTACCCAAGGCAGTGGCCACAGCACCAAGCCTAACCCAGTTCAAGAAGCATTCAGACAACGCTCTCAGGCACAGGGTGGAATTTTGGGGATGTCCTGTGCAGAGCCAGGAGTTGGACTTGATCCTAAGGGGATCAGCATATTCTGTGATTCTGTACAAACCTCTTAGTATAGAGGTGAGACTTGAAAACATGCTTTAAAATATGAAAAAACAACTTGTGACTGGCTAGCCTACTTATGTTCTTAATTTTCTAAAGTAATTTTTATGTCAAGCAGATTGGTGCTTTTGTGTACTGCAGAACAAATGAAATAAGGAAACAACCTTTTAGCATCAAAGAAAACACTTGATCAATAGATTGTAAGAAGATACAGATTTATAATATCCAGAAAAATCCATGCATTCAAAATGCATTTAAAATGTACTGACTGTCTAAGAAGGTGTGTTGCATTTCCAGAATACAGGTTTGATTAGTAATATTTTTAGGGAGTGTAAGGTGCAGTTAACTTCTCATATCATCAGCATTTACTCATATGCTCCGATGACCCCACAAATGATGACCCACAAATATACAAACCTCAGCATGGCATTCTCCTGTGAGCTGCAGTAAACTCAAACAGGGAAAAAATAATTCACGTGTAGAAAAAGTGGACTACAAGTTCCTTTTACTGATCTCTCTGTGTTCCCTTGCCATCTAGTGGAATGTGCAGGTAAGTGCTCCAAAATTTAAGAAAAATAGGGGGTTTTGAAAGAGTGTTCTCAACATCAGCAAGCTTTAATCATGGCTCTAGCTGCATTCCTGAAATGATCCCTGACATTGCTAGTCGAGGTGTTAATGGGAATAGCTGTCCTAGATGTGCAGTGGGTAAGCAGGGGTGTTACTGGTTTGCTGGGAATGTGGGACAGGCATCATGGCAGTAATAGGGGAGCAGATGGCTGTGTTGAAGCAGTGTTTTCAGTCCTGGGAAGCCAGGGTGGAGAAGCAGCAGGTGACACTACAACCAAAACCATCAGTGCACACGTCTGTGAAGGCCTGTGCAAGCAGAGCATCCCTTCTCTCCTCACCCCTACAGACAGACTGTGTTCAGAAGCAGGGCTCATGGCACTCTTTTCCATCAGCTCTGTTCCATGTTGGTCCGAAGCCAGGACTCTCCAGTGTTTATTGGAACGGGTACGTGAGCAGCATATGGCTGCTTGCTGCTGAAACGTACTGAGGGGAGGAGAGCAGCAGGGTATTTTAATGCAGTTTGCAATTTGATTTTGGATGTAATGGGTTCTTTCTGTACAACAGACCTTGAAGTGACTTTATTTCCATGCTAATGCAGAAACTTTGCATGATCCTTATTTTGATTCTGTCTTAAAATCCAATCTCTCTCCTGGTTTCTTGTGGTTTCATTGGTAAACTGTTAATCTGTCCATTCTCTGAGCTGTGCTTTGTTCTACATTCTAGGCACAGCTCATAGCTCAGTCTATTGGTCAGGCTTTCAGTGTGGCTTACCAAGAGTTTTTAAGAGCCAATGGAATTAACCCAGAGGATCTGAGTCAGAAAGAATACAGTGACATCATCAATACCCAAGAGATGTACAATGATGATCTCATACACTTCTCCAATTCAGAAAACTGCAAAGAGGTAAACTAGTTTTGGATTTTCATTTCAGATTGATCCATTTTTTTTCAGAGGAATGTAGTTCTCAGAAATATCTTTTGGCATTTATAAGGATGATGTTACAATTTCAAGATGCGTCCTTCATCAGCCCTGTGTATTAAAACCAGCTTTATGGGTTATTAGGATTTCTTGTTTTCATGTTCAGGGTCTTTCTGTTTCCATTGATTAGAACAGGAATAAAGTACATTTACATCTGACATAGATAATCTCTGTGCTATTCACAGTACACAGTGCAGGTGATTTTATGTTTCACCAAAGTACTGATACAGAAAGAGGTGACAGAGTTGTGGCATTCTGCAATAGATAACCTCAGCAGAAGTCAGCTGGCCATCAGTGTTCCCTGTCCTTCCACATTTCAAAGAAAATAATCTTCACATTTGAAAGAAAATAAATTTCTTGAAGCAAATGTATTTGCTTCAAGAGCATGTTTTCTACTTAAACTCTTGCTCCACTTCCGTAGGTGCTAGCTGTGCTGTGGTTATCGACAGTTCAGGAGAAGGCATCATTTATGTTACATCAGGGATCTTACATTAACATGCTAGGCACGGGTATAGTCAATAATTAACAATATTAATAATAATAATGTTAATAATCATCAAGAAATCCTTGCCTGAAAAGAAGGACAGACAAGCTCTGAGATCCAGAGACAACCTGAGCAGTAATGGCAGGAGTGGAGCTGAACAAAGCCTGTGTTGCAGGCACTGCCTTAGCTACAAAATGTTAGAGCCTCCCCCTTTGGCTGCCAGGTTCCGCAGACAGAAACTTCCTTAGCATTCATTCCCTTGGCATCCAGTTCCACCATGTTCTACAGAGTTAACCATGTGTTCGTGTTTTGCTTATTAGACCTCTATGACCTTCACCAAACAAGTGGAGGATGCCCCTGAAAACAAACAGCTGTGTGTTACACACTTAACACAGAAGTCATGCTACTACCTAATGGCAAAGAACAGAATTTGGTTTGTGATTTGTAGATGTTATTCAGGAACAACTGAGATACTCATGCTCAAAGTCAGATGAATCAAAGCAAAAAAAATGTTTTTCCTTTTTAATTGCAGCTCCAGCTAGAAAAACAGAAGGGAGAAATTCTTGGGGTAGTGATTGTGGAATCCGGATGGGGATCCATTCTACCCACCGTTATCCTGGCCAACATGATGAATGGAGGCCCTGCAGCCCGTTCAGGAAAACTAAGCATTGGAGACCAAATTATGTCCATTAATGGTACCAGTTTAGTTGGTCTACCTCTTGCAACATGCCAAGGGATCATAAAGGTACCCCAAACTTACAACTCTATGCTGTAGATTGTAAGCCAATAGAGATGTAATCTTCTGACAAGTGGGTCCTGTAGATTTCCAGCAGATACAATTTTTCATATCACTGCAAAAAAACCCCAGTAATCTGTCATTAACAAAAAGCAGAATTAGAGATTCGGGAGTGATAATGCACAGAAATTTAGGGCTGGAGAACATAACTGCAGCTTTATTACTGGGCTCTAACAAATGAGGCCAGGTCTGAAAAACTTGCCTAAATTAAGTTACTCAGCTATCTTCAAAGTTTCAGGCTTCCTCACAGCCTCCAGAATAAAATATGAGGATTAAAATCTCCTATGTATTTTTGGCTCCACGCAGATAAAATGGAGGGAGGCTGGCATACTGCAGGAGAGATCGAGTGGGTAGATGAAGATTCTGCAGACACAATGGAATCTCAGAATGCATTATCTTTAGTCATAGAGACTAAATCTGATGTCTGTGCAGATTTACGAAGAGCAGCAGAAGCAGGAGCTTAATTAGCCAGATGCTAGAACAGGGCAAGCAGTAGTCAGTTTTGGTTTTTATTGAAAGATTTGTTTAAATTTCTTTAGTAACTAAAGGCAAAATTTTAATGTTTTGTTGAGCCAAATATCTTGGGAAATAAATAAGAGAAATGTATATCTAAGTTAACAACAAATTTCTGTTAACTCTTACAGTTCTTTCTCTGATCTCTGCTTAACACTCTTGCAATTAGGAAATCACAGATGAGGGCACAGTAAGATTCATTTCAGAAATACTGACTTTTGGAATATCTTACAGGGACTCAAGAATCAGACACAAGTCAAACTGAACATTGTCAGCTGTCCTCCTGTTACTACTGTCCTCATAAAACGGCCAGACTTGAAATACCAGCTGGGCTTCAGTGTACAGAATGGAATTGTGAGTTTCTGTGTTCATTGATTGTTTGGGGGTTTTTCCCTTTACTTTTTGTTTTTTCTTTTGCAAAAAACATATGGCAGTACTGAAAGAATCTTGCATGACTTCACTTTTTCTACTGTTTATTAAAACCTTATAGTCTCTGAGTAATATAATGCAAATGGATGACACTGGGAGAAATTATTGAGGGATTTTCCTACATAATACAGCAACAAGATTTATAGCCCAGATTATTTGGTTCAATAGCCTGATCAGCTAATTCATGTAAAGCCATCATTCGTGCCAGAGTTCCAAGGAAAAGTTATGCTGAAAAAGGTTTCTACAATTACAACACTTTAATCTTAGATCTGATTCTGTTTCTCTTTTTAAAATTTCATGACATGCTCACTAAGACTTTTAATTTTTCTTCTGCTGTGCATAATTTATGTGGATCATATGATAGTAGGCAAGGGAATGTAATTGTGAACTCCTCTTATTAAAACTAAACTCTTTTAAAAACTAAACTTCTCAGTACAAAGAAATTGTATAGGTTTTGGCCCAGGTACCCCTTCTCTGTGTGCTGCAGCTTCCCTGTAGTAACAGCAGCAAAGAGAAGAACAAATGTGGCAGGGAACACTTACCCCAGGCAGCTCAGGGTCCTCCTCTTGCAGTTCTTCCTTCCCAAGCCGTTCTGTGACACCTTTCCAAAGCAAACTCCCACACAACTAGCTCAGGTAGCCACTGGCCTTTCTGGGGGCTGACACTAGCATTAGAGACTGGCTGTAGTGCAGGACCATCACCATTTCCTCTTCCTCCAGTCTAGGAAAAAAAAATAATCAGGCTGCTCACACAGAAAACCACATCACAAAGGACTGTGGGCTCTGTCCCCTGTTCTGTGAAATGCGTTGATTGAAGTTGCCAGATTTCTGTTTGCCATCCTTGGAAGAGCAGCAGGTAACTGTATGATGTGGTTCATGGGTCTTCCTGCACGTCAGCAAACAGATGGCTCAGGAGTGGCTGTTCAGCTCTCCTGGCCATCTCTCAGTTACTACTCTACCAAAGTTTAACTTAGTCCCTACCTAAGATGACACATGGTGTAAAGGACACTGCTGCATGCCCTGGTCCAGCTAGATGCACTCCAAAGTGATCCCTATCCCAGCATCTGGTTTTACCTGATCTCACAGAGGGCACCCTGTTTGAGGCACTGATCTCTTTCCTAATTGCTCACCTTTGTAAATCTTGTATGTTCCACTGGTGCTATGATCAAAAGAAGGGAACACATTTAAGGACCTATAAGCATCACTGGGGTGTGATTATCAAGTCTTCAGGAGCCCATTCACAGCTTTGGTGGGGGTGGGATCAGGGCTGGGGAAAAGAATCAGGCCAAGGTGGATTAGGAGCATCACACGGACAGGGAGTCTGTGTGACAATTTGTCTTGTCCCAGCTAATCATCTCCTACACGACTGGAGCCTTGGTTTAGTAAATTCTGCAGGCTCTGGTTGTTTCTGTCACAGTGTGCTCCCTCCATCTACTGGCCATTTGTCACCACACTGGCAGATCATCATTCCTCCCAGTTACATGAGCAACATTCAGATGACATCAAATAAAAAGTTCACCAAATTCAGCATAAAAATCCTTTTCATATAGGAAAAAAAAAAGCCTTGCAATGCATTTCATTTATGAAAAGTCTGTTTGAATATGAAAGCCAGCGAACAAAAAGCAGAGATTAACATCTTTTGTTAGGCTGCTATGGAGACAAACCTCTGGGCCTGTAAAATCCCTTCTTCTGAAAAACTCTCCCTCAACATTTGAAAATATGACTGCAAAATGTCTCTCTGGTAGTTTGACACTGTACTCTTTAAAAGTAGTTTTGTAATTGCCAGCAATTGTTACAAATTATGATAGGATCCAGAAACAATATTGTTATTCTTTGTTGGCTCAGCATTAGCACAGCAAAGAAATAAATGGCTTGTCAAGACAGATACAATTAAATGTCTCTTTCTGGTAGGCCATTATCTCATTATCTGTGCAGCTGGGACTTAATTTCTGTGCATCCTGATAGCAGCTTTGCAGTGGTTCCTTTTCACCCTGCCTATCTCATCGGTGCAGGATGTACAGCCATTATATAGTAGGGAATAGCCCATAAACAACCTGGCCACACAGAAGCACTGTCTGCAGGGGTTTGCCTGCACAGGGTATCAGGCACATGCAGACACTGCACTGCTGCAGGTGAAAAAAAGGGATGTTGTGCATATGTATGTAACAAGTATGAATGTTGTGTGATGGGGAGGTGAGCATTAGGTGACCTATCAGCCACCTTCTGAAAGTCATTGTGCTACAGTTCTTTTAAAATGATGTTATTTAAATACAAGTGGTCCTTATATATCACATTATTTTCTAGATTATGAAAAAATCCATGTATTACCAGTTGTATTTTTACTGCTGATAAAGCACCACTTCTCAGTCTAGATCTCAAGTGCTTTCTCTGAGAAGTCTATCTACCTTGTCCCTAGCCTAGCACAAGCAATCTAAAAATACAGTAAAGCTTTACAGAATATTTAATTCTTTCTTCCCTGCCTTTTATTGTCATTTAAACTGGCAAAAAAATTTACAGGGTTTCAAAAGCGTAATATAAAAGTTAGATGTGCAGAAATCTGGTTTTAATAGGTTATGATTATGGCATTTACACAGAATAAACAGTTTATCTGGTACTATTTTATCCTTAATGCTTTGCTACTCGATGGACAGTTGCAATAAAACTGATTGTAACGCTACTGAAGTTTCACATCTGATGTGCTGCAGCATGTCTGAGACATTGCAAACCTGTCACAGCTGAGTGGATTGAACCAGTGTGGTTTACACCTTTTTTTTTTTCTTTTTTTCCCCTTCACTTTACAGAGTCAATAGAATACAGACTCTTGCTTACAAGAAGCTGATCTGTCTTGCTTTATCTAATAATATTACAGCTGTTGCCATGTTCAACAAATACAACAGGTTCAAGAGTCCTGGCGGAATAAAATCATATTTATTTAGAGGTACTGCTCAGCTTACACTTGCTAGCCTCATCTGCCATAGCTCCACTGGCTGGAGACAAAACTCTTAAGGCTGCTTTGAGACAGCCCTTGCAAATAAAGGAGCCACAAAATGTGTGCTGTAAGTGCAGAATATTTTTTTCTCTGTGTGCTCTGCCTCTGGCTTACCAGGGTCTGGGAGCTGGGCAGAGCCACTCATCCTCTATGTCTGCTTCTCTTTTTACCTCATTAAAACACTTAATGCTCACAAAAAGGAAGCTGCCTGCCTTCCCTGGAGAGAGATTCCTGAATGAAAAGACCACTTTCTGTGTCTGGGGCTGTTAGAAAGAAGAAGCTCACTGATGGTATTAGAAGTGCTAAAAGTGCATTGAGAGCCAAACAATGAAACCTACTCTGGATAGATATGCAAGCCATTATCTTTTCCTTTATGCTGGTGGGTGAGGGATCACATTTCCATTCGCTCCAAAAGCTTTTACTTCAGCTGGCTGTACTGTCTATTTTCCTTTACACCATGAAAAATATATTTACCGGGTTTCTTTTGGTACATGTTGCTTTTTGTCCTTTCTGATTACTGCTCCCCAAGAGCAAGGAGCGAACTTATTCTAACAGTGAGTTGAACTGAGAAGCTTTCTGTAAAAGAGATCTGTGTAGTACAACTTATCTGGTCAGCTGTATGATTAGAAGGTAGACTACCTGCAAAACAGTATATTGTACGTGACTGAAATTCAAGACATAATTCTGTGAAGTGATACTGCCTCTTTCCATTGAAGCCCATCAGAAATACTTTAAGGACCACAGTAGGTAGCACTCAGCCACTGGTGAGAGCATGGTAGAAGATAAATCTCACTGCAGGAGGAGTGTGTTGGTTTTGGTTCTTTTTATGAAGGCTGATAAAGGCCTTTTATAAACAAAGAGTAACTATATATTCTCACTCCTCATATCAAACAGTCTGAACCTCAAGTGAGAAGGGATTTCTTTTTTTATAGCGATATTATTTGTGGAGAGGAGTTTAAAGGTAGCTGCTAGTGCCATACAGGAAAAGATTTCAGGCAACCATAGACAATGTTTTACTTTCAATGCATTCCAGACTGGCCGTCTCCCCACATACTGTGCTTCTGAATTAGATAACAAACTCACTGGGACACAAGCCACATCTTATCATACTTGTATTTAGCTCTGAGCAAATGACCAGATTGCAGCAAATAATGATTCTTGGCATATCATTCTATCCATTGACAGTAACTGCAGAAACAGCCATTATCTGATGCTCCAGCACTCATTTGTTTTCCTCCAAGAACAGGTTTTTCTGATAAACAAAAGGTAAATCCCAGCACTGCTAAACTCTACTTGGTTCCAGAGATTCGAGATACACATTATCTGCCTTATGTGATGCATGGGCTCAGTCTTTTGAAACAATTTACCAAAAATTTCTATCTAATGCACAGCTGTCTAGTCTGCCAGGGAGGATCCTGTTGCAGCACAGATACTGTTGCTAAGGATGAAACATTCTTTTAAATTCCCCACACTGGATTGAGATATCTCTTGCTGCCTGGACTCTACGCATGCTGCAATCTCAGAATACTTTAGGTAGCAGTGTCTGCTGGGACTATGTCTGCTGAATGTAGTTCTTCTTGTAGAATTATTACCCTATTGTAGAGGTAATAATATTCAAAACTTGTGCCTAGTTCTTTACTGGAAGCTTAGCTGCCAGTTAAAGAAGAGTTGCCTAACTTGCCTTCTTCATCCCGAGCTCCCTGTGGCCAGCAGCACTGAACAACGCGGAGGAAAGCTGTGACCCTGGAGAGCAAGCCCACTTCCCTTCTGCAAGGCACAGGAAAGAAGTTGTGTTCCAACAGTAGATAAAACTTCTCTCTTCCCCCATCTCTACTTTTGCATGGTGGCTACTACTGTGTCACTGTGATAGATATTTTTACGTTCCCAGTTGGAGACTGAAAATGAAAATTGCAATAGGCAGAAATTTCAGAAAAAAACCCCTCTCTAACAAACCACTAAACCACCATTTAAAAACTCATTGATTAATACTTTCAACAAGCATCTTCTTGAATCCTTACAGTGTCACCACTCATTATTACACATAAAATCCCAGTAAGTGCTACATTATGATATTTCTAAACTTCACTAAACTTTGTTTTCTCTTGGCAGATTTGCAGCTTGATGCGAGGTGGAATAGCAGAGAGGGGAGGGGTAAGAGTAGGGCATCGGATTATCGAGATCAACGGGCAGAGCGTCGTGGCTACTGCTCATGAGAAGATAGTACAAGCATTGTCTAATTCAGTGGGAGAGGTAAGGAAACAGTCTTTATCAAGGAAGTAAAATACTTGAAAAAATGTATGTTTCAGTTGAAAAGAGTGTCAACACAGCATTGAAACTACCACTTTAGTAAAGTGAGTTTGGCACTAATAAGAAGCAATTAACAGAAATTTTTTTAACAATTAATGATGCACATTCACTGCATTTTCACATTCATTTGCAAGAGTTCCTGGCATAATTCTGTACCTTCAACCTACTGTCTGAATTAAACCAGGTGATTAAAGGAACAAATCACTCAGGCATGTTGGCTGTGAAAATGTCTCTTGGCTTATCACCACAGCATCTGCCATAGAAATGAATTACTATTCAAAGGTCTGAGAGATGCAAATTGATATACATTTTAATAATTTAATTTCCAACTTACCTTGGGAATAAGTTAAGACACCTTTCTCCAGTACTTCTAGAGAAACCAGCAATAAATAAGCAAGATCCTCCAGTTTTTCAAAATCCTTCCTGAGTTTAATGGTAGTCTAATACAGAACCCTGGCCAGATCTCCCACTAGTTCCTTTGACAAAAATCAAAGACAGCTGGTTTCCTTCTGGAAAATGATACTTGAAAAATTGTAATAGAGTATGTGCAGTTTGTCAGGAGCAAAGCTGTACATTCCTATAGCCCCCCATGCCTTTATGGTCTCTCTTTGCTATGTAACTTCTCACATAACATAGGAATACAGCATGAAACTTTTCTTTACAGCATGAAGAGAAGATACCAAGGCAGCTGGTGAGGGTCTGTGTTATCAGTTAGTAAAGTTTTCCTTCCTTCCTCTTGTGTTGTCCAATAGGTACTTAGAGCTGTAAATACAGTTATGGTGGAACCCTGGTTACCTGAGCCTTGGACCCTGTTAGTCTGTAAAATCCCTCTGGCACTGGGGACTGGAGGCCCAGTCCTCTGTGATGAAGGAATTTAAGTACAGTAGCCATGAGAGAAACTATTCCACCAAACTCCTGATTGGCATTTAAATATCAGGTGATAGAGTCCAAGCTTTGTGTTCAGAGGATCCTACTGTAATTAGGTGAAAATACATATGAAATTATATTCCCACGGGGAAGGAAGATAGAATACAAATCTCAGTTCAGTTAATACCAGAACAGCAGAATGAATTTGCAGAGAGGTTTGTGCTACTTCTTATTTAATGTCTGTAAATTTTTCTGTAATTGGAGTAGGGTGTAAAATAGCAAGTGTTTTAAGTGGCTTTTAAAACTATATGATGTCACATGATGTAATTGTCATTAATAATTAAAAAACAAAAGAAAAACGAACAAAAAACCCCAACCAACATGAAAAAAAGCAAAGACGGCAAACCAACATCTTAAAACTAGAGAACTTTGACCGAGAAACTCTAGTAACACATCTATGGAAGGCAGGACAAAAAAATGCACTTTGACCACAGGGAGAGACAGATGGGGCCTTATGGATTATTTTAAACTAGTACCAGCTCTATTAATTTCTGTGCAATCAATTGACAGATTCACATGAAGACCATGCCAGCTGCCATGTTCAGGCTTCTAACAGGTCAAGAGACCCCTCTCTACATCTAACATCTTCCATCCAAGCTGAAGCTGTCATAGCTGAAAAGAATTTTGTATTTTGTATGAATGAAAGGCTCGGAAGCTGACCTGAGGACCCCAGAACAAGGAACAGACAGGTGTCTCTGCCTTTTCTCTCCTTCCTTTCTATTTCTTTGACAGGAAGTGTTGAGAAGGATGGTCAAGGACAATAATCACTGAGAAAAATCTTTGTAAACATTTAAGTATTTTGAACATCTTCTAAACTCTTTTCTCATAGAACTTAAAACATATTTATTTGTAACCTTTATGTGGAGTGATGTATGTCTGTCTTGTTTGATAACACAGTGAATGTGAATATTTGATGAATGAGACTGCAGGAAACGGCAAAGAGAAGCAATTAGAGAAAGTTCTGGCTGCCTCAAGTTAAAAAAAAAATCCCAGTCCCATAAAGTGGTCCAATACTGATGACTTTGCATAATTTAAAAACTGGTGCTGAATCGATGGTATTTCAGTGGAAAGGAATGTGTGCAGTTCAAACTTTTAGATTCTACTGTAAAGAAAACCACTGTAGTACTTGATATTGTTATGACAAGTGTAACCTGTTTGGCAAGGTGTGAACATAAACATGTAACAAGTGTTTCATATGCTAAATAAAGAATAATTGCCACAAGATTAAAATCAAAATATTTATTTAGATACATATTTATTTTTAATGCTTGTGATTTTTATGATTTAACAGAGTTATTTCATGAATAACTTATTGCACAGGTTGTGTGATGTATGTGTTGGGCTGGGGTTTTTTTTCTTTAATTTTTGCATATTACCTTTTTGTTCATATTAGCTCAAAATGGGAAAGCCATGCTTACCTGTTTCTGTCTTTTATAAAGCATTCTTATTCCTAAGGCAATGTGTTCTGAATGTAAATTGTTTTGACAAATATCCTAGCACCATCAGCAGTATTAGAGTGTGTGTAGATAAAGAGCCTAGTAGTAAAGTTGTATTCCTTATGAGATAAATGTTAACTGGTGTAACTTTGTCTAATTTTTTTCTTTTGGCCAAGGCCTTGAAGAAAATACACTGTGACTTAAGAAGCCTTACCATGCAGTAACTAAAGAGCTTTAGATGCCTGTACTTCAAAGGAGTAGTGTGTTGCATGCAACTGACCTTAGGAAAGAATTAACCTATCACTAATAAATCTGAAATAAGAAAGCTTGCTTATTTTGTTTGTTGTGTAACTTTACATAGTAAAAATTTCCAAGTAGAAAATCATTTAATTCTTCATCTAAGTGCAGTTGCAAAGGTCACAGATTATTTTTTTAGAAGGAAATACTCTCTTGAATTAGGAATTTGTGTATCATTATGATCTTTAGAGTAGAAGCTTTCAATCAGCATACCTTGTTGCCACTGGATGTCACTGTAACTTCACATCAATACAGAAGCATGCTATAATTAAAATACATTGAAAAATGGATGATTCTGTAAAACTTAAACTACCCATCTTCAGCTACGTTCCTTTGTGACCTTTTCACAGGATGTCTGCCCAGCTCAGAGTGACACAAATGAAACCAGTACATGATTAAACCTCAAATGGAAACTAAGGCTACTGACAAGCACTGCTGCAAAAATTTAAAACCCCGAAACATCAACCTGTGGTAGGTTCTTTATGAGAACCTTCTGTTTAAGGCCTTTCCAGTTTCCTCTGAGAGAGCCAGGATGAAGCTTGCACTGGAAGATGTTGCTGGCAGACCTGTGTTTATGCTGGTAATGAAATCAGTGTCAATATTTACTTTTCGATTTAATGTTAAATACATCATGAACACAGCAGAACCACATAACATGTTTTAGTAATAAAATTGTCAAAACTATGAATTGGAGTAACAATTCTTTTTGAAAACATACAAGGTTCTGCTAGATAAAAATTCCTCTAACTTCCTATCAGTTGGTGTTGGTAAAAAGTTTGTGAAAGACGCTTTTTGGAAATGCAGATTTTCAGTCGTGTTCCAATGCATCTTTTGGTCACACACTGCAGAGAACTTTGACATCAGTTCTTGGTAGCTCACACTACTGCAGGAACGAACTCATGAGCATTCAGAACAAAGCAGGAAGGAACCACACTGCAGCCAGTAGTGGAGTTTGAAAGGGCAGGATTGGGAGGGGTGAGCAGTTTTAATTGGACAGATCAGTTAGTCTGGAATAAAAGACACTGGAAGAATGGATTAGAAGCAGCACTGTGTATGTGTATAAATCACCTTTATGTTTGTATCCAAATCAGTTGTTGAAAAGGCAAAGTCCAGAAATACTTTTTATTAAAACACTGATGATAGTTAAAACACTTTGAGGTACATTAAATAAATACAACTTTGAAGTTGTACAGCCAGTCTCTGGTGGGTTTGCAATGGTTTTCAAGAAATGCTGTGCAGCATCAGTAGCATTTCTCTAAGTACAGTGAAATAAACTCATTTCTGGTTGGGAAAACACTTCTTATGACTTAACTAATAAATCTATGAAAATTTTGCAAAAATCGAGGCTGAAATTTACATTCAGAAAAACAGGTGTTCTCATCCTGCTGTGGGGAAAAAAGTGGAATTCCAAAGGAAGACACTTTTTCCTTTTAAAGTCATCCACTACTTGTATTTCTCCCAGTCCTGGTTTCTTCCATAACTGTCTCTGCTGGAATGACATACCTGTGAATATTCTCAAAGGATGGTCTCCCGGCACACTCCGATTAAACTGTGCGGCCTCTCCCGCTCCAAACCACGGCCGAGCCGGGGCCGGCGCACGAGGGCAGCGGGGGAGCTCAGAGCACCACAGCTCTGCAGGTGCAGATCTTCCTGGAGCCGCTTTCTGCAGCTGTTCACATTCTGCTGGGAACTCGTAATTACCTGGGAAAAAAGGCAGGAGTGAAGAAGGAAAAAATGGGGAAAACAGGGTAAGAAAAGTTCTCATTTAAAAGGTTCAGTCTCTGAATAGTATTTCATTTAAGCTGTTTAACACTGAAACACTTCCAAAGGAGGTACAACCCTCCAGAAGCCCTCCTGCTTCTGTCCTTCCAGCTGCTCAGGGCTCAGGACCAGGCACCTGGTGGAAAGCACAGCCAGGTTTTCTGTCTGAACTGCAGTGTAAAATGCATTGCTGCCCAATAAATACAAATTATTTCTTACTAAAGCCATGTTACTATAAAAGAACTTCAGTAGGAATTGTCTGAAGAACTTAAACTGTAAAAACATCTAAATAAGGTATTTGTCTATGGACACCGGACACATCTTTAGAACATCAGTGGCCTACCTGGTCAATGATATTGGCACTGAAGATGGCTTCTTCCATGTGTCTCTCATCAGATTTGATGACTGACCGTATGCTGTTCACTACGTGACGTACTTCTGGAGGGAGATTACAGTTTGAATGTTCCAAAAATTTTGCCACTAAAATTTTAGTGTCTTTATAGGCCTTAAGGTCCACTAAGGAGTGTGGCCGCTCTTTTGAGACTGTGTGAAAAGCATTTGGCTTTAGGTGCAGATCAATTTTCCTTGTATCCCTCTGTTTTCCAATTGGTAGGAAACTGCTCAAAGAATGCTGGCAAGCAGAGGCAGCCGTATGAGAACCAGAAACAGGAACTAAAAAAAGGGGGGAAGAATATCTTTAAAGTAATAGTTTAAAAAAAGAAAAAGAGAAAAGAAAAGAAAGGCGAAACAAATATTGTCACAAAGTTTTACTTTGTCGTAAAATGTCTGTTTGATGAGCAGCAAAAACATGGAGTCAAGGAAACACTACAGAGTGGGTAATTTTAACCAGGGTCAGGAGTAAGACTTTCCCATGACCAAGGAGGACTGCCTTGAGAATGAGTGGGTGGGTAATTAAAATACTTCACAAAGCAGACATTTTTGTTACCTCCACCTTCAAGGACTTCAGCTGACATTAATGATAAGAAACTACTCTATATTACATGTAACTTGTAAAGTTTTAGGCCCAGCCCCTCCCCCCAAATTTAAGACTAAAGTTCTGCCTATTTCTAGGCCTTGGAAATTATATGCAAAAGAGATTAGCAAGAAACACAGAGAAAGCAAAAATGCCGATCTAAACCAGAGGACCTAATTCACAGCACTTATTTTCATGCAAGGCAGGTTCCATCAGCATTGTATACCATACATATATGCTGTTAACTGACTTTTCTGCCCCAGATTTTTTAAAGCTCTTTTCTCTATCAGAAGCTTTTCATTATTTTTAAAAGAAAAGAAGGAAACCCATCTCCTGCTTTAGAAAACCAATTCTCACCTGTTTCTCCTGTAGCTGGAAATAATCCTGCATCTTGGCACTGGCTGCACACAGGAGTCCAGGCACAATTATCACCTTTAACCAAAGGCAGACAGAAAGAGCAAAGTCAACCCCTGCTGTCCTCTGCCCAAAGCAAGGAAAAATACACTGGAACCTTTTATTATCTCCTTTACAGAATGAAACTACTCAGAAGAAATCTTGCTTTCAAGAAGTCCATTCATAAAGAGAAGCTACTACACCCAGAAATGTCCTATGAGTTGTTACACAGATTCAAATAGGAAGACAGAGCTCCTGTTCTATGGTTTCCTCTGTACTCCTAAATATTTCAGGCCTAAGTGTTGAAGCTATGGGAAGCTCCCTACAGAGGCATACTTCGGACCTTCCTGGGTGGACAGAGTTTATATTAGAAAATGGGAAAACCAAGAAAGATTAATCCCTCTTGTTTCTACAAAACCAGCATTTTATTTAATACTTCTACCTCCTTTCTTTAATATATTCTCATTATTTTCAGTACAAATGTAATATACCACTGTTTGAATTAATGGGTAGGTGAGCACGGTGGTACCTGGGCAGCCAATCAATAACAAGTGGTTATGAAGCATCTACAAACAGCTTTGGACACAGCTGCCATCTAATGACAGTTTCTGGGATTCCAGCACAAGGATCAGTGATGATGAGATCACACTCTACAGTAACTACTACTGCAGTCTTTTTCATTTGTGACAAGATGGAATAAACCTTCACATTTGGTTGTTTGCATTCATTTCCAGGATTGAAAATGGTTTTGAACTTCTAGGTAGCTTAGGAGAGGTTTTCTTACATATCTCCAGGGACAGTTTATAATGAAAAGCTGGCATAATCCTCTCTGGTAGAGTGAATAATTAAATGAAGGAAACAAATGTAAGATGCTACAAACATAGAAAATCTGCAAGAAATTAAGAGAGACAGCTTCTATTCTGTCTTTAATTTGCTCTATTATGCTTAAGTACTGCAGCACATGAATAATGGCATGGTTATTAAGAGGAGACACTTCAGAGGTTCTGTCTTCCCATCCATTACTAAACTGTTTAATGTACTTGCAGCAAGTCAAAGCTACACCACTGGACATGACCCTGAATTATCTGAACACAAACACTACAATAATCACTCTGGCACTTAACTGATATAGCCACATATTCTGTCATAGCTGACTATAAATTAAGTTTATTGTAATAAACATCTGTTCTAGGAGTTGATTTTGTCCGCCTTTGCCATGATAAACTTTACAGGGAAAAGACAGAAAAAATGTGCTAACTATTAACTTTTAAGTAATTCTTTTTAGGAGGGAACTATGTCTGACAGCAGTATGTGAACCCACATTTTTATGTTGTTCAGACAGTACACAGTGACTATAAAGGCACCTATTAAACTGAACCTTCATTTATAATTTCTCCACTAGGAATGACAGGTATTTCAAAACAAAAAAAGTTCACTTTCAGCATTAAAGGTTTAATGGGAGAATTATTTGACTATACCATATAGACCCCATCAGGTCAAGATGTGCTTGAAGCAAATGAATTGTGTTTTATTGGCCTTTCAGATCTCACTGCTGTTGTGTTACTGTCCCATTGCACATATGGAACATCCCTATGTCAAATAATTTATGTTCCAAACTATGGGCAGTGCACTCACAGTAACATTCAAAACCCATTTCACAAAAATCTACACAGTAAATGTCAAGGCTGTGCTTCTAAATCTCTTCACATTGGCTTGTATAGGGAGGTGAGTCAGAAGATAAATTAGTAATTTTTTTCCTAAAGTTGAAAGACAGTGTCTTAAGACAAACCCAAGCCCCAGCTACAATCTGACCACCATATTTTTCCTTTTGTGAACATGGCTAGAGCTCCTCCAGTCTCAGCTCTCCAAAATCCACAGTTATTAGTATTAACAATATGTACTTACAGCTCTGTCTTTCATATAGTCAAGTCCACTTGACCAGTTCTTTTCCTCAAAGACAATTTTAAAAAAGTAGGTGTATGTTACTGAAAAAAACCCAAAGGCCTTTTCTTGTGTGTTGGTTGAGGGAGCTCAGTTGGTTACCTTTATCTTTGCCTATTATTCAACTCCATAGATATATTTGAAAATTCTGCAGTGAATATCAACAGCCAGCCATGAAAAATCCAGTTCAAATGCCTTTTTAATGTTACAAAGACTGTGAAGAACTTCAGCTGTTTGTCACAGCTTAGGAAAAATATGCCTCAGGGCTGCTACAAACAGCCAGAATGTGTTACTAGAATTGGGCTGCTTCTAACCTACATATGATTTTCAAATCAGGTTCAACAAGAAGTAGAGGAAGGGGATGCAATGTAAATCTCCACAGAGTAAAATTCTGCAAACTAGTTTGCCAAACATATGTATGAAGAAATTGATCTAGGCTCAACTAGAGACTCAACTCAATCCTTTCCTTAAGGATTTCATTATGAAGTGTCTTCTGTAGGCAGCAAAAAATGGCAAAGTAGGGCAGCACCCAGCCCCTCCAAGTCACAGCTCTTGCTCCCCCCCTCCCCCGCTGTGTATCAGTATCTCTAGAACCTTCTCTGCCTCTTTACTCCATCTTTGCTAAGCCCAGTTATGTGTCAGTAATGTCTAACTCGTGTCCCAGAGTGCCACTTTTCCAGAAGAGATGATGAATGTACTTAGGACATTAAAAAAGAGGTCAGAGCATCTGTTCCACCAGGTGTCCAGAGCCAGCTGGAACACATGGATATGGTTGCCCATAGCAAACACTGCTCAGGGAGCATATGGAGCACAGTTCTGGAAAGTTGCAGAGCCTGATCCAGAAGAGAAAGGGTTGTTGTTCTTGTCTTTCACACAGCAGAAAGGATTCAGAAATTCCTACTTACTCTCTGCATAGCAGCTTCATAGCACGTATGTCCTAGCAGAGTAAATGTCATAAAATAAATGCAGACTTCTAGATTAAAGATTCACTTTTCCTGGCCCAGAGGCTACATTTCTAAAGGTAAAAGACATTCAATTATTGAGCTAAGTATGAAGTCTCTGAAATTTATAAAGATGCAAGAAGTGTAATAGAACCTAAACATCATCCTAAATGAAACCAGTTATTTCGATATTTTGTCTCTTTTTGCTGAGCTAGACACATGATTCTTCCTCTAGATCCCTTTGAAAGCCCAGTGAACAGATCTTGTAGCAGCACAATCCACGACATCTTAAAAAGCTTTTAATCTTTACTTTCAAGCCACTTCTCCAGGTGGCACTTCTCCAGCCACTTCTGAATCTCTCTGAACAGCTTAGATCCTTTTGTAAAACCTCCCTTTTCAAGTGATTTAGACAGTTCTACATTCCTGCTATTATTCTCTACTAAGTCAACCCTTTCTTTTTCACTAACAAGCAGATTTTTATGAAGATACACTGTTCATCTTCTCTTGTCTTCCCTACTTTTCTGAAAGGAGATTCATAGCAGAAGACACTTACCCACAGCAGCCAAAAGCTTTCCTTTTAATTTATCATCTTGTCATGTGCCTCATGTTCATTTCTTTGTCCTTCAAACCTTTTCACCATACACCCCAAGTTGCCACTAGTCACAGTGACTGCCTCTGACGTGCCCCAATACTGTCAATGTCAGTGTCACCTTGAGGAAACACAACCTGCTGTATGACAAGCATGACAGCTCCAGTATTACTTTCCTAAATAAACCCCAGCTACCATTGCACTTCTTAGTTTAGCCTCTCAGTAGAACAGTAATAGAGAGGTGGAAACAGCTACTCAACACATGGTTCTCTGAGCAGTGCAGAAAAAATGGTGAAATAGAGAAAAGCCAAAATTAATTTCACTCTGTCAATTTTCCCATTTCCATTCTTAAAAATTTTCAAATTTAGAAAATATGCACGGAGCTAAAGCCTTCACACCTAAGACAACCCTCTTTGGAACACTGCATATAATTTCCAGCAGCACCAATTGCTGCATACATCAATACTACTAATTTGCTCCACAATTGCTGCCCTGTGGTCCCACACCTACCTTCAGTGGCAGATGAACAGGACACGGGGGCACTGCTGGATCGGACGATGTTTGAGGCTGGGTGTTTTGCAATGTGCTGCTGCTGGACAGCAGCCTCGTGGCCACTTGCACACGATGAAGTATTTGCAGGCCCAAAACAGGGAGGGGTCTGGAAAGGGGCAGGAGGCTGGCTAAAGTCCACACAGCAGGTTTTCTTCTGCTTCAAAGGCGGCGTGGCACTGCTCTCTTGAGCAGAACTCTGCAGTTCTCTTTCTGAGGGGCTGCAATTCCCTGAGGAACAGTCCAAGGGTCTGCCATGGGTACAGTTCTTTTCCTGTCCTTGAGACCTGTCTGTAGAGGCTGGGCTGTGGGAACTGTCACCCTCATCAGGAAAGCCCTCTGAGCGAGTTCTGTGAAACCTGCAGTGAGTGTGGCAATCCAGGGCACTGCAGCTCAGGTCTGCAGCCCCCTTGGGGGTTATGCAGTAGGGAGAAAGATCTGCAGAGTGGAGAGATCCTTGAACTTCCAGCGAACAAAGATCTTCAGAGGAGTAGCTACGGTCTGGGATATCAACAGCCCCAGAGACCATCAAAGAGGTGCTCTCAACAGAAACTGCAAAACAAGAATTTCAGAGAAAAATAAAAACTTCTTGCCCCCCTCCCCAATCCTCTCCCTCCCCATGTTCTGTATACTGATTTAAATTTAGTAATCTGCACATATATCAATAAGTACTCAAAAACTCTCATATGAAGAATGCCAAAGCAAAAAACACAGAAGTAGTTTACTTCTTTCTGGTGTCCTTCAGCAAAGACATTTTTGTGCTGTTCTTGATACTGACTTTTCAACTTGAAATAAACAGGCTCTGTACTGCTACTCATCTACTTGCATTCCCAACATCTGTGCTTCAAACAGCAAGCTTCCTATTCAGGCTCCTGGAAGCCACGGAGAAAACTACTCTTTGGAGAAGGAGTGTGGGGACTATCAGGAAGCCACGCATGGTTGCTGACAATGAGAAACAAGCTGCAAGGAATGTGCAGGACTCTTCAAAGAGACAGTCACCAGATCCGCCTCAAAGGGCTTAACTAGAGCTTGCTTTGTCTAGCAAAACTCTCCTCTGCATTTCCACCCACAGGATCTGACTGCAAAAAGGTTCTTCTTGCCATGAATACCCTGAATGCAAATGCTCCTTTCTCCATTAGGAAGGGCAGAAGGGAAGGGAAAGTCCACTCAAAACTCCTACTCCATCTTCAAGGAGACAAATGCAAAGCCGCATCACCTTGTGTGCTGAAATCTGGGGTCGCGTTCCTCTCCCCTAGACTTGATTCCGACACTTGCTGAGCAGCACCAGTGACCTAAATGAACATTTGGAATGAAAGAGCTCATTAACCTGTGACTTACCAAAACAAAGTGTAGTGCTCAGGATCTGAAGGACACACCTGACAGTGCTGAGTCACTTTCATTTGAGCTGCTATTCAGATTGAAAGCTATTTAAAGTATTTTTATGACATCTTTGGGTCAGGAGCAAATGCAGGGCAAAGGAGCATAATGAAATTTTTCATTTTTCCAGAATCTACAAGGTACATTCATCTTGAATTCACAGGCACTTGGGGCTGCAGGCTCAAGTTACTAAACTTCATAGCTACAATGGTTAAAACCAATGGTTTTAGTCCAAGCAATCTCTGTTTCCACAGTCTGTGTTTCTCATATTATGCTTTCCTTTGTTCACCACATTGCATCACCCTAAAATAGGAGAGAGAAAACCAGAAACCACAAAAACAAGCACAAGAGCAATATTTTCCTTTGGTTATTTGTGACGATGTTAATTCCTAATGTGTTTTGAAGCACTGTAACAACATTGCCAACCAAGGTGTTGATGCAGAGTGCTCTCCAGCCTGTTGAGATTGCTGAGTAAAATAACCCTTTTTTCTGAAGGGATGGATTCACTTTTGAGAATCATGTGAACAAAATACAGAATCATTCCTGCTTGAAAGACTGGATCCATAGACACCTGAAATTTAGGAAATTTTCTTTCTACTGATTTGAATAGACTTTGGATTGGACCTTGTTGCCAGTATCAATAGATTTTTAGCAGTTCTTTGAGAACGTGGTTATTAAAAAATGATTCCAATAAATAGCTGGTAATAATAAATGAGAAAAAATATTAAAAAGGTTGAAAGGAATGAGAATGATACCATCTTGAGCAGAAAGCATCATATCAGCTTCTGTCTGTAGGGCCATAATTAACTAGTAGAGCTTATTATGGTTGGTGACAGTCTAGAAATCAGCATCAGGCACCTCTGTGCAAACCTTTTTGTCAAGCGCTTAATCTGCGTCTGGCCTTCTAAAAAATTTGATGTGACACAATTAGTCTGAAGCTATCAGGCAAAGAGCTTCCATTTCACATGCCACTGTAGATTAAAGCACACATGTATGTGCATAACTTACTGTGCTCACTGTTTTATCTTTTTTTATCGATCTATCCATACCCTACTATGATCAAGTGACCAGGAAACTTCTGATGCACATTTAGTTTTTAAAAATTATTTTAAGGGTTAGCAAATACAACTCCAAAGAAAGAACAGTACCAGAAGTACCTTAACTCAGCAAGAGATGGTTAGGAGTGGGAAGCAAAAGTGTAATCACTCATATTTTTAAACAATTCCCTTGGAAATTTGTTAATGGATCTTTATTGTAGCAGAGTATCACAGCTGTGGTAAAAAGTAAAATGTGGTGTCACTCTAAGTCACAGATTGTTCCTGGGATCTAACTGTGGAAGTTCTGGGAACAAACTAGAAAAGTAAGACACGTTCATAAATGCTCTTTGTTGTTGTAGAAACTTCTGACTGACTACATTTTGGAAGACGCAGTATAATGTTTTAACAGTGTTTGTTTCTTTTTAAAAATCTAGGGATTCTAGGGGCATTCTTAAAATCTTAATCTAGGTGCTTTCATAATCACTGACTTAATTTCTTAATCACTGACTGGAAAATATCTGCTGAACATTTGTGCTGAAACATTTATTGACACTCTACATTGTCTCTGAATAATTGCTGAATGTATTTTATATGCATTTGGAATTGATTAACCTTCTCGCCTCGGGGAAGGAGAACCAGGGTTTTAATTGTGGGAGGTAACACTGACAATTCTGAAGCCAGGTCAGAGTTTTGGTTCACACAGGAACAGCACATGGTTTCATGCAGGTTCCTGCACAGCCAAAGGTAACACCACCTTATTGAATTCCACATCCTCAGACAGTCACTAAGCCATCAATAGGAAAAAGAAAGAAAACCTGTACTTTTAACAAGCCTGCACAGCCTACAGGTTAGAAAACCTTATAAAAAACAGTCATTGATTTAGTTCACCCAGAACCCTGATCTGTTTGTTCTTGTCTATATACCAGTCAATACTCTGCATGGAAAACAGTGTGAAAACCACTTTTTTTATAGTCGTGAGATGGGAATTCCTAATCAGTACAGATGACAACAGCAATTTTTACATGGATGCAACTACTTAAATTAGCACTGACATTTGTTGCCCATAAAATGCATGAAATATCGAGTCTAATTTGGTACAATTTAATAAAATTCTAAGGACCTCAATCCATTTAAAAACAAGTAAAACCTATTGCTTGATGCACAGTAAAAGGTTTTACAATTATGACATTATTACATAATGGTTCCCAGAAGCACTTTTGTAGCTAAATCCCTACCATGATTTCCACTGCCAAGCCTGCCTTTGAGGGATTTATAAATCTCATTATTTCAGTTCATACTGTACTGTGCTCTATGGGAGCATTTGCAGCACGTAAGAACTCAGGTCTCCATTTTGTTCTTGTAGGCCCAAAACTGTCTTAAGACTTTGGCTCCATTCTCCATTTATGGCTCAACTGGGACAGTAATTGCAAAAAATACATGAAGGCTTTTGTTGTCAAGAAAAGTCTGTGGCTACAGTGTCACTGTAGGCTTTGGTTATCCCTGCCAGTGAGCTTCAGGGCTGAGATACAGAGCCTATTACAAGCTCTCTGAACCAAGCAACTACCAGGTTCATATAAACTCACTCCTGGTAAGAAACTATATAATTATCACCATTAGAAATTAAAATTTTCACTTGTGGCTAGAACAAACACCTCTGGAACTCAGGTGGCCGGAGGTGAACAAGCAAAGTGCTGAAACTGACCCCAGATGCCAAAAATTAACAGTGAATACATCTACTTATTAAAGCTGAGATCTTCTTGCAAGAGCATGACTTTGCAGTTTTAAATCTCATCTTGTTAAATTGTATTTTTGTTACATGCTGGTGCTATTGTGCTGCTGCATGTTGATGCTCACACCAAGAACAGTCCCAATTACAACAGTGCTCAAAATGATTTTGTGCTTTACTAAAAACAGACACTTTACTAATCCTTACTTAGTACCACATATGAACTCTTATCACAGATAGGAGCCTTCTCTTTCCCCCCAAACCATGCACGATTCATATCACGTTTGCCCATGTTTTTTATCACTGAAAAATATCAACTTCTCCAAGGCTTGCAGGTTCATCTGAGTTACTGCAAAGGAAAAAGGATGGAACTTGGATAAAAAATATTCTAGGAGATGGCCTCAAAACCTCCAATTTTGCTGTTCAGCAAAGAACTTCACTCACAAGCAGTTTATACTGATTCATTTTATTATAGCCAAATAAATCAAAAGTAATGCAATGTTTGGCCTGTCTGTTGTGTCAGGTGAAGGGTATATTACAAGGCAAAGATTAGAAAAGTGTCAGAAGCTGCTTTGTCAGTCACAGAAACTGCAAAGTTAGGCATAACTTGGACAGATTTAATTGCATTTTTGTTGGAGGTTCTGCATTTCAACATTCTTTTTTCTCAGACACTTGTCTCATTAATTATCTTAATAATCTTCTTGTGTATAATAGCAAAAATTTGTATCATTTCTTTAGGTTTATGGTTTCAATTCTGGCTTCCCTCAGTGCAAAAAAAGTCACTAGGAAACATTTCAATGTTGTATTTTGGGGAAAGGCAAGTAGTCCCCTCTGTAATGTGGGTGCAACTTGGCAACCTGAACACAAGCATTTCCACAGTGTGCTATTAACAACTGATAAACAATACCTAGAATGTTTGACTCCTGGAGTTTTTACTGAAGCCTGCAAGAAATTAGAGCTTCTAAAAGCAATTTTAAGTATTGTGACAGCTGATTCAATTACCACAAATGCTTTCAAGCAAATGCTCAAATCAGCTCTGGGGGTACATGCAGACACATTGTAATTCCACTTTTAACTCAGTTGATACTGTACAGTACAGAATAAGGCAAAAAGTGTAATGTAAATATTTGTCTCAAGTACACTGGATCCTTTCTGTAAGTTCAGGATACAGGTGTTCTGCACTCTCAGGAGTAACAGTTTCTTGCCACATAACAGCAGAAGCTGGTAACTGAAAACTGTAACAATCAGAAGGTTAAGCAATAGAGAACTACTCACTGCTGTTTCATAGGAAGTAAAATTTGTTGGTTAAACCCTTATAAAGAAAATGATCTGGAAAATGTCATTAAAAAATGTAAGTATTTTCTAATGGTTGTCCCTCAAAATTTATCTAGAATTGTTTTGCACCATGAAAATTTGAATACCACATAAATAATTTCCTTTGGCCTCCCTTACCTGACTGGCAGGCATCTCTCCAATCACTGCCTCATAAGGAGGGGGCAGCTCACTTGGATACAGCATTCCTGGGCTATTAATGGTTACTTCATATAAAGCACCAAATGGGGAATGAGGGAAGTCCAAATGGAGACCTCTATATAAAAACATAAACAAGAAAACAATTGAGAAATAGCATTGAATTTATTACCTACACCACAGTGATGTAAAGACTTCTCTGAAGTCAAAGCCAATACACTACAAAGAATTACATTCAAGAAATGAACAGACATCCAAAATGAAGCCCCCGTTCACAGGGTAGCTTTAACAACTGTTTTTTATTTAGGATGCCAGCCATCTTTACCAGCCTGTTTTGCCATCATTAATGTCCTTCACTACTCCAAATTAATACATATAATTAGCCTAACAAAAACCCGGATGTAATCTCTCTGGAAGAAAGCCTAATGTAAGTGAAGGACATTATTTGGCTTTGTAGTGTTTGAAAGAGCTTCTTAGTGCACAGCTCAGAACCAAGTGCTGACTGCAACAACAGGGAAGGAGAATCACCTCTGTGCCTCCCCCCCAGGTGTGCAGGTGTATTCCGGTGGGTAGTAGGGTGGGGGGGGGATTGGTGGGATGAACTCATCAAAATCCAAGGTTTGGTGCAGGACAGTTCCATGCGGAGTCATGCAGTCAGGATTGGCAGAATGTGGCCTCTGTGGCAGAAACTGAAAATGAACAGGTAAAGTTCCTTCAGATAGTAGAAACATGATCAGCAATATTAACAATTTTAGTAAAAGGTCAATATTAGCAACCCTGACCAATATCAAATTCACTAATATCCAAACTGAAATGAAAAGGCATGTCTGGGAGCATAAGAATACGTGTGATCAGTGAGGAGGGTGAGTCAGATTGCCAAAACACAACAAAAGGTTTTCCTAAAGACAGAGAGGCCATGAGCCTCCAAGTCAGTCACTCTTAGGATGAAGGACACAGACATTTAGAATTTAACGGCTTTTCAAGAAATATTTCTACATTGTATATGATTTTATCATAGCCCCACATAATCAGCTGTATTTTAATAACTGATGAACAATAGATATAACTACTAAAATAACTATTTGCATGTTTTTGTTTCCAATCTGAACTGCCTCGCGCTTACACAGAAGAAAAACCCCAATGCCAATCCCCAAAACAACCCCAAATAAAACTAACTAGAAATAGGTTACCACATAGTCATTATGTTTTGAATAAAACAACTGGAAATATCCCACCCATTTTTCACTTCCAATGAAGGGGCCATTTATAACTATTCTTTATTATTCTTGTAAAACAAAATATTCTTAATAATTGTTTGTGGCTTGGTGATACAGGCACTTAAATGTGGTATAAAGGTTATAAGTACTGGTATGAAAGTAAGAAAAACATTTATTCCATCTCAAAACGCAAAAGACAATAACTACACTGCACAATAAAAAGTAATAACACTGAGAACTACGTCAACATTTGTGACAGGAACCTCATCAGCTTCCAGCAGAGCAAGGATTTAAAGAAGCCATTCCAATACCCATTGCTATCAGAAACACTAAAAAGTGTTCTGGGAAAGGCCTAAACTAATTCAAGACCAAATATGGACCATTGCTGCAGATCCCACAACCCACACCTGGCTCATTTGGGTCCCCATGGATGAAAGGAGACCAAAAGACAATCCAAAATCACAGAACTTTTTTTTCTCCAGGGAAGCTTCTGCTATCGTATTACTTTTCTTGGATCAGCGGATGACTTGATCTTTAGCTCCTGCCTTTTAAAACAAGCCAGCTAAGAAACTTTGCTGAAGGCACATTTCTTTTTTTATACTGGAACAAGACAACATATATATTTGCACTGTAGGCTCATTACATTACTGTTTGTTTAAATCCACGATAAAGATTTGGGAAGCAATAAAATAAAAGGGAAGATGTTTATGCTTAGGAGATACAGCAAATAGAAAGTAAATTACCTTCATTTTTAATATCACAGTTCTATATTTACCACTTTTTCAAGTTTAATTTTATGTACTTCTGCTGAATTTACATTACCACAGAAATGATACTGGTCTTTGGTATTATAAAGTTTGAGTTACATCTTAGTTCTATTAAACTCCCTCTATGTATGTTGTTTCAAAGGTGAGAGCTGTAATAATATAGCACAGCAGAGGGTCAGGAGGACCAATATCAACTGTTTGTGAAAATAAAGTATTCGCTGCTCACTGACCAGCTCTCCAGAGATATTTCCACATGTAACTACTAATAAAGAACCTCCCCTGCAGAATGTGTTATTTCGTTACATCCTACAGCCAACCAAGAACTTTCAGCCGTTGTGTTCTACTCATGGCACATTTTAGAAACAAAGCATGGCATCAGTTTGATTTACTCTTCCTTATGTGAAGTGTCTGATGCTCTTTCATCTTCCACGTGAGGTGGGATGCTGTTATACCAAGTACTGTCAAGACATTTCTCTATTTGGCTTAGAGAAAAAAAATACTTTCTTTACTTTGGTGTAAACTCATCTGATCTTTCGACAGCCATTTCCCAAAGTGCAACATTACATTAATATTCACCATTAAACTCCTAACTTTTGCCCTAAGCGATGCAATCGCCAGCAATCATCTGTCTGCTACCATCAGAAATACATGAAAGAATCTTTCAGGGAAAAAAGGAAGCAAGAAAAACTTCAACATAATTACCTAAAACCTGTAAACATTTATCATAATGAACACAAATATCTGAATGCTCTGGGTCATATTTTGTACACTGACTCCACCAAACTCAGGACTGCACTCATTTCCCTAAAAGAGTTGATAATTTGGGTCATTTTTACAGTCTGGAAACAGAACAATTTTAGTTTAGAGCTTCCTTGACCTTCTCCCAGACTTCCATATACTGCCATGGACCCTGAGCTTTGGTTTGCACCAGAGAACTTGTAGCTCCATTGCCTCAGTCCTGGACTTCCCCAGAGCTGGATCCATTCAGCCACATATTGGGAGTGATACTCTTACCACTGTCAGAACAGGGCAATTAAACACACGGCATTTTTACAGCAGGTGAACCATCAGCACACACTTTGTGGGACATGACAGAAAGGAGAGGTTTTACACAGGGCAGAAAGGGCTGTGGTTCCAGAAGGAGAAGACCTAATGTTTGGATGCAGTTCAGTTGAACAGCAGAATTATCTGCATCCCTTTCAAGATCCGGGAATATAAACCATGGCAACGAACTGTGACCAACACTTGACAACGAGCAGCAGAATGGACATGAAAATGCACATGTTTGGGGGTGTTTATAAACAACAGTTTACCTGTGTGATATCATCCTGCTGGAAGGCACAGAAATTAAAGTGAAAAACGCTGTAAGAGGGAAACTAGCAGGAAATGAAACAATAGCAAATATAAGGGATTACCACAAAGAACAGACATCCTTGAAAAAACAATTGAAAGCTACTAAGTGGGAATTAAGTCATATTTTATTCCACACTACTCTGCTAGCCTGCAAAACCTTATTCTTTCTACAGGAAAATGTATTTTAAAAATCTTCAAGAGTTAGTCTCAAATAGTGAAGTCTAGCAGGGTTTCAGCAAAGGCTTAATAAAAATTTCATAGGTTAATAAAAGACAGTAATAAAATGCAAACAGCTGAGAAAACTGAAGAAACACTGACAAATACTTTCACGCAGACACATTTTTGGTATTAGAAGACAGCTGTTATCAAATAATCAGTCTCAATATGCTGATAGCAAGTAGGACAGGCAACAACAAGAACTGCCAAGCAGAAAATGGAGGTGACCTGTTTAGTCACCAGGATAAACAAGATCAAGTTGCACTCAGTATCATGTCAAAAACTACAGCTCACACAGTGGGTCTCCCAGCCAGCCATGGGATTAAACTATTGGCCACTGCAGAAACAACAGACAGAAAATGGTTGCAGACAAAGATAAACAGCACATAGCATCACTGGTAAATGCTAAATATCCAAACTGCATTAAAAGCTTAGCAAAAGTTTGTAGCTATCAATAGATACTTCAAACATATTTACTAGAAATAAAGAGAAAGCCCATGGCTCTGGAAATCCAAGAGACTCAACCATTTCTGTTGTGCTCCTGGAGCTACTGGATGCTGGGAGCTTTCAGAAATCTGACAGGCAGTGAAATACAGATCTAGAATTCATGCTCCGCTTTTAGGAAGCAGCTGACCTTATTCTTGAAGCTTGGCATTCAAACTATTACACTGACACAGGTGTTATCTCATCCGTAGCCTTACTTTTAGTGTGTGAAACGTGTCTAATACTGAATGGGCATTACACAGATTGGAGCTTGTGCTAAAGGGACGTGCAACACAGAGCACGCACTGCACACAGAATGTGGTGTGTTTTCATTGGCAATGTCTGACTTGGATTGAACAGCCCAATTTAAACAGCCGTCATAGTGAGGACTTAATTTTTGCCTGCAGTTATGAGGGAAGAATAAAACACTGTGGTTTTGTACCCACTCCTTGGACCTGCATTTAATACAGAAGTTTGCCATGGCACCAGCAGCAAGTTGTTAGGAAGCAGAGAATTAGAAGCACAAATGCTAGAAGTACTCTACTTCCAGAAGAGGTAAAAGTTTTTTCAAAATACAGTTATGCTCAAGGGTCCATTGCCATAGTACTGAGAATTCCACACGATGGGGCTGAACACCAGCAACTTCCTCTGCCACCTAACAGCCTGCAGCCAGACATGTCAGCCATCCCTGCCCAGTGAAGAAGAATAAGACAGCTCTTCTCTGTGTTTAACTTTTCCAGGTGAAATGAGCACCATTACATAGATATGTGTAAAACTGTAAAACTCCTTCTCTTTTTGTCAGAACAAACTTCCAGCTCTTCACTGAAAGGTCATCTAAAGGTTGGTCACTGAAGTAATTGGAAGGTATTATTCATGTTCTGAATATTTTGAGTACACTGAGGTAAAAGCTGATGGAGGAGACCCAGTTAAGGAACTGATGAAACACCAGGCAAGACCTGTCAATATATTTCTCTACTGAAACAGTTCCTCATCTGATGCCATGTGGTCCATCCTTCTGCCCAAGGTATATGAGACTAAAAACTTTGCACCAGTGTTCCCAGCTATGGGACCTCCCCTCTAAACATCAGCAAAGACATCCTCTGGTCTGTATATCCTGCTGCTGCTCAGCACTACTGACCCCACAGTAAATGCCACAGCTGGGAGCCACTTCTCAGCAATTACAGCTTATCTAAACCAGAAGTGCCATATATCAGTATGTGACAGGTGCTCAAAGGGAAACTTATCTGGAGGTTTTCCCATATCTGCATGTAATTACCTCTGCCTTCCACATCACATTTACTGAATGTACTGTACAACTTCAAATCAGTCCTTTGGAGACTACAGGGTTCATTATTCTCATTTCAGTCATTTATAAAAATCTGCTAATTTTTGAGAATGGGAAATAAAAATTTCTAATTGCATATAATTAAATACTGGCATGTTATCTTGAGCAAAAGCTCTGTGCAATACACTCGAGTCTGTAATTCTGTCTTCAATTAACTGTCCTCCTGGACAGGTTGCTGTTTTCCTTTTCTGAAACATGGAATCAGTATCTGCTGAAGGGAAATGTAGACTCTAATTGTCTGCAAGAACAGAAGGACCACGGTTGACTCCTCTAATTTGTCCCTGATCTTAAAGGGAAATGATGAGACAGAAGGTATTTTGATAAGGAAAACGCATTCAGATTTTTCTGCTCAGTTGTTTCCATTTGCTGTTCCCTCAACCATTATAAGCCATTAGCTCTGCAGCCTCATGGGCATCGCTCTGCGACATCTTTTTTGAAGTGATGACCATATCTTAGTCTTAAATATTAAATATTCTTATTCTACCAATAAAATGTTTAATGAAAATGTTACATTCATTAAAAATGCCAAAAGATTTCCTGACCAAAGGTTTGCATTTATGGTGGGTGTGAGGGGAGTATTTATGCAACCATATTTACATTTAGGATCTTTCTATGAATGTACATCATTCCCAATGCTATTTCTAAAGGGACTGTCATCTGGGTTTTACAGTACCTGTAAGTGAACTTTGTGCCCAAAAAAGTAATATTTAGGTTTTGATGCAATTAGATTAAATAATAAATGATATGTAATAACTTAAGATCAATTTTCAGTTAAGCTTCACTCTGCAGGATTTTTTAAATTACTATTTCACCAGAATATGGGGGTTAAACAATGCCAGCAAGATATTATCCTCATACAGAGATGTTTTCTGTGAGGTGTTTGAGTAGAAATATTAACTACAGCCTATTAAGATAATGACATGCTGAATTATCATTGGGACTGATGAAAACAGTAATTAAATATTACAGCTTGCATGTGTCACCATTACCTTATTTTCTTTACAAAATAACAGATGGTTTTAGGTATCACATAACATGAACAGCAACTAACAGTGATGGTGATAAAATCAGAACACACTCGATATCAGTGCCAGCACTTCTAGGATAAGAACTGTATAAACATATCTGGAGTGGAAGGAGGAGTGGAATAGGTGTACTTCATGCTTTAGCTTGATCACAGTGGCTGTCATTTCTTGTATTTCTTAGTTTATTTCAGGTAGCTACCTTTTGAAGAAAACAGGGTGCATTTTTGCAGTAGCCATTCATCAGACAAGATGTAAACTGAAACTGCCTCAGGCAACAAATGAAGTATCATGGAAGTGACACTTTGGTTATGAAGAGGGGTTTCTTCACATTACAGAGCCTTGCTATGATCTTGATTTGATTCGTATTTATCTCCTAAAGTGGTGTGTACATAGAAAGAACAATTCTGGGAAGTCCTGTAATGGAGTGCAGCCTTAAACTCTCTAGTGAAACACAAAAAATGCCTTTTCAATCTTTAGCTATGATATCACTTCTTCTTGCAGCTTTAGTACAATTGGTAGGGCTTCTTTGCCTGAGCAAATGCCTATACTTAACACAGTGAGAAAGGTTAAAGTGAAATGAAAATTTTGGGGTACTTTCTGAAACAGTCCACTCCAATAAGAAACAATCAGAAAAAATATAAAATAAAATATAAAGCAATAAAAATACTTTGAAGTATTTTGCCAGGTTCTTTTTCCTTAGCACTTGAAATGAAATATTTGTTAGGTAGGACTATTTTTAAACCAAAAAAACCCTCTTCAAATTAATTGGAAAATTTAATCTCTGCTTACTACTGGACAGCTTATTTTTATGTTTTTAGGACATTTTTCCTAAAGATTGGGATGTCAGAAGTCAGCAGTTTCCAGCAAATACATCCGTTTGCCTGTATGAATCAAAACACTCCCTGTATGCAAAAGTCATCAACAAAGCACAAAATCACAGAACCAACGTTGCAGATTTTCTTGAGACTGTTACACCTGCTTTATGTTGCTAAGCAATAAATTGGAATTCTTTGAATTTGCAAAACTTACCATTCTAACAGATTAATTTCTGAGACAAGAACACTAACACAACACAGGAATCACAGAACTGATGCTCTAACAATAACCTAATGATGTCCAGGAAGGGTGCTCCCTATTGCCTCTTCTTGCTACAGGAGAGCCTGCAGAGCTCTTGAATACTGTAGAACAGAGTAAAACAATCAGCAGAATAATTAAAACCTTTTCAGCTTTGAGGAGTGGCATCTCCTGCTGCTGCTGTCCAACTTCCAACATGGGACAACCCAGCTAAGAGAAGATGCACGCATCAGTGAAAAGTAAAAGGAAAAAGCACAAATCCAAACATTAACAAGCAAGAGAAAAGGAAGTTAATCAGATTTATGGGTGTAGTAGAGCAAAGGGGAACTGCAGACCATGGGACAATAGGCTGCAAGTAGTGAAAGAAAAAGAAATCCTCAGGTCAGAGTTCAACTGGTCTAAGTCAGCGTAGCCCCAGGGAAGTTACGCTCACTTAGGCCCGGTAGGAATCTGGCTCAGCAACCTGAAAAAAGAAAGGGAAAAACTGATAAACAAGAAAAGATTGGGATTAAGCAGAAATATATATATATATATTTCCCTTCTTCTGTGGAGAGGGAAGAAAATTCTTTTCGGTGGAGCTGAAAGGGTGGGAGAACGGACAACCAAGCAGGAAGACAGAAAGCTGGAAACACAAAGCATAGGAAGCAAAAAGAAATTAACATAATGGCAGCATTGCCAGGTGGGAAAGAAAGAATCTTAAAGACATCAAGAATGAGTTGGCAGAGAGAAAAATTATGTGCTTTTAAGGAATCTGACTTGCTATTGAGGTTACTGCTTCTTGCATGTGCCCATCAGAAGCACTTCAATATTGTTCTGGGTTCATTGTTATCTATTCCTTTTTATCCATCTGACACTGCTAAATATTATTAAGTGTAGATCAAGATTCCTGGAGTATTTACACTTCTGGATCACTGCTACCATTTTTCCACTAGACAGATTTTTTCAAGATGTGATATTTTCTTCATCTCCCCATCAACACTGCAAGGTGAAAAAGTTCTTTAGTCAATGGGCATTCTTGTAGCAGATATGGAGGGGGAGAGTGTGTGAAAAGAAAGAATACCCAGAATATGATAAAAATCCTTTAACATTTAAAATATAAGTGTCACCAGCTGAAATTATTATTTCTGTTAATTGTTTCACATCCTTACTAAAGTTATTAAATAAGCACTGTTTACAAGCATCTACAAGCCTGCACGATATGCATACACAGAGCCCTATACCAAAAATGCATTTATGTACTATTTGTAGTCATTACCTAAACATATGAGCCTAACTTATTATATCCATTACTATGTGAACCAAACACCAGATCCCAGACGGAAAATATTCTTTAACTGGGTTTGAAACCCAGTGACTGGAACACTTGTCTAGAAAGGACAGTCTTAACTCTGCAATTCATGCACTTAAATCAATATCCATGGCACCCAGTGTACTTCTAGTTATTTATTTATTTTTAAAACAACCACATGCCTGTTGAATAAACAACACTTCTGTGTAGTTTAAATGGTTTACAGCTAACTTGCTGGGCCAGTCTTCCATTCGTGCAAAAAAAGTTGTACAAATGATGAGTATTAGTGTGTTTGCCCTCTCTTACTAAACAGGACATTTCCTAGATTCTTCAGCAATAGAGCAAGGTTACAAGCAGTGTAGCTGGCCTGAAAAATACAAAGGCTTTTTAATTTTTCTTTTTTTTAATCTCAACATTACATTGAAACCTTGTGAATCCCAACACTCATTTGGAATAGGAAAGCTGCCTTTGTGCAACCAAAACAAGACAGCATTCTGTGATGCAGCTGACTATGCAGAAGACTAATAATCCTTTTCCCTCGTTTTGAACACAAATGCTACTCTGAAGCTGAACATGTTTTCCTTTTGAAAACACAGTTATTGGCACTTCTCATACTCCATAGTTCTCATACCAATGCAGTAGTGAAAACTGGGATCTCAAAGCTAAGTAATTGCTCTGGGGAGTGTGGAAACTGGAGATAAATACAAGTGATGACAGTAAATGTAACGGGCATATGTAACTAAACCTCGTTAATAACCTCGTTAACAAAAATAACAACTCCCAATTGCAAAATTCTGATCATAACACCCTAATGTAATACATAAACATTTAAAACACAGCAGCTCCTCACACTGCATACATCTATGTGCTATATATATAGATGTATGCAGATAAAAAAATAGACCCATGTACGCACACATTCTAACATCACACAGAGACACACAAACAGGCTTAAGTTCACAAGCAAAGAGTGCAAATGAATAACCACAGAGAAGGACACTATGTTATGCTGGACAAACCCCTGTGTTGTCACTGAAACGTACTCACCATTTGCAGAAGATCAGAAGAAACCATCTGCATGCAACACATTGCTGTTGCCAAAGCACAGACAATGGTGGAGATGATATTGAGAGCGCACACACTGAACAACAGGTCCTGCGGAGAGACATCATCAGAATATCATCTCTTATCTCAGGGACACAAAGGACAGGAAATGTTTGAGGAATTTGATAACAAACACTGTCAACTGCTATCAATTAATATGGTCTCAAATAACTGGGTAGAACCCATTTAGCTTGTAATCTTTTTCCATGTAGCAATCCACAAAGGCAGCAATTACAGAAACAAACATCTTCCCTTTCCCACTTCTCACAACACATTTGTTATTAGATATTTCCTCAGAAATATTGATGCTCAAATTTTCTAGTTCCCCAAAAAGAAAAATTACTCTTTCACACTGGACTCCAAGCTACAGCTATCAAAAGAAGGATACTACAAAAGACACTTCTGATTAAAAACCGACATGCAGAAATGTTATTGCTTTCAGTAGTTGAAATCTCCAACTTAGGGTTGTGTGTTAAAGAAATTCAATGGAAATTCTAGTATGAATAGAAACTTATTCTGTGTCAGAAACTCTATACGTCTGAAATATTTTTATACATGAGAGAAACACAGTGATTACACACCCAGGCATTTCACCTTCTACTGATGAATTAAGTGCTTATGGTCATACTGTTGGCTTGGGGGTTTTTTTTAAGAAAAAGAATTTTAAAATAGAACACAGAGTATTGTTTTAACAAGTAGAATAAAAGAAAAGAAACATTTGAATTAAAATGGAAACATATTTATAGCAATGGTGTCATTAAGAATAAAGCATCCATCTCTCTTCCAATCACTGAATTTGTATTTACTTTCTTCACAGCCAGTGAAAAGAAAAGAAAAGAATTTAGTGTGCTGGCAACATTTCAAAACTACTACAATCATTGTACAGCAACTGCATGGCTGTTGTGGCAGTTGGGTGGCTGAGTTCTCTGAACAGCCAGTGAAAGCATTTGAGAAAAAGCAGCAGAGAGAACAGATGAAAAACTAAATCAAAATTGCTACAATACCATGAGTAAAAAACACTCACTGTGTAAAGAACATTCCATAAGATCTAAGTTTAAAATTAGAGTATTTTATTCACTGCCAGTGCATGAAGTAACTTCCATGCTATAAATTGCTTTGTTTTTCCCAACAGTACTGAAACAAATGATAGAAGGGTGCAGATTTACTCCTGCCACTGTAACTGCATGCTCCTCAAGTGACCTTCATTTGAAGATGGAAATGCCAGCCATGGGAACCAGGCAGACAATAAATGGGCCAACAAGTTTCAGTCATTTAAAAACTTAGCTGAGCCAGATTTGCTCTAGCTGATCTGGTCAGTAGTTTTCTGTCTTCTTGGCCAGCCCCTCAGCAAAGGGGAACAAAGAATCATCAGCATTAACAGCAAAATACTGGAAGGGCCAATCTCTAACTCACAGAAGGTGATACAGAGGACTCACTCAAATACAAAGTCATAAAGACACACTTAGAGTATTCAGATGGAGGTACACAGGCAAAGTGATCCCTGGAGATTCAATTAGTTAACAGTGGCAAAAAAAAAAGAGAGATTGAGACCCTGGATTTTCTGCTTTCCATATGCAAACCTAGGTAAAGAACACTGAGGCAGAGACAAGAACTAGGGTAGAAACAGGACAATTTCCTAGCGGGAAGGAACTTCATTCATTGTTTACTACAGCCATTTAAATATAAAAGACTTAGCTGATCCAAGTGCATAACTTAATACCATTTATGCTAAATAATAAAATCAAAGTTCTAAATTAGGATGCAAAGTGTCTCCAAGACCCTCATACAACTTCACATGCCTCACGACAGACTTAACTGTGCCTCTAAGTCTCATGACAGATGTTTCTCTGATCTGTTCCTAAAGATCCCACAGCTTCACCCCACTATTCCAGTGTTTATTTTTACCATCAGTGTCCTGGTTATGTCCATCCCAGAGATGAAACTCATGGCTTCTTTTCTTCCTTAGCTCTTGAGAACAGGCTGTTACACAGCAGACTTCTACACCTTTGAACTCTATTATCACTCTTGAAGCTTTTTCCACCTTTACTGTGACATATTAACCCCATTTTCTCCAATCCTCAACTGAAATCAACTTTCTAGGCCTCTGATAATTTTCATTAATTTGATTTGTTTCACCTCACCTTGGTCCACATTTTTCCTTAAATGCAGAATCCTAAACTAGGCACAACTGAAGGCCTTGCAAACACTGACTCTAGAGTGAGGATTACTTCCTGTGCCTTGCAAGCTACACTCATCCTTACCCATCCTGACTTTCCTCGGCACGCAGGGACAGCTGCACTCTGTTATTCAGCATTACTGTTTTGATGTTCCACAGGAACAGCAGCCTCTTCCCACACACTCCTTTCCAGGCTAAGCACACAGCAGTTACTGTTGCTGCTACAGTCTTTTTGAAGGTGAAGGTACAACTAGAAAATTCCAAATGCAGTGATGCAGAGTTTTTATGTATTTCATAAAGATTAATAAGCAGCAGACATCTACAAGCCAGAAAATGTAAAAAGGCAGTGAAGTTAAACAAAGAGATGGAAAATACTATAAGTTTAAAATTTTAACAGAGACGGTAATAACTGAGCAATGATGGTGGAGTCCTCACCATCACTAGGTATTTCTTAAAGCAAAACTGCTTCTTTATTTGTTTTGGCTTTTTTATCCTAAAGTCTGTTTCCACTCAAACAGGAATCAAGCCACAATCCACCCTTCTCTGCTCCCCACACCCCTCACCCTCCCCAAACATTAATCAGCCTCAGGCAATTTACTATTTTCAGGAAATTCACTCCCTGTGCCCTGTAGAAAAAATAATTAGGTAATTCATAACACTCATTTATTCAGCTAGAGATAAAAAGTGAGAAGGAACTAAAGATCTCCATGGCCAAACATGCTGCCAGAAGGACAGGGTAGGTGCTTACAGACTGCAGCTGGAACAAACACAATGACAATTAAGAAGACCTTTAGGAAATGCCTGTGAAAAAGCAGTAACCACAGCAGGGCCAATTGTATCTCCCCACAGCCCCCAGCCACAAACAGCTGCATTTATAGGTGTTTAAAGGAGCAGGAAATCCGTATTAAATACAAAATCGGGCAGCTTTAGTGACAGATTTTTAGCTGACATCTACCAGAATGCAAATCAGAAAACAACACGTGAATCTCTAATGGTGTGAAATACAATCCTCTGCTCCTCAGAAATGGCTCAACCAATTTTCTATTAGATGCTATCTTTGTTTTTTAAGACAAAAATCTGATTCCCCAGCATGTTTATATGATAATTAATGCTCTGATAAGTGTAACGTACTAGGTAGAATTCTTCTTCTACAGGTTACATATACAATTTTCTTGATACACCTTAGCTCACTAACTGCAGAGGACACAAATCCCCTTCAGAGTGGAATCAGCTGCCAGAACTGCCTGGAACCATGCCTAGATCAATCTAGACATACACCCACAGGAGTCAGACATTGTGAGCGGTTTCTCTGTGGCCACTTATTTTCCCAAGTAGGTCCCCCAGTAAATCTTAAAAGCTGAACTAAAATTTAAAACTGATAGTGAAAAAAGCAAGATTTCATGGCTGCAGTATTCCATTTATATTACAGCTGAACAACTACCAAATTAATTGTGCCAGCATTGGCATAACTGTTTGTCATGCTTTCCCTCCATAATAACAGACACCTTGGACTTAGGCTGTGGTCCCAAAGGATACCTGTGCATTCTCAAATCTTCTTCACACTATCATTTTCCGTATGTCTAACTTGAGGACAGGACATCTCTTTTTCCTTCTTTTTTTCCTAATTCAAGTTGTTTTCACTATTATTCTTTTGACACCATTTTTGTGTTACTGCACCTCAGAGTTCTTCGTTTACTAGCACAATTAAAATAATACATAAATATACAAAAATGCATGTTCTCTAAATGTGTAGCCCAAAAGCCTAGAGAACACATTAAAATAAGAGTTGTGTTACAACATCTGAGTATTATTTAAAATCTGAAAGTTTAATTGCAACTTTAAAAAAATATTTTGTAGTAAAAAGAAATTAGAATATAATTAATTGTGAGTATCACATGAAAAAAAAAACCCATACTGCAGTATACTCAAAAAGCAATTTGTCCTAAAAACTGATTTTTTTTGTTTTCCATCAAACTGCTGGGTGATAAAGCAGTCAGATGGTATCAAACTGGAGTAAGTAAAAAATTGGTGATTGTCACTTCGATAACTCAAATGTAGAAACAATCATTTAACAAAGCAATTTAGAACAGCTGTTAGCACATGCAATTACCTGACAGACGCAAAGAGATGAGATAGAATCTAAAATGAAAAATGACAATGGCATGAATCTCATCACCCAGTGATGGGAGCACTGGCTGGGTCCTTTATAATCACTGCATGTGTGTTCACCCTCCTGAAATTTTGTCCTTCAAAACGTCATTTGTACCTCCTATCACAGCAAATATAAAGGAAAACTGGAATAGTATCATTTCACTCTAATGGTGGGCCATATCCAGAGAGCTCCTTCAGCTCAGAAACCAAATTTGTAACTGAATTTGTCTCTAGTATCAGTTGCCTTTCAAAACCATCAAGTAAGCCAGACTAAAAGAGGAATGTCTGGACATCTTCAAAACTCAACTCACATGCAGACTTTGGCAAATATTTAGTCACTTTCTTGCCTCTTCCTATCATAGCAATGAACTGTACTGTAAATTAAGTTACATGTATGAGCATCAAACCAGAGAATTTGACATTCAATACAGACCATGCCACACAAACGAAGCACTATTACCACAAAACATTTACTCTGTCAAGTTATCATACAGAAAATTAATCAGCTTATACAGAATTGAGAAACTATATTTAAGCCTATTTTGCTCTAGAAAGAAACAAGTACATCCATTTCATTTTATGAGTTCCAGTCTGCTCAACAGTATTGAACTGGCAGCCCTCTTTACAACACACTCACATTTTGCTGGCTCGATAAGATTATTTTCCTGTGGAAATAAAAGGTTTGTAGTCTTTGAGGTTCGTAAGTTCCTGGCATTTTTGAAACATTAGTCAATATGCAAGGAAAGAAGTAAAATCAGCTTGCTGATGTGTAAAAAGAACACTCTGTGAGCAGCAGCCCCGAACACATGGATCTAAACATTCCCAGCAATCAATGGCTAAACCCAGCTCCACAGCTGCAATACTGTGGAGATGATTTCTTTTCTCCTTGATTGACTTCAATTATAGTGCTTCATTTCTTATACTACTGTATCCTGAAAACAGATAATGAGCAGTGAAGCTTTTTCACCCATGAAATTAGTGTCAATGTACCTTTTTTTATTCAAGAATTCAAGGACAACAATCCTTTTAACTCAAAATATAACTTCAGTTGTTCTCACTGGATACGTCTGAAAAACACTGGGAAAAATATCTGCTCTAATACAAGAAAGGCTCAAGAATTAATTCTGAACCGAATAGGTCTCAAACCCACATTGAATTGTAAATGGAGAGATGGCCAACACTTCATAAAATAGATTTAAGGTTTCAAAGTACAATATTTTTACATGCATCTAAAATATTTACTGTATTTTTAAAAAGCAGAGCACAGCTGCTACTTAAAAATAAACTCAGGAAGGTCTTCTTGCACGCAAGTTTGCACACCTTCTGACTCAGGTGTCTGCATTAAATTTAGTACTGGGGATATGATAGTTAGAGACTCCTGATAGACTAAGGTTTCATAAAATAACTGCACAAGGATGGAATAAACAGATTCCAGTCATTCAAAGAGGCACCTTTTCAACCATGAGAGAAGTTTACAACCATATTCACTCATTACCCAAGCTAGGAACAGTAAAACTTATCAGGAAGGAAAAGTAGCTCAACTATTCAGACTGTAAGGACCACCCTGACCCACCCCATTTTGGATGGTCTCTAGTGTGGTAAAATACACTCAATGTAGGGAATATTTTCAGCTGCCTGTAAAGGAATGTGAAATAAGCCAAGCAATTTAAAAGATCTGATACAGAATTACTTATTCTATGCTGAGCTTCATCCAACTTTAAGTAGCTTATGAAGCCTCTTGAGAAAGTTATTCAGCAAAATTAGTAACATTGCATTTGGTCTTACAGTAAATCTGAGGAAAGGCTGTTCTCAGAACTCTAAAGAATGTGTTAGGAGCCATCCTCCTCTGTTTTGCAAGTGGAAGTATCTTCTTCTGAATGGAAAGAAATTTAAACATATGAGTAGACTTGGTCATCAGGAAACTCAGTAACAACTAATTTGGATTCAAAGGAGAGGAAAGGAAAGAAAATATTCACACAGAAGACTGCAAGAGCCCCAAGCTACATAAATCTCTAATAGACATGCTAACTAATGAATGGAATCAGAAACCTGAAAAAAACATTTACTATTTATATTGTACTTGAATTTTAGCAGTCCAAACCAAATACGTATGCTGAAGACAGAGGAGGGAATCAGCTTCTCTCCTTGCCTGATAGTCACAAAAGCATTCTACAGCTGCACCCTAAGTAAAGTAGGAAGCAATTATGCAAATAGCAAATCTGTAAATTCACATACATGTCTGCAGGTATTCTGGACTGTACAAGCTGTTTAAAAGTAATTCAAAATACTCAATTGGATCATTATTAAACCAGAACAGCATAACATTCTCCTCTTACATGCCAGTATCAGACAGCAATAATACATTTCAAAATAATTTAAACTTCTAAATAACTAATTTCATCCTCTCAAAATGTTCCATGTGCATTTTAAGTAAGTTCAGAATATTCTGAGTTTAGAAAGAAGAAATAATTTTCATAGATGAAAGATATCAAGAAAATTCAGCCTTTGTACTTTAATTAACATTACAAGAAAAACTCAGTTACTCAAAATTTCATCCACAAACCAACGCACTTCCTGTGGAAAAACAGATTAGGTTGATGTTATTGAAACTGCATGCTAAGTCCATCCCATCTGTGGTCATCATCTCATTTTTGGACACCTGATTCTTAATAAAGCTTTTAAATTCTTTTAACTAATTTTGTAAATAAGTAGGATTTGCTTGTGCCTTCATTTGGCTCTAATTAACTCAAGTAAGTTCCTAACACAGGATAAAGCTGTTCTAGAAGTTTGGTTACTGTAAAAAAAAAAAAAATCAAGATACTGAAACACTGACATCCTTTAGGAGCACACATCATTGACCCTGAGTATCCAGAGGAAAGCAAGGAACCTTATTTTCAGGGGCATTTTAGGAGCTACTAATGCAGGAAACTGTGAAAACACATCTTCTAGTGAAAAACAGAAACCAGAAGTCTCTCCATTGTTAAACAGATGGATCAGACCTGGGTGCCTGCAGATCTTAATGGCAGTTCATCACATCATGCCACTGTGCTATTGTTACTGAGGTGTGCAGACAAGGCTACAAGCGTGATATCTTATAAATATAATTCTAACCCCACCAATTCACCATCCTTGAATGGGCTGAATCCCCGTTACAACAGTCAAATGGCAGAGTATTTTTGTCCATTTTACTGTAGCATGTAATTTTGTGCTGAAATCCCACTATTCAACTAATCTCAGAAATCATCACTTAGCTGATAGATCAGTCAGTCTATACAATCAATACTCATATTTATATATGTACATATGTGTGAGCATACATACTGCAGTGGTAGTTCTTTTGTCCCCATTAAAATGTTTGAGTAGTTTATTCAGGGCTTGAAATTAAGAAAGGAGGATTGATTTACAAAAAGCCACAAAGACATGATTCATAGCAGAAACAACAACAATAACAACTTTAGAGATTTTTCAAAGCAATTATAAACCCCCCCACTCAATATTCATGCAAGGCACAGTTAATGTACACAAGATCAGTGGCCACTGTTGGTTTCCCTTGTCCTGTTTGGCTGCCTGGGAACAAGATCAGACAGGTGATATGTGCTCAGTTGCTCTGCTCACAGTGGAGCTCCACAGCTGCTACCACCAAAAACCCCCAGATGACTTAGTGGAAACATGAGCTTTTTACCCCACTTACAATAAAGAGAAGGAGCATGAAACCTACATAATGTTATACACAAAGGTGTATAATCTTAATAATCTCTGGTTCTCTACATTTTCTCTCTCTCTGGCTCCTCAAACAATGAACACAATTGAGCTTTTGGTACAAAAACACCTGTTTCTTTAAAATCACATTGTAGTTGTTAATTGCAATTAAAGAGGGTGAGCCTTATCACTATCAGCTGTTATCTAATGAGCTGTAACTTTTTTCCTTATGGGCTAAGTAGAATGCTGTTCTTAAATTTACAGCCAGGAATCAGAGCTAACCCAAACAGAAAGCAAATGTAGAATTAAAACTGAAAAAGAAGTAAGAAACTTTCTGAAAAAGTTATTTTCCTAACTACCCTGTCTTAGATGAAAAGTTCTGAACATAATTAAAATTGCACTCAGACTATACTCATGGGAACTACTGTGTTTAAAACCATTCTCTTGCAGCAGAAGTTGATAAGTCAATTCCCTTTATAAATTATAGTTATATCTTAAAAGAAATCATGTTTTGTGCTTGTATTCTGATTGCTGTATTGGTTAGAAACCTTGTCTTGATTTTCAGCATATGTCACTTCTACTCACTTCATATGCTGACAATGTCCTCCAAAGATAAACAGCTGTTTTCCCTCTGATTAAAGTTTACCTTACTGACATATTTACAGGAAGCAAACATATGCTCCCTCAATCTTTATTTTTACAGAATTAGCAAGTCAGCTTTTCCTGAATGACAGGTTCATGTTTCTGCATCTGTCATACTTTCAGGAACGTCCTTCTCAGAAGTTACCTTCTTGTAACACATTTCACTGCAGATTGTTACGTTTTGACCAGCAATGTCAAGTTACGCTTCTTTTCCACTTATTAAACTCCTGCTACCCAGTAGGTTTTGCTCTGTTACCTTTATCATCCTGATTAAAACATGAGGCAGAGTTCTTACTTAATTTTGGGGCCATAAAAAATGTTTTAACTTCTACCTGATCCTTATTACTTGGTGTCAGTTTTTTGCTTTTTCTTAACAAGGCTGAAGAACATTTAGGTATTTACTACATACCTTGTACAGGATTTCTACCCATTCTGAATTTTAAAATGTATTCAAATACCATATACTTCAATGAAACTTTCAATTTTTCAATTGAAAATATCAATAAAACTTTTATAGCTTTCTCAGGACCCACCCTATAATCTACCTCCCTAAGATCTTTCTCACAATTAATTTCTCTACTTTACTCCATTATTTTCTATTAATTTTATTAAAATACATACTTTGAAATTGAGAGTCACAGATATAGAGTTAGTTCTGTTGATCATGAATGAACCTAGAATGAATCAATACCTGCCTCTCAGGCTAGGGTTCCTTTTTATGAGCAGTTCTTTCATTGATTTCTTATTATTTTTCAAAACAACATAGCATCAATGCCTTCCCATTTGGTGATAATGAAGTGAGCAATTACACTGAGCTCTAACTCACTCATACAATATTCTTAGTATTTGCTCTCAAATTTTCATCTGGGTAATTCTAACACAAAACACGACAAGATTTAAACTTCTTACAACGTTGCAGGGCAGTTTATAAGCACATTTCCAGCATTACCCAGAAAAAACACTCTTCTCTCCCAAGGTAATGTCCAGCTGCCTTCATGGTAGCAGCAAATCACAAAACACCTCCTCATTCTGCAATACTTTGTGTTTCTTTGCAGTTTACCATAACATCAATAAACAACACCACCTCAGAACAGCAGTGAAAGATACCTGTTCTTGCACCTTCCAGCATCAGCCATAGCCAGTTTTAACTTCTGTTTCTTGAATAACCTCTAACAAAACAGTTACCCACAGAAATGCTGATACTGTGAAGATATTTTTTGCACATGAGAGTGGATGAACACAGAGAACATCAGCTGCTTCTCCCTTCATCAGACACCTTGCTTTGCTAAGTTAAAACTGCAAGAAACAGTTAATTCTGTCCTAACACACCTTGAGGGTCAGCCTCACTGCATTGCACTCCTGCAGAGGGTTCAGTTTCAGTGTTTCTCCCAAGTTACTGCAGCCTGATGTTTGATGCTGCATTTCACAGCAAACACAGACACCATCACTGTCGAATTTAATCTGTGGAGAAAAGAAAAGGTCAGAGAAAGCATAAATCAACAGAAACACACTTCCCAAAAATGGTATTTACAGTTACAGTAATGATTACTAAATGCAAAACGAAAATCTCTGTGCAGAACCCTTGGAGCAGAATGATTTCCATTGGTTAATATAAGCTATAAAAACAGGTAAAATACAGAAAGAGAATTCAATATCAAAGAGTGTTACCTTTTACGCCTCTTTTTGAAAAAAATTTGCTTTCCCAGGGGGTAGGTGAAACCAGAGTAACTCAACTGAATAGGCATAAAATCATAGCAGATGTGGGAAAACAAAAAATAACAGAAAGAGGTCAGAAAATAAGTGAAGGAGTCATGATCACAAATCAGTCCTTTATTCCCCAAAGTAAAGATAGAAGCACAGTGGCTGGGTGATGAGATCTGAATCACCTTGTTACTCACTCTTTTACATTAAAAAAACCCCTGAAATTTCCAGACACAAATCCACAAAAAATTTCCTAATGCAAGTATGCATTTGCTATTTTCAATTCAAATTCTCCCTAGGATGTTGCCAATTTCCTGAACAAAAACAGGTACCAGCATTCCTTGTAGAATTATGTTGCACAGTCTTATACATAGAATCATTTCAACAGAGTATTTACTTACTGCTTAGACCTCAAAGAATGTTTAAATTGTTCATATAATCTTAAAAGTTATATATGTTTAAATACATGTATTTTTTAGTGCTACTCCTATCAGGCTTAGGTAGCACTCTCTCCCTACATGCTCGTGACCGGGACAGCAGATGGAAGAGCAAAAATAAGAGTCAATTAAAAGAACATAATAAACTTCTCCAGGTGAGGTACAGATGACTGAATGCTTGCTTACTGTGATGAAAGCATGCTCAGGGCAGGAGCTATCTCAGGGGACTTCAGCTCCTGAGACTCCAGATTGCCCTCTAGCCAGCACAATTTGTAAAAGGCTTTAGAAAAAATTGGGTATGTAAATTACACCATTTCCCATATTCTCAAAGGCAACACTGGAAATAATTGTCTGTGGCAACTCACAGAGACTGGTCATACCCTATGCCACAGACACTGCAAAGAAACAAAGAAAAAACAGTTTGATCACCTCTATGATAGTTGTGGGTTTTATATCTCATTAGCATACAATTTAACTCACAAAGCAGCCTGAACAATTTCAGATTGGCTCTTTTTCAATTCCTGTAATCTTTTAATACTCTCTTTTAAAAGGTAAAAGATCCAAGTAAAACCCAACTAAATGGTTTATGATCAGCTGACCTCAGCTTTTCAAGCCGATGTAAAATCAAAGCACTGGATGTCACTGGGGAAGTCTTGCTCCCAAAACTCTCTGGAAATGGTACAGCAAATGAGAAATGCTGCTGAGGAAGTTTGAAACTCACACTTTGGATTTAGAGCTCTGCTAAGGCTGGGAGCCAAAGGCTACACCAGGCAAATCAATATAGGCTGCAGCTGCTAAAAAGTTTTTGTAATGAGGAAAATGGACCTCAGACAAAGCTTTCTACTGCAAGATCATCTATTCTGATTCTTGCTGCCCCTGCTTAATAAAGGACAGGCACTGACTCAGGGTATGTATGTGGCATTTCTAATATGAAATATAGATCCCAGGGCTGCTTCTATCACATGTAATTAACAGGTACCACAAAAGTAAGGCTGAAAAGGCTCAGTCAAGTTTCCCCATTTATGAGAGATTCTCAATCTTTCTGAAAGTTGTTCCATAACTCTGTACTGCCCAGGAGCTCTTCTTTTAATTTAATTCCTAAAATGAGTTAAAAGCTAATTGTTTACATGAAAGTTCTTGCAAAACACAGGGACACCTTAAGAATCACAGCATATTCAAAACCACCCAAGATTCACTACCAGATTGGAAGCATATTATTTTTGGAGAATTTTTATCAATTTGCTTTATTGTGCACCTTTTCCTTCCATGTTCAGGAAGCAACCTCTTTGTAAGTTGTGTTTCTGTAATGGGGAGCAGGACAAAAGGCTGAAGGTGTCACTGCATTTGTGCTCTCAACAATACAGCAGCTGAAAGCACTCCTGAGCCCCCTGCTCCAGAATGCCCTTCCCTGCCCTGCTGCTGTCTCACACTTGTGCAGACAGGATCAAGAGCTCATACAGCTATTCTGTGACCTAAACAGTGCCAAAATCAACTTTTTTTTTTTCTTCTGGGAAGGAAGGAGAAGTGGTTTATTTTTAGCCCAGATCACACCTCAAATGCCATTCACAACATGGCTTCATAAACAGAGACAGGAACACTGACAAATCTGCATTGGTTCAGGGAGGAGCTGGGATCACTCCTTCCAGCTGCTGGGCTGGTGCTTGCCAGCCTCAGAGAGAATTACATCAGCAGTGCCTCCAAAACTGTCTGTGTTTCAATCTCTTTTTGGCTAGCAGAGCTCAAGAAGAAAGCGTCATTCACTTCATCTCCTGCACATACCCCCACCATCCTGTACATATTTGTGTTCCGCTTCATGATTCTTACTCATACTAGTCCATACTCACAGCAGAGTTTGTGTACTTCCACACTGATGACAGTTGCACACCCTCATCCAAACCGTATTTAAGATTTCAAACTTCAGCCAGGGCTGCTTATATGCATAATTTGTCTTGTAAGTTCATTTTGCTGTCTCAAAAAGCAGTACTGTTACTTCAAAGTCACAACACACACTAAAACCTGACTTTTATGTAGCAGAGGATCAAGAAAGGAAAGGACCTTCCAGATTTATTACAAATGCATGCACACACACACTCACAGGCCTTATGTTACTTTTTTCATCTGTATCAATTAATCAAATTCTATCAATGCTGCTGAAAAGAAGCTTGTTTGCATGTTTGGCTGAGTGCACATACATTCACCCCAAAAAGGGCAAATTAGGAATTTGTTAACACTGTTACTTTGCATTCTACCACCTCCTTATTGCAAATGTAAGTCTTCTAGTAAAAGAAGCAATAGATTTTACTTCTTCTTCTATGTTAACCTTCAGGCTTTTTTACAGGGAACATAAAAAAGGCAAGAAAAAATTTAAAAATGAAGTATGAGAGTTCCAAAGCTGATAAGGCAGCGAAGTACAAGAAAGCCCCACTGGTGTGCTTATGGGAAGGAACTTCAGTCAATTCTAGTACCTTATGCAAAGGGAAAGATGGGAGGATCCAGTAAGGATAAAGTTGCATTGTAGGGAAATATCAAGATTAAAAACTGACAGATCAGTAAGAACAAAACAGAGTATATACTTTTCCTGAGATTTTAAAATTGCTTTTCAATATGCACAGACCAGAGTGTAGCTCCAGTGCAAAATGGAATACAAATAAACCTCAGTTCTGGATCTGGGCTCTGTTGTTCCAGCCAAAGACAACTGAGGGGAAAGAAGAGTCTTCCTTTACATGTTACTATAACCACTAGCCAATTTCAGCCGTACAACCAAAAAGAAAATTATAAGTAATCTTTCAGTAGAGAGATTGACACTATCACTACTTTTCTGAATAATAATCACCCGTAAATTTGATTAGAACTACAGCATTTATTTTTAAATGAATAAATGACTTACAAGACAGGTAAACTCAATACAAACAAATATAGATTAAGAAATAAAACATATTCTGTCTTGTGCAGTAATAGAATATAAATTAAAATATCTTAATTGCTCTACCCATATATGTTAAACACAGTTTTTAGAGATCTGTTATTCGAAAAAGAAATTCCTAGATAGAAATGTTTCTCCTGTACATGTTAATGAACAGCTCAAGTGTGTAACTGCTCTGTACATGTCCTACTCTCACTGACTTAAAGCATTATCTTGAGGTTTTGGCTACAAGATCTGCAGCTAATCATGGAAAAAAAAAGTCCAATTAATTTTTCGTAACAAGGTGTTAAAGCTACTGCCCTTTCTTCCTCTTAGTGTTGTGTGTTGCTAAGCTGCAGGATAAAGAGCACAAATGCCAACTTCACAAATTACACATTCAAAATGCTAACATATGGCAAGCACATTTCTCATATTCACACAAAAATACATATTATGGAATCTACAATAAATCCCCAGTGTTTAAAGCAAAATAAGACTACTGTATCTCATTCTTTTTCTTCAAATAACCATTCTACATGTGAAACACTGCTGAATTTAAGCTCCATAATACAGTAGATACTATTATCACTTTTAAAGCCATGCACTCAGCATGAATGAGTTTGATAGAACTACCAGAACTAAAACAGAATTTATTTTGAATTTGACTTCTTTACTATACCATGCTTGGAAATTTACTGGTTCAGTTATATGGGATGTTAAATACATTTCAAACCACATGTCTGCAAAGGCTGGATTTTGATTCCTAGAGCTGCATCCCCATAAAGTACATTTGAATCCTGGGAGGCAAGTAAAGGATTTAGATTTGATAATGCAGAACAGTCACATAGTGCAGGATTGCACAGATCTACAACACTAAAGAGACCCATCTAAGGAATTAAAATTAAATATACACTTGGAACAAGCTGTTAAGAAACTGAGTTTTTCCTTTTTGAGTGAAAAATGGTAATAAAGTAATTAAATATGCTCAGCATAATACATCACCACCTTCTAAGTCAAATCCTGTGCTTAATCATAAAGCAGTGCTGTTCACTACAGTGCACCCCTCCCAGAGGGTGATCTGTGAGAACAGAGCTCTAGAATTCCATATATATGATCACTGCAACATGGCAATGCAATATATTCACGTGCAAACCCCCAGCCTGACCGAAATGGGATTTTGAGCAAGGAAAACCTAAAAAGCAAGATCTGGGTAGAAGAAGCTGTTGCTTTTTTGTTTTGTTTTTTGTTTTTTTTGAAACAGTCACAATATGATAAACAGTCACAATGAAATTAAGTTGCCCTTACAGAATAAAACACACTGTGGCAAAGCAACTTAGTATTTCATCATGCTCTGAAAATTGACACTACAGTTTGAACACTTGTTATTTCAAGTCAAATACTTCAGTCATGAGTTTACTTCTGTAGACATCTTTGCAAGCTGAAGTCAGAGAATATGCTAGAATTCAATGTGTATGTACTATTTCCCTGAGATAAAAACATAACGGCTTTAGGTAAACTGTACCTACTAATAATTTAGAGCATGCCACATTATGATAATTTATATTGTTCTGTATTTTATTTAACACAAGTAACATTCATTTACTTTGGAAATTAAAAAGAAAAACAACTCAGGTTGGCAAACAAAATCTTAGCATGCACATACCAAAACATTCCTATCTGTGAAATCCACTGCCTGTACAAGTATTGGACAGAATCCTGATCCCGCTGACATCAAGTGGTAACCACCACATTGCTCTGATGTGGCCTGTACTCCACCTATTCTGCTGAAGCATCATTTTTACCATGACACTAAGAAGCAAGTCCTTATGATATTAAAAGTTACTTTTTGAGGTGGCAGAACACTAAATCCATTAATGCTTTCACTCAAACTTTTCCCAAAATGTTTTTTCAGGTTGTAACAACTACAGATTGCTCTACTAAGTACACACTGTTTTGGAAATTAAAGGAATATGTGTGGAAAACCTTAACAAATGAAAAACAGAATCTTTGCCCTTTGTAAGAAACTTGTTTTCCATCACTCACCAACTGACATCCTTCCAGGGACTTCACCAGCTGAGCATTCTGACAGGACAGAATGGACCCAGCCAAGTTCAGCATCACACACACTGCAGAGAGCAGCATGAAAAAGGTTATCTGGAAAAAAACCAAGCACCCTATTATTACTCACTTCAAGAGGCAAACAAGGAAAAATATAATTTACATGTTCAAGAACTTCCAGCCTGTCACACAATTACATGGATGGCAACATTTTATATATTTTAAAGAGAATAGGGTACTTAATCTGACAGCGTCCTTGGTCTTGCACAGTAAGAGAAAGCTAAATCAAAACTAGACATGACTATTATATGTTTTCCTCCAGCCATTTCAAAATAATCCATTTATCTCCCACTTTTATCACACACTCTGAAAATTTAATGGGTTTTATTACCAGGCATTACTAAAAAGTAAGATTTGAAAAATGTTTTATTATAAACAGATGTAGTCTTGAAGCAATTTAAATCCCTTTGATGGGGATATGGGTATCTTAAACAGGAAAAGTATTTGTGAATATCACGTATCATGAGTTCCTACAAGTTGAGAAAGAAGAGTGGCTTTTTAAACAACAATTACAATTTAAGCAGCATCCTCCTTATCAACTACTCCTTTTTTCTCATCGCAAAATGTGTCAAAACAATCATTAAGTTGATTCCATCAACTTAATTATCATTTTATTGCTTTAAATGTAAAAAAAACCTGGGCCAGTCAGGGCAGACAAATGTTAACATGCAGGGAATGGCACAACCAGTAAGAGGCCAAGAACAAATGCGTGCCTAATGTGTGGCCACCTTAAATACTCAGTGTTGACATTGCCATAACTCAACAGGAGTATGAGTGTATTATATGAAATTAGTAAGAAATTCTGTTGCATCTCTTTTCCATATGCATGCTCACAGTTTACAGCCCTTCACTGTTCTCACAAGATGTTATCTTTTGTCAGTCCATGTGCTATGAATATTTTTGACAATCTTAAGTCCAAAATGGCTGTAGATTTTTTTTCTAGTGCTTTTGGACAAAAAACCCCGTAATGTCCACAGTATTAGCCAAAGGACAGAAGCTGTGTTACAAATATTAGTTGCTAGCTTCAGATTCTTCTAAGCATCACAACAAGGGTTGTAAGCTACATCAGGTTTATCTATCTTTGTAGTACTTTCTCCGTATCAGCATTCATTAATGAAGAAATCTCTATTGGTGTTTCCAAGGTAACCTCTTCCTCTTGTCACTGGCAAAGACAAGAGCGAAGGACCCAGCACTGTCAAAATCATGAAACAGGCTCTCAGAATTCCTGTTCACCTCAGTGAGTCTAAGTCTCACACTCTGTTTAGGAGTTGCATTTCAAAGTGGCAGCCACCACATGATACCAAACACTGAAGTTCTCTGTCACACCTGTCTTCCCAATTTTGCTATTTTTATGCCTCACTTCTTACTGTCCCAGGCAAGGAACTACCTAATCTGGACATGGAGCTAAAGGGGAAAATTCATGTCCTTTGCAAGTCATTTGAAACTACCTTGCCTCTTGCAGAGCACAAAGATCCCAATAAAAGGAATTGAAATATTTCCAATCCCCTTCATCAATGCTTCTCAGCTAAGTACCAAAAAAGGCCTTCTACTGATGTAGTAGGACACACCTGGTACTCTGTTGTCACAACTTCAGAGGTGAAGTGTACCACCATGCTGGAAGCCACAACGGAGAAAAGGAGGCATAAAAGTATCAATTACCACACTTACAGACATTAAAAAGTATGTTCAGTCTGCTTAATTTTTTTATCACTGCTCAGTCTTTTCTAACACTGGCACAGCTACAGCAGTAAAAATAAACACACCTGCAGCCCTTTGAAAGGGTGGCCATTGTGGATCATGATGGAGATCCAACACTACGCTATGAAACACTGTAAATGAAGTGTTATACCTAAGTGTTATACATAGTTCATACATTATTTATGAAGTCAAGTCTGCCTAATTTCCACATTAAAATTTTCCTCAGAAAGAGAGCTACCAAATACTTGCTCTGAGAGCTCAGTGTGACATACTTGCAGGAGCAGTATGAAACTGTAAGGAAAGAGTATAAGATGCAGTTAACACAATGATCAAGGGCAAGGACTTACACTGAAGTAAACACAGAATTGTCAAATATTGAAGGGCTATGACATCTTAATGCTGATTTAAAACTACAATATTGTGTTCTTCACTCTTCTAGTTACAACATATAAACAAGATAAAATATTCCTAGAAATCAGGAAGAAGTATTAATACCACTAAGCTCCAAAAGTCACCAAGAACTAATACACGAACAGAAAGCAAAGCTAATGGATTTATTATGACATGGTGGTAGCAGAACTAATTGGAGAAACCAAAACTTACAGTGTATACAAAGATCTCTATGGAAGAAATGTTAATAGGACTTCCTACTTAAATTTTACCATGGTCTTAAACTAATTCTACAAAACTAAACAGTTCAGATGCAATGATTTAAAATGATATAACAATTCACTATTTGAGATGTCCTGTTGCACCTGGAATTATAAACTAGTTGAATTCTCTAGTGGGACTAGGCTGTACTGAAGCTAGGGCAGAAGACCTGAAGAGGAATTCCAGGAAATAAGAAAGGGCAGATCCACATGAGGCTCCCCTTTTTACTCCATTTCTGGAAAATATTTTAGGGATAAATATGCAAAAGTATATGAAGAGTGAGTTTGCATCTTTGAAGTCCCAACAGACCACACCATACACATCCGCACAGAATTGAAAAAAACCAGTAACCTCCCTGCCTTGCAAGTGAGAGCCCAGAATAAGTGACCTTCCATACTGAAAGAAAAAAAAAATATTTAAGCCCTAACCCTAGCAGGTTATATTATCTTTCCACTATCAAGAAAGTTATTTGTAGTTCTGTCTTGAGTACAACTTGACCTTTCAGAAAATTATTAGTACTCTCAGATTATTTGTGAACATTTTTTCCTGCACATTTCTTAAATGTAGATACAACCATACACCTGCCTTCAGAATGTCCCAAAGTAGACCATCTTAAGTCTATGGATACCACCAAAAAAATCAAAGGGATTTACAGAAGCTGATATATTCTCTGCCCTCCATTCTTTTTCATCACTTTCATTTTTGCCACTTAATATTTCTCTTTTCTTCACAACCGGCCTCAAGTAATTTATTCTGGTTTGTTTTTACCATAAGCTTTAGACTTCCTTTCATCTTATTTCCCAAAGGCACTGTTAAAACTGTATTACCTGAAAAACTGAAATCTTTAATCCTTGAGACAGCTGGCTCAAAGCGCCTTCTTGCCCTTGCTTTTACTGTCTTTCACAATTTGTTCTTGAATTGATATGAAGTAAAATGGGGAAAAACGAACCAACTTTAGCGCGCACTGCAGTTTGTGACTTGCCACGGAAGACACTAACAATTTAGATTTTCTGTCAATATACAGCTTTCTACCAAAAAATACAGTGAGAGCAGCTCTGAGGAAGAGGACTTGGGGGGATGTTTGTGGATGAGAAGCACAACATGGCCTGACAAGGTGTGTCTGCAGCCCAGAAATCCAACTGCGTCCTGTGGGCTGCATCACAAGCAGCGCGGCCGGGAGGTCAAGGGAGGGGATTCTCCCCCTCTACTCCACTCTCATGAGAGACCTGGAGTGCTGTGTCCAGCTCTGGGGCTTTCTCAGCACAGGAACGATGAGAACCTGTTGGAGCAAGTCCAGAGGAGGCCACAAAGATGCCCAGAGGGCTGGAGCACCTCTGCTATGGAGACAGGGTGGGAGAGCTGGGCTGTTCAGCCTGGAGAAAAGGTTTCCGGGAGAACTCAGAGCACCTTCCAGTGCCTAAAGGGGCTACAGGAAAGCTAGAGAGGGACTTTGGACAAGGGCCTGGAGTGTGAGGATGGTGAGGCCTTGGAACAGGTTGCCCAGAGAAGGTGTGGATGCCCCGTCCCTGGAAGTTTGCAAGGCCAGGTTGGATGGGGCTGTGAGCAATCTGGTCTAATGGAAGGTGTCCCTGCCCATGGCAGGGGGTGAAACAAGATGACCTCTCTCCCAACCCAACCCATTCTGTGACTTCACTTTCCCAAATTTATATTAAACCCTGCATTTTGCTAACACTTTTGATGGTGATGCTTTAAGTGACCCAAAACCACCCACTCACTACTGCATATATACACATCAAGAGCACAGTAAAAAGGAACAGCACATATTATAGTTAGAAGTACTACTTACAAGTAGGAAGAAATTTCTACATGCAAAATAATTAAAGCCCTGCAAAAATGATGTAAATATTGTATCACATGAAACTGTATTTCTAAAAGCAACCTTTTACTTCATTCCTCACACTTCCATTTTGGAGACATATATGAAACAGGATTGCTTTTTCATTGCTGGCATTTCAACCATTACTTCCCCTGGTGGTTTTCAGTGGTTTGATAGTCAAGACATGAACACTTAAGACAAAACGCTACCCTCTGTGCTGATGAAACATATTACTCAACTCTCCTGTGCAGGGTACTTGGAATAAAACCAGGCATTGCCATGGGAAACTGGCTTCTTTAAATCTGCCAGTCCTCCATACCTGAAATACTGTGTCTACGTGTTTTTTCTTGTTAATTCCTGTTCTGCAGTTCCTGAAAGGTCAGAAAATCATCCTTGGATGAACTTTGACACTGAAATCATTTGTAGAAAGCAATTTTTTGAGACATTGTAGTTTGACACAAGGTACTACAGGCCTCTTTCCAATCACATTAAATATGTGTGCATAGATTCAATGAGATTTAAAATATATACCTTTTAACACACACATGTATCATTTGTGAAGCAGCTAGAATAGCCAGAGCTAAATGTGCTTGTCTCTGTAAACCACTGTATAAGAAGATTAAGAACTTGGCCCAAGGTGTTTTGCTCACAGAACTTTGTCTTACATGGACTGCAGACAGTAACATTTGTCATTTGTGCTACAGAATTTTTAGTTTCCCTGATAGAGGTGCAGACGGATAACACCAGAAGCAAATCTGAAAATTTATGACCACCAAGAGCTACAAAGAAGTGAGATCAGTAAGTGTGCCAGGACTAAGTTAATCAAGATTATCTGGGGTACAGACAGAAACTACTTGTTGGAACAGCCAGATGCTGAATGCTCATTACATATTATAGGTTTAAACAGATAAAGCATACAATTTTTAAGTTAGCCCACTTTAAAAACTTACTACACAGAAATGGTACTCAACCCCACACTCCTGACTCATGGTTTTCAAGTGTACAAGAAACAAAATGTATCTTCCCATTATTTGCCTCATAATAGATTTCCTTTTCGTGACTGAATTACATCTCTTTTAACATTAGTTCTCAATGTTTGCTAGAAGAGACAGGATGAAAAGTGATGGCATTTCAGATCTGTTTAATTCAGCATTCCATGTCATTTGCCTAAATTAAAATAAAGATTTGAACAAAAATATTTTCTCTAGGTCTAAAGCAATGTTCTGTATCAAATAGGCAGAAACACTCCCTGCAGTGTGGCACAGCATTAGGCTAAAATTTTTAATGTTTTTATGTTAGGAACTATAAATTATGTTCTGCTTTATCCTAAATTATATAAGTCTGTTCAATTCCAGTCATTATTAAATTAAATTACATTTTCTCCAGATTAAATTCCTTTTGACTAGGTCTAATGAGGCTATTTAACTTCTTAAAGGAAAGTTGAAACCTCAGTATAAATACTAAAATCCATTTACTATTCTAATTTCAAATTTGACTATTTCTAATTTCAAAGCCAAATAGTTCAGATGAAAACTTTAGAACTTGAACTTGGTGTATGTGATTTTACTGACTATCTTATGGTCCTATTAACTTGTTTTCATTCAGATAGATCTAGGAATTTAACTATTTATTATTAGTTGCTTGGTTGTATCTTAATTTCTATATTTTTATTAAAATATTCTAAGAAAATTTAAACTCCAAATCTACGATCTTCAAATATGATTTTATTTAAGATTATAAACGATGCTACTGGTTTTGATTTACAAGAAAAAATGATGCCTCCCTCTGTCTAGATTTTATTTATAGCCAGAGCAGTAATCAGCTTTCACCAAGAGTCAGCAAGCCATTCCTCTGAAGCAATGATGTGAATGTTGGTAACAGCCCAGTGTACAGCAGAGAGGGGCACTGGGTGTTTTCAGGAGAATTTGCATCACACAAAATAACACCTATTTAAAGACCAGAAGAAGTAGTTTGGATTCCTCCTGTTTCACTGTGCAGCAAACAACAACAATATCAATAAAGTGAGGGATTTGGTAGTTGCTGCCAAGGCTTTTCAAGAACCATGGAATCCAAAATGCAACCTTGGCTCTATATACAGGAGCACAGAGTGACAGATACATGCAAAGATGCATTTATATCAAAACAGATCTCCTAATATCTCATAATAAGAGATATTCAATACCTCCTGTCAGTAGAAGCAATGGCCATACAGATTATTTCCTCAAGTGTGATCAAAGACTGTAATACATCAGTGAGTGCAGCACTGTCATATTCTACACACAGCAATAGGTGTTTGCTGTTTCTGTAATGCTCTGTAACAGCTCCAGCAATTACACTGTTTATTGCAGTATTTTTTAAGAGAAGGCCTGATTTAGTAATAAAGACCTTGTGCTCTCAGCTCAGAAACATTAAGGAGAAATTTGTCAAAAGTAGACATTTCAGCATCTACTAATTTTCTGCTATTTTGATTCTGATTAACTCTTTTAGCATCTACACCTCTCTGAATCACAGAATATTCTGAGTTGGAAGGGACCGAAAAGGACCCTCAAGTGACCTGCAGACTACTGCCATATAAAAGAAGAACGAGAAGAGGAGCTATACCGTTTTTTTCAGGTAAAATTCAAGCTGTCACTAGAAGTATTTAAGTACTGTGACACACTTCTAACAGTAATTGTAACAAAAAAAGTTTGCAGGTAGTTTTTTTCATAGCAAAGAAGAAGCTTAAGTTTTGTTCAATAATCTATTAAAAGAATAATGAGGAGTACCAGCTAATATGCTCAAGAGCCTCATTCAAAGTTTGCTACATGAATATAAGCACTCAAAAGAATCCTTCAATGATCTGAAGCTGATACTACAACAAAACCAGTAATATAATTTTTACTATATGTGCAGGCAGTTAAAAGAAGTCATTTTGACAAGTTTTTTTTTTATATAGTAGTTTTATTGTCTCATTTTTATCACTGAAATTTCCATTTATGTACCACTCATCCCCTATATAAAAATCCATGCACATGAAATTTAACCTAGTGTTATTTTGAAAGAGAAAGAAATCAAACAGCACTAACCAATTTTAATGCTATTCAAAATGTTGTCAATTTGAAATGCTTCAAAAACAACTGTTCCAGCTGTACAGACAGGTGGAAAAAGAGGAGCTGATATCCAGTGTGATAATAACCACTTCAAATATAATGCCTTCTGAATAGAATTTTGACCACATAAGCCAGATCTAAAATTTGCAACTATGTCAGCCATATCAGTTTAATTTTCCTTCCAACATGCTCTCCAAGGAAGTAAAAACTGGAAGTTTTTAAAACTTAACTAATAGGATACTGTTTCTGAAAAATATTCCACAACAACAGCTGAGCAGGAAAAGAAAGCTCACATTTAGGGGTCTTCACACATTTATGAAGTTAGGAGAGACAACATTTTTCTAAATTAGCTTTGTATACAACAATCTGTATTTAAACAAAACAGTCAGATAAATTAGTAAATAGAAATGAATATATTTTTTTCAACAGTGTGAGTAGTCTAATAACTTTTAAAAAAATCTACATAAGGCTGAATTTACACTTCCACAGCAACTGCATAATGGGTTCATCCACCCAAACAATACATTACTTTTTGCAAGTGTCACATTGCAGGAAGAATTCACCCCCATGCACGTGTCACTGAAATGCTACTCCATATAAATTAACCTTCCATAACATCTGTAGCAGAAATCCCTGAGGAAATAAAGGCTCGTGTTGTCCTGCTGACAAGGACAGGCATCAAAAGCTTCGCAAGCAGCCCCTTCCTGGCAGAAGCATAATGAGACAGAAGCAGGATGTAAAGGTCACATACACAGATATTTTGCATCTGTCTTTCCCAACATATTAATAGCAATTAACTACTCATGAGCAATTATTCTCATTAATTAACAACTGCATGGTCCCTCTGAGCCCTCGCACATCAGAACTCTGACTTTCATCACTGAGGAGGAAAATTCTGGCAGGTGAGCGGGGTCAGGAGCTATGACTGCTGATCTCCATCAAGAGCACACGAGCATTTTCAGTATCCGTTTCTGAGCAAGGCTTCCATGTGGACAGCAGTTCTTTCCAATTTGATTGTAGTGTAAACTCGCTATAGTTTTGGCCATTTCAAGAAAAACTGCACACACATCTCTAAGGAAGACTCACATGAATAATTTGATGGAGATCCAGCAGTAAATGAACTTTAAGATTTCAAAGACCTTTCCTCATATATCTGGAACAGAACTTAATTCATAATGCTGTTGGAGGTTTTATAGTACCTCTACTAAGGAAACCCAAACACTCAATCACACATGTCTAGCTCAGGATCTAAACTGTGATTTACCTGGCAAGCAAATCCCACTGAAATCAAAGTATTTTTCTTCAACAAGCAGAGGATAATTAGATTCTCTTTGGGTAACAGTGCATTTCCTTCCATCTGTCACACAAATAAAACTAAAATCACGTGAGTTTTGACTCTACAAAGACTGAGGTATCCATTCCCAATTCCATCACGCCCCAAAACACTTTGTATTAGTTCATACAAATATTTATTCTACTTTTAAATAAAAACATTTCAAAAGCAGCTCACCTTGCCCAGAATAAATTTTTGAAGCTATTGTTTCCTCACCATTTGAAAACAAAATACAAAGTTTAACAAATAGCTCCCATGTTGCCCAACTAGCGCCAGTGATACGTGACACAAGATTAATTAACTAAGGAGGAAGAAGAAATGCTGAAGGAAACCACACTCCCACCAAGAAGGTATTGAAGAAATTATACTGTGCAAAGGCTGCCAAGAACTCCAGGAGCAGATGGGATGCAGCCTGCATTTCTAAAAGAAGGAGCAGACGAGATGAAAGAACCATCAGCAGATATATTTAGAAAGTGTGTGAGAACAAGGAAATTACTGACGGACTGAAGAGAGGGGAATGTAGCAACCATAGCACACTCTTCATTACAGGCAGCAGCAGCACTGGGACTGCAGCTGTAAGTATCCTACAGCAGGACTGCGCCAGCAGGAGCTGCCGCCACGGCAACACGATGCGATGGGAGCAGATGGGGAGGAGTAGGGGCTGTTTAAGGGTAATTACGAAGTGCTTGTTTAGGAAGAGGCAAGTGTTACGCCCCAGCAGGGTTTGTCTGCTCTTCAGGAAAAGCTGCTTGTGGTCTTTTGAAACTCTGCCACTGGGGATAACTAATTAGCATATGGATGCTCAGCAGAGGAGTCCGGATTCTCACATGAGTGACAGCTGGTGGCAGCTGGGCCCAGGAACAGGCAACCTTGGTCAAAAGGGTATCAGAGAGATGCAGAGACCTAGGCAAAAGAAAGCTTTAAGAAGTGCTAAGCTGTAAAAGAGGAAACAGAATGTTCATTCTAAAGAGATGCTTCACCCTGTGACATCTTTTCTCCACCACTGCAAAGATTTCCCTGATTCACTTCTTCTGTTTCCATCTCAAGTGTTGTTTCTTCCCCACCCAGTTCACAACCTTACTGGGTCATTCTCCGTTTTTTCCCCTCTTCCTCTTCTGTCAGGTATATTCTAATGAAAGGACACTGGGGGTAGGTTTTTCTGTCAGTTGTTTCATGATACTAAAGAAGAAAGAAGGGAATCAGCAGTCTAAGTTTAAAAAAAAACCAGCAATACGCAGTGCACATTTTAAAAGCTAAATGCATATGTTAATCTACCTGCAAAAAAAATTTGGAACATGAATGTAATCAGAGTTTACACAAGTTTTGAAGACCACACTTTTCAAATATTATTTACAGCCTACGCTTTCTTCGCTGAAATAATTCAGAACTGAGATACAAATCTATTGCAATTCAGTTATTTATGGTGGCACTGAATTGGTCTGGCACTGAATCGCTGAAACATCAGAAATTCCATTGTATGATTTCTTACTGACATGGTTTTCGTTCACTTCTTTCTGATCACCTAGGTCCTCTTCTTCTCAAGAGCTTCTGATGTTTATCTTCCTCGTGTTGCCAGCCTTGCATTTCAATTTCTCCTTCCTGTCCTAGTCCTCCACAATTCTCTTCCCCCTGATTTCGCATTCAGCTCCTCTGAATTTGGGTTAGTTTCCTACCATGCTCCCAGAAAAGAGGTCAAAGAAAAACACTACTCTCAGTTTCAAGCCTGGGTTCACATCAGCTCTGAGCAAAATTTACAGCTTTACATTAGAAGAGCTACTTTTTGAACCAGCACTGGATTTGCTTTCCAAACAGAAGTTATTGCAGCTTCCCAAGTTTCTTTTTGAAAGCGGCAATACCCAGCATTCAGCCCCCACCCAGTTTATCAGAAACTTCGAAAAACACTGGTATGTAAGATGCACTTGTTTTCACCCAGTGTTTTGCTCACCTTTAAACTAATGCTTCAGCCTCAAAGACAAGTGTTTGTCTAATAGCAGGGTTCCTAATGAACATTTTGATCAAGGAACTCAAAGAATACTCACGCTGAAATGATACTGCGGAGTGATCAAGGGATCTGTTAAGGCAGAGGGATGTTCTGCAGCTCCTCTCAACATCACACAGGTATCAAAGTCAGCAGTGACACACGAGGTGATGGGTGCCTTCAGACTCTGCTATTCTCCCACACTGTGCATTCTTTCACTTGCTTTTCTCCTGCAGTCTTGACCTGTTTATGCTGACGTTGTCTCTCCACTACACAGACCACCTCTTTATTCCAGGAACCAAACACCAAATCTCTGCTTGGGGGTGGGTATTGGAGAGAGGACAACCATTTTTTTTAATTCAAAGATTTCTCTCAGATTTCATCTGAAAGGAAGATGTAAATTCTCTTGTAAGAGTTTAGAAAGACTTGTCTCATCCCTTAAGCTACTCTAGGATCTCAGGTTAAGCAGCACAGCCAGGAACATGTCAATGCTCCACCTCACTGGTAAGAAGAAAGAAAACTTACTCATACACTATTTCTATACATTTTATGTTTCATCTCTTTCCTGCGGTTTGGTTATTCCTGCTGTACTCTGCAATGATATCTAGTGAGAGGAGATAATCAATGAGGAAAAGCATTTGGGCCAGTTTTACATATTCATGCATCTTATGGGGCAAGAGTATACATGGATGTATTTATTTAAAATTATTAGTGACTTCCTTTTTCAACACAGACCTTTTTATAATGATTTTTACAGAAAAAAGAAAAGTATTTAAGTTTGAATTTCAAATAGTTCAACTTTTTCACTGGAATTTCTGAAAGAAAATCTCTCATTTTGCAACAAACTACCAAGCTGACCCAAGACGAGTATTTTCTAAAAAAAGTCAGTTATATATTTAACTGATTCTTACCACAGGTGCACCCTGAGACTTTACACAGAAGTTCATCCTTTTGCCTGATGTGCAGGTTGAACTGCAGCTATTTAGGGTGGCTTATTTTTCTTAAATAAAGAAAATCCTATGTGCTTATCATTAAAAAAAAAAAAAAGCCTTGAAATAAAGGTTCATTTGAAGGGACAAAAGGGACAACACATTGAAACTGAGTTATACATGCACTGATTTGCGTGTTCCTTGGTGCACAGAACTGGATCTGGAATGCACATTTCATGGTAAATAGCTATTCTGAGTAATCAAGATCATTTATTAATAAGTACTATTATCTTGTGCTCACTGACATTCACAGACATTAGGAAACCCCACATTTCTGTTCATTGAAAAAACCAGTCAATCTATCAGTTTATTGCAAAAACTTTCAGTTAGAAATGCAAAAATATTTTTCCGGGGTCACCCAAATGCCAGATGGCAACAGAGAAGCTTTCAACTCAATTCAGAGGCTGAATTAATCTCCTTAGCACAAAGAGATTTGCAATTACCATAGATTAGATTGTAACAGAAAAATAATCTGACTGCACAGTTTAAAGGTTTTTTTTTTTTTTACAAGGTAATTCAGCCTCAGGAGCTCCACAAGCTCTCTCCCAATTTTCAGACACTTCCATAAACCACAAGGAAACAAATTCCTACTTTAACACTCCATTTTAACATTAAGCAGTGGAAGTGACACAACCAATGCTTGGTTTCCAAAAAATGGACTCTTGAGAGATTTCCCCAAAGCGCTACCAATACTCTGAGATTTCGTAACTGAAAACGGAGAAAGCTTAATAAGGAAACATCTGAAATATACAGAAAGTACTGTTCAAAATCAATGTGTAAGCAATTTAAATACCTCCTTTGCCTGAGTGCTTCCTCCAGTAAATGTAAATACAGGTTTGACAACAGACACTGATTCCTTGCATATATAAAGCATTTTGGCAAGATAAGCAACTGATGGCTAGGAGGTGACCAAGAAAATTTAGATAAACTAACAAAATCTGGTGAATTTTCCAGATAATTAAGATTTGCAAAGACACTTTAGCAGGAGAACTTCTAAATTTCTGCAAATTAATATTCCAGGAAAATGTCCTTAGTACATACACATTTGTAAGTCTTTGACTGAATGTGTAATCCAAAATAGCATTCATACTAATAGCTTATAAATACACAACTACTCTCAGTTTTGACTTTGGTTCCAAAGCGTTAAACTATGTAACAACATGCTCTTTTCTATACCAAAACTACATAACACATTTCTAGTACAATACAGCCAGGAATTAAGGGTCGATGAACTATTTGTGTTTAATGCTTCTTCAACTTCCTCTTTTTGCCTGCAGAAAATAATACATTTGCAAGAAAAGACACTCCATCTGTGGAAAAACCCTGCACGATTACAGCACTGAGCAAGGCACACCCAGCAGTACAGAGGGCTGACCCTGGCCAGCAGGAAAGCACCACACAGCCACCCACTCACTGCCCCTTGCAGCAGGACTGGAAGAGAATTAGAAAAGCCCAAGTGAAAAAAACTTGTGGGTGAAGATAAAGATAGTTTAATAAGCAAAGGAAAGAGGAAGGAAAAAGCCAAAGCAAGTGATGCTGTGTGGGAAAACTATAAAGTCTTCATACTGCACAAGTGCTGCTCAGCAATAGTCAAAACACCAGTTATTATAAACCAGTTTTAGTCACAAATCCAAGATATGCAGAAAACTGGCACAGTAAACTATTACCACAGTTTCACCAGTTTTCAGGACGTCACAGATGGTGTATGGTTTAATTTTATATAACTTTATTCATAGCTTCAAATGATAAAGCTATCTATCACTCTTAGCAATGCCAGATTTTGTAACACATTGCAACAAAAAAGACAAGTATTCTAATCGATTATCTAGCTGCTTATAATACTATAAAATAGGTTAAAAGGTAATCACTGACTGTATGTATTTGGCATATGCGTTGTATAAACAGATCAGAAGAAACATGACTCATTAGCAAGCTGGTGATACTTTGTATTCTGAGGTTGTAAAGCTACATATTATTGATTGCTAATCAGAACAGTCAGCCTGCACACGTGGGGTCCAACTGCTCAAAGGTATTTACAACTCGGCAAGGAAAACAAGACATTAGGTAGCCACTGTAAAACTATTGCACAGCTTAATCACACACAGAAGTGAAAAACATCATCCCTGTCCCCATTCTTCCAGGTTATTACTGTATCACCACCAAGTACCAATACAGAAGAAGATCAGGATCTAACTCACGAGCACTGAGCTTACTCTTGGAAATAAATAATTTCCTAGAGCAGACTGTAGGAAGGTGAGCTGTTCTGCAAGCAGTAATATTGCCATTACTGTTTCTTCCCTTTTATTTCCTTGAATTACATTGACCATGACTGCCTATTTACATTTCACTGAATTAATCGATATTAGAAAGCCCAGCTCAATTTACAGCATGCAAGTGAGTGTTCAGGAATCAAAGAAGCCAAGTCTCAACAGGCCTGGATAACATTTCTGATGCGTGAATATTGTTTATTCTGATGATGTAAGCTCTAATACTACTGTTTCAGTTCAGAATACTGAAATACACCTGAAGTTCTAATTAAGCTAATTCTTATTAGTACAAGACTTTTCATCGCATACTGTCCATTATATTCTTTATTCCAGGGACTATCTTTAGTACTATGTTACAAATGTTTCGTGTTACTCTGTTACACATGTACACTTTTTCAAAGGCAATGTTTACCTGCTAACACATCCTTATTGACACAATCATCATGTGTTTTTAATAGGATTGATTTCCATCTAATATTGCTTTACATTAGTAGGTTAACTGAAACTCTAATAGCAGGCACACACAAGGAATGGATTACTGTTCATTATCAAGAAACTACACGAATCTCACAACAGAAATACTAACATAGCTGAAAATCATTCTGCAGACAAAGACTAACAGCTACTACTTTGGAATGGGATTTTTTCCATCCAGATAACTGGTTAAAAAGATTGCTCCACAGTGCATTTTTAGGCAAATAAAGTTAAATGCAAAGGTACAAGCAGACCAATAATCTGTTTGTGAGACAGAAGAAAAATACTATTTTCACCCAGGTAGTTTATACTATACAACTTCAAAGGCCCTTCACTTTTGGTACTAAGTGTTTATAAATATCCGGATGCATAACAGCACTGCAAATGATCCCCACAGATTATGAGGCTTCTCTATAAAGACAAAAGCTCTGGGAGATACTCACCACAAGGGACAGGGGCCTCTTCCATGAAACAACACCGATCAATCCTGACAACAGCACCTGCAACAGAGCAGAGTTACTAAAGAGGCATGAGGTTATACCAGTGTCATTAAAAACATAGTAGGTAATAAGATGAAGTTAATACAGAGTCATGATGCATATTTTCAGAATATTGGAAACCAAATGCTAAAAATATAATGCTTTCCTTTTATTCTCAATAAAAAAATAAAAATAACTAAGAACTAAGCTGTTTTTAAACAAAGTTCAATCCAGCTGCCAGATTCACTCAGTTCCGATCAGATCACAGTAAGTCTTAAAACATTTCTTCTTTCCCAGTCCTGAATGTTATCAACACGAAAGGAGAATAAATGTTTAGGGCAAATTTTCTTGTGGTCTCTTAGCACAATTGAAAATTAGCTTAAAAAAGGGGACTAATGACAAGACAATCACAAAATTATCCAGGGTATCCAGATTCGCAAAAGGGTTTTTTGTTTATGTTTGAGAGAGGACCCACACATTCATTTGAACTTGTATTTAGCATACAGATACATTACTTCTGATACTACAAACCAAAAACAAGCAGGATTCAGACCTTTATACACCTAAGCTGATCTTAAGTATTTTAAAATAACATGCAAGTTAGAGCTGAGACACCATAAGCTTTACATATAGTTAAAAATAGAAAGGGAAACTGCAGCCATAGGGTAAGGGATATTGACCCTGGCATGGGAGAAAAAAAGTGGGGAGGAACATTTTCATTAGAACATTTAATTACAAAAATAGTAAAGTAGAATACAAATAAAATGCAGAGAAAAGACTGCACAATGTATTTATTTCATGAGTCCACAGTGTCATTTTTCCTCTCGGCTTGTACAAAGAGTTTGTGGAGCAATAACTTCTATACTTAGCTAGTCACCATTCCCATTCCATCCTGCTTTCCTAACAATCTTTTGTTAGGTGTAAAAATAATAGATGTGTAGGTGTAAAAATAATAGATCATAATAAATAAAAATTCAACTGTATCTAGCTACTGCAGAAGCAATGCACACTGTACTGGGAACCAGGCTGGAAACAATCCAGTCTAGTGATGCTTGGTGCGAATGTGAGAGGAAGAGCTGTTAGTTACCTGGAGCAGCTGCACTGTGGAGTGCCCAGTTTAAGCCTTCACAAAGTCTAGTCTGTGAATACTCATACTGTGAGCATGTTTCAGGCATATTTCACTATCTGACAATATCCACAGCTGCAGCAGCTGTTGAAAACATTATTCAGAAAGACAACATGTGGAAAATGCACCTTTCGGTATTTTCTTTAGCAGCTATGCCATTAAAAAAAGACCCCTCAAATGAGGTTTTTTAGTAAAACCTCAGTGTTAGTTTCTAAGTGAAGTAGAAATGCAACAGCTGAGAGATAAAAGCACAATAAAAATGAACCAAGACCAAGATATGGATATCAAAGTCTGTCCAGATAATGCCTACATGCAAATGTGCATAGTTTGTATTCTACAGCGTTTCCTACAGCATAGGAGCTACATACTTCTGGATGTTGGCCAAGTGAAGGAAAAGCTGAGAATTCCATCCTTGCAGTTAATTAAATGTGCTCACACAGCTATGTTAGCTTATTATTATTGTATGATAACTTGGCTCTGGGCTGATAGTCCTGTAATGTGAAACTGCACTCAGAAGGTAAAATGACAAGGTTAGTTAGTCTATCTTGCAGGCTAGACAGCAACATGCTCTCAATCAAATAAATGGGCTAGCTGAAATTGTGAAGTTATTAAAGAAAACCCTTTAGGAAAAGTAAAAAATTGCATTCCAAACCAGAGCACATATTGATACATAAAATATTCGTACATAAGTCAGTATTTCTCAGTCACCAACTCATATGGTCAGAGTCAAGATACTACTGTAGGGCACTACCTATGAGTAGCAAATCTTTACTTTCATTTACTGTGTGACCTCCCTTCCATTAATTAAACCTCTACCCCTCTTGTCTTATTTGTGGCATTGCACAGGATGCAAGAAGGGAGCTGATCCTTTTTGTTCAGCTGAACTACAGCTGTGTTTGACCTTTACAGAGGCCTTGTAAGATGAAAGAGGTACATGTGTTTTGGTTTGGAAAAGGAGAGCTTTGTGGAACTCACTGTACTGGCTCACCACGCAAAAGGTCAAGCACAGCCAGGCCACTTGATAAATTTACGCTGATAATAGGCACAAGAACTCAGTGTTCCACCTGTGTCTTTAATACTGTCATTATAAGAGGCCACCTCAACAATGCCGTCATGTAATTTTCCAACCCCCATTAGTCCCCTGTGTCAGTCACTGGTTACCCAAAAAACTTATTTTGCTGAGATGCAGCTATTTCCAGCGCCAAGCACCTCACATTAACCCACGGTGTGCACAGCTATATAACTAGGAAAAAAGCACACAGAGGACATCACATACTGACATTTCGTTAGAATACACCAAATTACTATCAAAACAGAAAACTAAAGATTTATCTTGATATTGAAGACAACCAGGAATTTAATAACAAAACCAACCAAACAAATCTCCACAAACCCAAACAAAACCCCACAAAAACCTCAAAACCCAACCAACCAACAACCAAAAAGCCCCCAGTCTTAAGGTTTTGTTTTCTCTTCAGCTTATACCTCTTATAAATACAATACTAACATTGAATACAGTGAGTAGAAACTCCACTTTGTTTATATACAGAAGTAGCAATTATTTGAAATTAGTATGTAATTAATTTAAAGGCCCAAAAGATCTTACAATAATCACTCGGAATATTCAACAGCTCGATATTGCAATCTATATGGCTTCTCATGCTTTTCAAAAATCACTACATCACATGAATTCTATGCACAGGTTCTTTCTTTCTTAAATAAAAAGTAAAATAGAGTTTGACAATTTTAACAATCCCTTAACCTTGGCAATGTGTTTTGATTTCAGAACCTGCAGAGTATGTTTATCTACTACCTTGGATCCAGCTTCTATCTTCTGAATTGTAGTGAACCTCCCTGTCACACAATAATCGAAATTAATGAAAGCAACTAAAACCATTCAAAAATTAGGTTTGCCATATTCCTTAAGGAGAATTCCCCCAGATATATGTACATATATGTACCTGCTCATTATGACAATGTTTTTTCCTCTGTGCATCAGCGGAGTACATCAGTGCTGACTTCTGCAGCATTAGAAATGCAGTAGCTCAACAGGCATATGAAAACTCCATTATCATTAATGCAAGTGGTGTTCATGCATGACAAAGATGCATTTACTTTAACAGGCACATACTGAGGCAGGACAAAACCAGAAGGTAAAACTACTTTCCAGCACAGGGACTGCAAACAAAGGATTAGCCCTTGATGGTGTCTTTTCCAGCATTTTCCCTCCACAGTCTGGTGAATCCCTAGAAATTTAGAGGGCTCTGACTTTGAATATGGGGCAGATCAGATGATGCAGTCTCTTGATGTATCTTAAATCATCTGCCTTCTGAGTCTCCAATTACAAAATGGCTCTTCTACGTGATACATTCTCTAGTGTGGTTCCTTTAAACTCCTGTCCTGAACTACATAAACCCTATGTTTATATAAATATTAATTAAAACCACATTAAGTATAGTGAACCACTATCAAGGTACAAAAAACTATAGAAATGTAAAATTACTGACGTCTATGTATTAACTGGCTTAAGAAAACAAATTATCTTTTTTTTTTCCTTAGTTCCACTTGGGATCTAGCAATCGTTTTCCAGTCTAACATAGAGCACGAGTTATGGAAAACTCCAAGTTTTATTCTCTATTCTTATTCCTGCTTCCTTGCTCAGCCTGATACAACACACATCAAGTCATTTGGTCCTTTTCCACCAATTTATGGGTTAGTCACTTTTTCAGCTTGTAAATACAAGAGAAATTCTCTAATCAATGGATTCAATTACATGAAAATAAGCATACAAGTTCTTCACAGTAATTGCAGAAATTCCTTCTCAGGCCTCTTCTAAGAACTAAATTTATGTGTCTACAGATATCTGTTTACATGTTTCCAAAAACATGTGTTGTGAACATAGCTAGATAATCTAGAAACTAAAGAACCTGTTTGTAACAACACATCAGACAAACACCCACCAAGGCGGGCCAGGCAGAACAGGCACAGCACGAGCAGGCAGATGCTCAAGGCAGCTGAGTGGAGAGACCAGGGCAGTAACTGGCCTGCCAAAGGGAAATCCCAGCACCCACAGCACCAGTATCATCAGCACTTTCTGTGAGCAAAGCACAACAGCAGCTGTGTCCCTGCACAAGGGCCTGAAGCCACTGACACTTCCCAAAGTTCCCCTCTCTGGGCTACAGGAGCACAGACTACTGCAAGGATTAATTTTGTCAACTCAAATGCTCCTGAAATGGTAAAGCTCAATCATACTTCAACAAATAATACCCCCAAACTGTCTTTAGGTCTAGGTGTACCTCACAGAGTCTCAATCAACTGCTGAAATATCTTCAAGGATGATGTTTCTGTGAAATCTACCATAGTCCTGGTAAAAGGCACATAACTGTTTAACAAAATGCAAGCATTAAATACTGTGTGAGCAATGTCACAACTATCACATACACAGAAACTATTAAAGCATGACACATTACTACCAGAGCACAAAATCATCTTATAATAACACTCCGCAGCATCTGCAATCCATTAGTGCAAAATGCTGGTAAAGTTAAATACACACTATAGGAAAAAGAACTGTGCTGCATGGGAATTAGCTGAAGAGGGAGTGGAATAGTCCACCACTAATATTACTCTCCATTCCAATTTCTGGGAAACAGGAAGGATGAAAATCTCTGTAAAAATCAGTCATGGGCTAAAGAGTTTTAAAAATAGTTAATATAAATATTTATTAGCAAATACGCAAACTGACTGTTCAACATGCAGCTATCCCTAGAATCCAGGGACTGCTCTGTCATTTAAAGACTACATCACTATGAACACAAAGAGCACAAGTGCCACCAGACTGCAACCACAAACGAAAGATCTGGACGCTTAAATACAAGCAAGTCAACAGTGACCAGAAAACCACAATGATTTAAACACAGTTTTGGGCTATTTTATAAAAAGATGCAGCGTGTTCCTGACTCACAAACACTACATTATAGCTTAGTTGCTCTCATTTATCCACTGTGAACCTAAAACTAATCTAATTCTAATTGCCATGGAAACAGGAGCAGAGAAACAAAATCCCTTGGTGCCCCACAAGAACAGGACAGTAAAATTACCTATACATTGACACAGCTACCAGAATGTATTAACAGCCCACAATTTTGATCTTGTTTTAAGCTCTAGGGTGAGCTTTTCTTTGGTTTTGTCTTTGTATTCTTATCAAATATTCTCCACACCCATCAGAAATCTCCTCATTACACATCTGTAACTTGTTACTAGAAGGAACCTATTTGACATACAGAGAAAAACAAGCACTGATGGAGCACATATCCATCAGAATATGTTTTTATATATATATTTATATTTTTTTTTTCAATTATAAAAAAACTTCCTATGTTCTGTATTTGTTACTCTTCTGAGTGGTTCAGAACTGTTATGCTCAACTTCACTAAAATATGCAAACTGTATTAAAAGCTATGGACAGGGATTTAGATAAGATATTAAGCACAGAGCTGATACATCAGTGACTCGCAATACAGTCTTAATTCTAATCTGTTTTTTATTAAACATACTCATGGAACACACTATTACATTATCTTCTACGCCCCATAATGTAATCCATGAGCATTAATAAGGCACACAACCATTAGCAAAAGAGTATTTAAACAGAAAGGTAGCTAGGCAGCTTGGAACCAATCCTCCAAGCTTTCAACTGTATTAGATTATTTATGAACAAACCTGAAATAAAACAGATGACTGAAGAGCGAGCTCAATACATGCGGTTTCATAGGGGAAGAGTCTGAACTCAGAATAAAGTCTACTGAGATATCATAAGGAATAACAAGATTTTGTGGCTCTTGGACAATTGTCTCAAATTAAAATGAAGCTCCCTCACAACCCAAGCAACTTCCCTTCTTCAGAATGACCCATGAACGAACCAAAAGAACACAGTGCTTTGAGTAACACCACCAGCAACACTGCTGAAGAACCAGCTGCTGTGTTTCACAATGTTCAACATGAAAGCCAGAGCAAGAAATTTTCAAAAATAATTGACTGAAGAAATGTACTGCCCACACATGATATTCAGGATCTCTACAGTAGCCCAGATCAAGTGTGGATAGCTTATCGATTCTTTGAAGCAGAAAGGGTTTATTGAGACAGCAGTCAAAATCTTAATTAAAATGCACTGAACCAAAGAAATCAGTGAAATTAGAAGCAGTTTGTCCAATATGATAGGTCTGTATGCAGGTGTTGTAAACTCAAGAGTTAATTATTTCCTCATCTGAATATTTATTTTCTTGGTCTTGATGTGCATTCCATACAACAGATTACAAAGATGATTTCTAACAGGGACAAAGCCTTCACACCTAGAAGTATATTGAATTTCCTTTCCAAAACTACTGATACAATTTTAAGTGTTTGTAATGAAAGAAATAAGGCACTTGAAATCATTAGAAAGCTATTATGAGCCTATAAAATATAACATGCTTTATTTCTTTCATAACAGTTACATTCTTTCAAGGGCTGAAAATGTGAAAACTTTATCTTAACTCCAAAAATAAAGGATTCCATATTTATCCATTACTAAGGCAAAGGTATCACTCAGCTATCAGAACTTCACTTCCAGAATTTTCATTTTATGTTTCATTGTACTTAAAAAAATAATTATATCCATAATGTTACTGTGACAAAAAAAAAAAGTGATAAATTTCTTTAGACATTTCCTAATCTGTTTTCACACCAATCTTGACCTATATCATTGACTCAGTACAGAAAATTATTCTAGAAATATTTTTTCCCAGTAGCATTAGGAAATTACTAATCAGACTTTTGCTGCTGGGCTCTTCCAATAATAATAAGAATGAAAACTGAGATTGTTTAGATAACTGAAATGAGACAACGGCTCTTTCAATTACTGACACAATTTCTCAGGGGATAAAAGCCGAGATGTATTATATAAAGTGATCTAAATATCAGTAACAAGAGCATTTTCTCCGCCTCAAATTGAGAAGAGCTTCCAAATACACATAAAATGCATTGTCTCTGCACATCACTGGTACAGAGTAAGCTCCACTCCTCCAATTCCATAGATCTTTTGGAGCTATGTTTTAAACTGCAGAGTCACAGGACACATGGAGAGAGATTAATCAAAAAGCAGTAGACCTCATACTCCAATGAGCATGATTAGTGATTTGCTTCTAGGCCATGCTACCAGATAAAGGAAAAGGTTAAGGATGCACAGGTAGCAATGAGAGAGAGAAAGGGACAAAGTAAATATTAAATGGTCAGATCAGATTAACACTATCCTCAGCCTACAGACTTCTGTCACCATGAACTTGGTGAAAGCCATCTACACTACTGCATTTACCACCTTTTCTGAGACAACCCTTCCCAGGCAGCTATAACCACGACAGACTGCTGGCCACCACATCCAAAACAGGACTTCAGAGGGGAAAGGGCAAATTAATTTGGAGAAACACAGGTTCAATATAAGGATGGATGGATGCCTTCCAAACACACCAAGAATCCAAGGGTTCTAAAGATTTATTTCACGGCAAGCTGAACATGAGTCATCAGTGCCCTGGCAGCCAGGAGAGCCAACCCTATCCTGGGGGGCATCAGGCACAGCATCGCCAGCCAGGCAAGGGAGGGGACTGTCCCACCCTGCTCTGTACTGGGTGGCCTCACCTTGAGCACTGGAGGCAGTTCTGGGCAACACAATATGAAAAAAACATTAAGCTGTTAGAGAGTGTCCAAGGGAAGGCCACGAAGAGGGTGAAGGGTCTGGAGGGTAAGCCACACCAGGAGTGGCTGAGATCACTTGGTCTGTTCAACCAGAGAGAAAGAGAGACTGAGGTGAAACCTCGTCACAGTCTACAACATCCTCAGATGGGAAGAGGAGGGGCAGGCACTGATCTCTTCACCATGAACAGGATTTGAGGAAGCAGAATGAGGCTGAGTCAGGGGAAGTTTAGATTCGAGATCAGAAAGCTTTTCCCTCAAGAGGTACTTGGGCACTGGAACAGGCTACCCAGGGCAGTGGTTACAGCACCAGCCTGACAGTTCCAGAAGCATTTGGACAATGCTCTCAGGCACATGGTATGATCTTAGGGGTGTCCTGCACAGGGCCAGGAGTTGGACTTGATGATTCTGATGGTCCCTTCTCAACACCTGTCCCCCAATATGTAATCTATCTGAACCATTTTTCTGTGGAGACAAGATCAGGGAAAATACTTGCACCTGGTCCTTTCCAGCCTCAACACCACAGAATGGAAATCCAGGTACCATCAGCAACCAGTAGCAACTGTATCGCATTTCAGCCTTGTCCCTGCTCAGGATGCCCACAGGCCTGAACAGCAGGCACTTAAAGCCTGTCAGCAGCAAAATGCAAAAATGAAATCATGTTGATACAGAGTCAAAATGGACTGAACAAAGAACGTACTGTGTTTAGAATAATTTAGAGCCTTACCTCTATTCTTAATTATAATAATCTCATTAGTTACTATTAAAGACTTAAAATACATTATTTTAGACTTGCTGCATACATAAGATACCTGTTTATGACAACCCTTGAGAATAATGTATAAAAATCTCAAATTGGTTTGGGAAGAAAGAGCAAAGGACTTGGGCAAGCAGAAAAGAGTGCATCACTCCAGCACCACAAACTAGCCATGAAGTTCTACAATGCACCCCCAAGAAAATGAGTTTTCAATACCATCCCATGGAGCAATGAAAGCCATCAAACTTTACAGAAGAGAAGGCACATATTGGAATGATCTAGGGAACAGGCAGGAGTTATTCTCACATCAAGCTGGGTAGCACACTGACAAAGACTCCCAGCTGAGGACTGCAGAACTGCTTTGCAAAAACATCGCAGCACCAAAGCCTCTGCAATTGAAGTCCAATTCTACTGTAGAGGCTTCTTAACCTGTCAGCAGGCAATAGGTTTGGGGAGCGCATGACATGCTATTTCAGTAATTTTAATGCAGTTAATTATTTGGGCACTAGTAGTCCAAACACCAAATGAATAGAAGTATAACCTTAGCTCCAAAATCAAAGCCCACAGCTATTTTAAGTGCAAGGAGAATGTGAAAGAGGGAATCCTATAAAAATTACAGAGCAACTAAAATGTTGTCTATTTTCTCTCCATAAGAGATTCAAAGAGATTACTAACGTATAACACTAAATTCATTTGCACAGCAACTTGTAATTTATAATAAACATGGTCAAAATACATGAACTCTGAAACACTGCAGACAGAAAAGCATCCTGTATAATACTGGTTACAAAAGCAAGGTGGATCATCAAATTGAAATGTTTTCCATATTGGTTTTGGAAATAAAGTGGGAATAAAACACCAATCTTCATATGAGACCTCATCTCACACCAAACCCATTTACCAGATCTGGTGGTCTGCTTTCTGGAATTATTTAATGACCACTCAACCACAAACCACACTCACTCTACAGAAACCCTTTTCCCACAGAAAAATTAAGCTCAAGGAGTCCAAAGACTTATTCTGCCTGACTTTAAGGTCAGGACTTCTGGTAAATATACTGGGAACTTTGTGTAAATATTAAGATGGAAAACATCTTATAGTCTAAAAAGAGCAGTTTTGCATTTTTACATTACTGCTAGATCGAAACACTTCACTCTAAAAAATTGTTCCTGAGGTTATGCAGAATCATTCATCATCAGAAGGACTCAGATCTGCAGAAACTGTGGTTCCTTACTGCATCACTAATGGGCAAATAAAAACTGCATTGTGCAAGATACAACTGTACTGTCACCTGTGGAGGAAGTAAAAATCCAGAAGTGATTTCCATTGCCATGTGAAGCATGCTTGTTTAACAAGGATTACACAGTAACCAGCATTATGTCTGGCCTTTAGTGGTGGATCCACCATCATGACCAAAAATTAGTTAAATGAATTGCACATGGTACAGCCATTCACATATGGGCATTAGACTGAGCTCTGTTTTATTATCTTTAAAACACCTTCTTAAGTACCTCATAAGAAATTGCTATAACTTTATCTAATATTAAATGGCTAAGCTCAAATATGACCATTTTCCCACTTCATCACACAGCCAGATGTCTTCATTTTAAAAAATTCCGCAGAGTCAAAGGCAAAGCAAACTGAGTAAGCAGTACATCAAACTCAATTATATTTCAAAGACAGGGCCTCTTTGGTTTGTTCTACTTGTCTCTGATTGCCTGCAAAAAGCTCACAAAGAAGCTTTGAAATTACCATCCCAGTAAGATTCCCACACTCTCAATGTTTGTGTTACTGCAGCCTGGCTGACCACAGACTCAACAAAAGCGTAACATATTGACTTTCATAAAAGCAGCTATATACCTACTTCAGTTGGAGATAACTTATTCATTAAGACAAAATAAATTAAAAACAAGATAGAGAAAAACTTACTTCCAAATGATTTAGGGCTATTACATTTTATACACACTAACACAGCCTGAAAAGTTTTAACTTGTAACTCTGGCATTTAGAGTCTATCTCAATTAGACAATTTTGAAAATTAGCTCTCCCAACCCAAGACAGAATGGGATGGTATTCCAGAATATAAGGCGTCACTTGTCTTTTTAAAAAACATGCTTGGTTTTACTGAAGTTAAGCTTATAATAGAATGGGATAGTAACTGTGCACACAATATCCGTTTTTAAAACCATCTTCTTGCTATCTTTTCACATTAACTTTTCAGAATCACCATCTGAAAAGCGAAAGTTTTATTTCTAAGCTGAAGAATGCAGAGAGAGAGAGAGAGAGAGAGCGCAACCTCTTCTGCTCTGGCCAGCAGCTTTCTTTTTGTACACATGGAAAAAGTTGACAGGAAAACAATGACAACAATGGTTGTTCAGACACAAGTATCAAAAGCACTTAACAGAGAAACCTGGCTTTCTAGCAATATCAAACAGACCAAGGACCACACTGAAGCTTGCTGATTAATGGATAGGAGAAATTCAGATTGAGTTCACCTCAAACACCAAGCTGGAAGCTGATGTGAAGAAAATCATCCTCAGTACTTCAGCACTGTCAAGGAAGACTCTCTCAAGTTATTGCTATTGATTTGTAGGAACATGACGACCTGTGTTGTGTTTCAAGAAGTCCCTGGTTAGGGGGTATACCAGATACTGGTATCTTAACTGAGAAATATTCTCTACAGGACAATTTGTAATAGTAATTACACCCTAGCTTGCACTACAGTAAACACATCGTGGTTAAACAAACACCACAGAACTGTGGCAATTCACTACAAAATTAGCAGAACAACGTTTGGGGAGAGCTAGTTTGTTCTCTGTTTTGGGGTTGTGTTTTCTTCGTTTGTTGTTTTGTGGGGGGTTTTTTTAAATAGAAAAAAAAATCAATGTAAATATCAAGGAAGTTGACAGAAAGGTCGAGAAGGGAAGAGAAAATAGTATAGCAATAAAAAGAACAGCACTGCACCAAAAAAAAGTACTGAAAAATGTGAAAATCACATTAATAGAAACTACATTATGCAAATAGTCTGCTATTCCTGTTTCATTCATCAACTTGGGAAACATTCTAGATGTTAGAAAGCATCTAGAATACTACTGATTTTCATTAGAAAAAAAGTCAAATAAAAGATGCAACACGTGCTAAATGGGATTCTGTTTTCCTACAGCTTCCACAGGTTTTCCATATATAGGTATCTTACAGATCCCAGCTCAAAACAGCCTCAGCTACCTGAGGTAGCTCACACATGCCATCTAGACCAGGAATCTAGAGCTGGAACTCTCCTGCTCTCCTCACACAAACCCCAGCAGAAGATGAGTCCCAAACTCCTGTAACTGCACGTGCAAAAGTATGTGCACTGTGTATCCACACAGCTGAGGTGACAGAGCATGTTGCAGGAAAAAATAATGGATATAACAGATGCAGTCATAAATGTACTGTTCTAACTAAACAAAAACTGCTTTTTCTTGTTTCAGCCTAAAAATACAATCCAGACATCATTAAATAAAGTGAACTTGCAAGCCATCAAACATGGCCAAGAAACATTAACACTTGTTAATCACAGCTGTTTAAAATTCTTAAATGCTTCCCAAAAGAATCTAATTAAAATACTAAAAAAAAGCTTTTATGTATTTTATGTAAACTTTAACAAAGGGAAAAAGCAATCTTTTATTTGACTGATTTTAGGGTAACTTAGTAGTCTTAACATAAGGAATCCTTCAGAAGTCTTTTTCTCTAGGGAACACAGGTGACAAGTGTTCTCACTGTGAAAGTAAACTCATTCACAACTACAATACTGTTTTCGTAATGAAGTTTAAACACCAAAACAAGGAACTTAACTAATGCTTTCAGGAAAAAAAATTCTACACCAAAAAAAAAAAGTTATGACCAAATCTAAAGCTAGAAAAATTTAGAAGTGAGAGGAACTTCTAAACTCAGGTCAGTAAAATTAGGCTCTTCATCTTATCAAAAAATTTTGCTGACTTTATGCCAAGTTATATATATCTACTGTTACATTCCAGTCAAAAACAAAAATGTAGATCTTATGAACAGAAAGGAGATCAGAGATCCTAACAAACAGCATTCATCAACATCATCTGAGAGCCAGAAAATGAGTAACTTGTCCGGCATATTTCTGTGAGATCTTCCCCCTTTAGAACTCACCTTTATTTATACAACACACTGTATAATTTCCCAGGAAAATTTTATTGGTGCAGGAATGAAACACGGCAATCTGTAAATCAGTTTTTAAAAAACTCATCCAGCTCTTACAAAGTATCAAAATGAGACTACAGAAAACTCCAGTAAATGAGCCTCAAACCGAGTCCATGGGTGCACATGCCTAGTTTGGTATTTGTATTTAGTTTTTGCTAAGTGCATTTTGCAAAGCTGACAATTGCTAAATTGGCCTGAATACAAGACAGTCCTGCATATCAGGTGACTCATTCTGCAAGAACAAATAACCAAATGATGAGTGAATTGCACCAGAGCACCAGACCACTAGCGTATGTCAGTCTTGATGAAACACCCCAACAGAGTGCCAGTGGAACATTAGGAAATTTTAAGTGTCTCAGTGCAAAACCACTTTAAAGGATCCAGCACATTTTGCAGCAACCCAAACTGCAGTGCCTTGAGTCCCAGCTGGGAAGCTAAGTCAGAGCTGGGCAGCACCTGCATGGGTTCTGAGCCTTGTTAAACTAAGCCAGAGTCTAGCAACACCAGCATTTAGCTGCAGGACTAGATACAAGATTAGCCCAGACGGGATCACAATCTCAAAGACTGAACAAAACACACTTTTGCTGATTGTGGAGTCAAATAATCAGGAGAAGAGACCTGGGATACACAGAAACAGGAATTATAATAGAAATTAATTTTGATCTCTAAGGTGGCATGGACATCATCAATCACAGCTTCTGCTTCGCTAAATACTCCTTAAAGAAAGAGGAAGAAAGAAACTAAATAGGAAGGAATGATGAGGGCTGTCAAAAACAAAAGGCAAAGATATCCTCCAGCATCCAGTATTAATGTGGATTGGGAATCTTTTTCCTTTTAACAATTCTCTCAATAAATAATTCTCACAAAAAACTTCAGTTACTCTCTTAAAATGACACTGATTTTGTTTCCTGGGGTAGAAAGAAATCATCATATCCTTAGCCATTTTTGTGTTTCAGCATATAAAGGAACATTCATCTACGTCTTCTCATCCCACTTCCTTCAGAATTTTCTTCCTACTCACTGTAAAAGTGTTCCCAGACAGTACAGATCCTTCATAACACCACACAGCATTAAACCTCGCTTTGACCTCCTAATGACAAGACCAGTACCACACACCATAGTGCCATGTACTTTTTTCATAGGGTTACAAACAGTCAGACACTCAATGACTAAAGACATCACCTAAGGAAGGTCTAATGACATGAAGAGAAAGAAAAGAGTAACAGAATCAGAAAGAATATACAAAGAAAAAAGCTGGAAAGGTTGGGTCTTTTTGCAAATACAACGTTTCCTGGTTCTGGAAAACACAAACCTTTGTCACTTAAGTAGCTCATCTCACCTTTCCATGCTTCAGACTCTCTACAAATTAAGACAGCTCTTTCCTAACTCACTGTAATGCTGCAAAATTTAATGAACTTAGAACACATTTTTTCTTACACAGCATGTCAGATTCCGCTTGTAATATGTTGTAATAAACAAGTTCTACTGTATTTTTTCAAAATAATTTCAGAAAAGACACCTTTAGAGATTCATAATTCATCCCTGCTGTAGTTACCCTAGAAGGTTCTTTATCTCTCTCCTGATATCCCTCCTATGGAAACTGCCACAGAAATCTGGTGGTGACAGAGGGACCCTCACTCATGTTCTAATTGTTTTCGTTACCTTTTCACAATACTAATCACTGCTTTGAAGGACACAGGACTTCTTTATCCATAACAGGTGAAAGAAACAGAGAAGCATCCTTCATTTTTCCAGTCTTTATTTTACAGAAAGACCTCAAACCCAACTTGTTCTTGAATTCCAATACAGCTTCACAAGAAACAGTACTGAGGAATATTATTGATCATTTTGCAGAACAGTTGTGTTAGAGCACAAAAAACCTGCAGGATAGGCAGCAAAATTGTTATTGCTGTTCATAACAAGAAGAAGAAAAGATAAAATCTTTCTTGTATCTTCCCTCTAGACTTCCTACCCTACTTCCCATCTTGAGACATGGAAATCAGTAGCAGAATAAAGTGGTTTATCAAGACAGGAGGTATAAAGCAATGTCAATTCTCACTGGAGTTTGGTTTTGTTTTGGTAGTTTTTTTTGTTTGTTTGATTTGAAATTCACACACACACACAAAAAGAGTAAAAGCAGATAACTGCTAAACAGGGAGCTCTGCAACAGGCAGGCACTGCGGAAATGAGATGTGAAAAAGAAAGGGCCAGAGAAGTGAAGTCAGAAAACTTCAGCAGTAAAGTCAGAAAAAATGTCATGAAAACCCAATTTAAGAAACAACATTAAAACTGAAAGCAATACTGTAACTATTATTGTAAGTGCAGCCAAATGCATAATTTTTCTAGCAAGCAGCCAAAAAAGAAATAGTGTACTTGAGATATAAAAATAAGATAGCAAAATTTAAAATATTCTGTTGTGCAGCTGAAAATTTATCCCCTTTAAAGCTATTTGACATGAAATCTAAGCTATGTCATATGCAGATATATTCTGAAAACTTCTGAAAATATGTCTGAATGATCAGTGAAACTAGGGAGAAGCAACAGAGATGCTGCATGACAGAATACACAATTCACAGAGGAGTAATTGATGTCAAGGGATGCAGACTGCAAAACTTTCTCACTCCTGCTCCAGCAGTTCTGCAGACCATGCTCAGTGAAACATTGCACTGCTGCCTGCCCAATTAACATCTTATTTTATTGTCTCAACAAAGAAAAAAATCACTGCACTGCTGCTCTTAAAACACAGAATTAATCCCTTGCTATATCTCAAAATATGATAAACGTGAACACAGTTTGTTACTCAGATTATTACTAAATGTAATAAAGGGCATTCCGAACCTTTATTTTACACATCAAAATGCTGAACCACTGCATATTCAAAGATAACAAGTCATTTTTTTAATTTTTAGGATGCTTTTGGACCTTCCACTAACTTCAGAGACAAGAGGTTTAGAAAATGGTTATCAAAATTAAATCCCCAAACTGACAGAGAGCAGGCTTAGATGAGGTATTAGGTAGAAATTGCTCCCTGGGAGGGTGGGGATGCCCTGGCACAAGTTGCCCAGAGAAGCTGTGGCTGCCCCTGGATCCCTGGAAGTGTCCAAGGCCAGACTGGATGGGGCTCGGAGCAACCTGGGATAGTGGGATGTGTCCCTGCTCATGGCAGGGAAGGTGGAATGTGATGGGCTTGAAGGTCCCTTCCAAGCCAGGCCATTCCATGATTCCATTACATATATTATGCTCTAGAATTCATGATTTCTTGCTGTCCTGCTGATAGCAAACTCATATTAAAAAAGTCATTAATTTCTTTAAAATATCTTCCTGAAATATAAGGGAGTTAAAAGCCAGTATCTGGTACTCATGTTCCCGTATCACAGCTACTCTTGTATTTGCTGAAGTTCTTGTCTCCCTTCCTGACAGAAAGGTTATGAGTACTAAAAAAACCTAATAAAATCATATGTACAATTTTGAAACTGGCAGTAAACTTCATATCTAGCAACTGCAACCCAGTGAGACAAAAATGTAATGATGCTGATTTAGAAATACTCAAAGAAAAAGCAGTTTGCCACATTCTTAAATACTCTCTAATCTATCAGCCAGTTCTGTAAGTAGTAACAGAACTGACTTCGTTAAATCTGATCTGAAAAGCTCATTCAAATTGATTGACATCTTGGGTAAGCCAAGGAAACCCAGTCTTTTTCTACCTCAAGATCTCCAAGACAGGTGATCAGCTAGAGAGTTTTCTCAAATCTGCCATTTGCATGATTTTACTTTCCCCCAAATATACAACCCCTCCCTTATATTTTTTCCCCTAATTGCTCACCTTTTCTTACTTTGCAGTCTGCAGGAAGTACTTTTAACAGTAAAGAAATCCTGAACTCTAGCTAAGCTTTCATACTGAGCCTTTTAGTGAGCCAGTCTGTGCAGGACATCACGGTGTTTTCCTAGAACTCACTATCAATATTTGGAAACTAAAACCATGGTTTTCATCAGGCATCATTCTTCAGGGAGGCAAGTAAACTGTCTTTCTGTATGCTGTTATGGCTCGTCATTTTTAAGCCATAAAATCCATCTCCATCTTTTACATGAAAAGAAATCACTAACATATTAAACCTTGATATTAGTTAGAATACAGTCCAACTAATTGTAGTCCTAGCCTAGAATTTTCAGAGCAAAGTAAATAAGATTCAACACTGAAAAGAAATCACAGTAATTAATACTTCTAAACTACTCTGAAAATCTGAATAATTTTTCCTTCTCCTGAAAATGACAAACTATATACATTTATTTTACAATACCACTTACCCGTCAGTAAAAGGCTATAATTAGTTCTCTGTTGCACACCAAATACCTTTAAAATCAAAGCAGAAGACTTTTAACTAGAAAACTATTAAATGTTCAAAGTAATTTTCTGCTATAGCTTGAGTCAAACATGACTTGAGTTGCATAATGCCTGCTTCCAATCTAATAAATCCTTTTAGCAGTGTTGTATAAACACAAGAGAAAGTCATTTTCTCCAAGTATTTGTATAGTAATTCCTCTGAGGAGCAGTAAGAGAGAGAATAGAACCAGAAAACACGTGCAAGTGTTAATAACTGGCAGATTTACAAACATGAAACATCCTACATACTTATTAAAAAATCATTTCAGTGACAGCTGTTTCACCTACTACCAAAAGCAGCTCTAATGAACCAGAGACTGTCAGACTATTACAGGGTGGCAAGAGGACCATATATGGACTAAACTAGAAAGACAAAACTGGCTGCAGCCAAAGAGGGACACGTAACACTTGTTCTAGCAACACAAAGTCACACGACTAGTCCATTAGCTATTAGGAAAGCTTCTCTCATGAAAAATTCTCCAATCTTCTCCATAGAAAATACCTTTGGGTTTTTACAAAAAGTGATAGCTATGATCAGTTATTCAATACTTTCAACAGTTCCAGGGTATGAATGCAAATCAGAATCAATAAAAAAACTTGAGATGAATTTGAGTCCTTCAGCTAGGCATGGCCTACTGAAATACACAGCACCACACAGTGGCACCAAACCCACCGAAATCTCCAGCTATCACCCGAGAGTTTCTACCACTCAAAAAGCTTGTTATGTGGGATTAGCACAGGGAGTGTGCGCAGCTTACCAAAACAACATGTTTGTAACAACAGCGTCTACACCCACAGGCAGTGCAGGCCAACGGGAACTGAGCTGCCGAGGGAACAGATGCTGCTGGGAAGCTGACATCCACACCATCCACGTTTCTGGAGTACGGTTTCTTTGGCAACGCTTGTTTTGTTTGGTTGGTTGGTGGTGGGAGTTTGTTTATTTGGGTTTTTTGTTTGCTTGTTTCATTTTGTTTTGGTTTTTTTTGTGGTGGGGTATGGGGGATTTTGCTGCTTCAATGGGGGGTTGTTAGTTGGGGTGTATTTGTTTTGTTCTGTCTTCTAAAAACAAGGTCTAGCTCTAGTCTGAGCCCATAGACTTAAATGCCCATCCAGAGCCAGACAACACTAGAGATGCTGCGGGAGCACACCTTCTAGTTTAGTGTTATCCAGTCTGCAAGCTCAGAGCTCCAGAAGATGAATCAAAGCACAGTGGAAACAACTGCATAATTTATTCTGAAAGTGCACAACTGAACCTACACACTTGTGTGGAGACACACTAAGATAACCATCCACACATGACCTGAAGTTGGGAGACATGCTGGTACCGCAACCAACCTAAGAACCCTGAAAAATGAAAAGCAGTATTTCAAACAGGAAATTAAATAATGTTTGCATATGAGGATGCTCCAACACTGCTGAAAAATAACACACTCAAGAGAAAGACTGCATTAATACTTCAGTATGTAAGAGGCCCTAACTGTCAGAAAACGGGAAAACTGCAGAAAAAGATTTGGGGATTAGTTTAACCAGTAATCACAATATAAATAAGTGAAGAGGAACACAGGGACACAGACAGCATCTGGGAACAAATTAGCAGGACTTTTATACATACAGATTGCACAGTATACATTCTGCTGCAATAAGCACTGGTGAAGATTCTCAGCAAGAATGCTCTGTGCCCCAGCTTGCCCACATTTCATTAAATATACCCAGCTACTGTTGAGAATCTAGGTCAGAAATAAAGATGCCAAGAGATTTAGAAAACTACTTATAAGTGAAGTTAGAAAGTTCTGCATGACTTACCCAGATTAAAGAACAGTGGCATTTTTTTGGTAGGTTAGAAAACCTCAACAAATGAATAGCAACAAAATCATTTGCCCTTGTATCCATCACACATGCATTAAAAGAATTAGAAGCTTAACTTCCAGAAAAAAATTACATTACATATTAGGATATATACAGTTAATGCATGAGATTCATACTAGCACAGGAGTAGTTAAGTGCTGGAAGATGTTGACTAACAGATTAGTTTCCTTTATTACCTAACTTTAGGAACATCTAAACAAACACTCAACTGGAGATGCTGCTGTTTATAGATGGATCTCACAGTGAAAATAGAGTAGATGAGCTGTTGAGACTCATGCCAGGTGCACATTTCTATAATTGTATGATTGCTGTAAAAAAATACATTCTTGATGTTTTATTTTAGTGTGTGTATACATATAAACATAGAAACAGAATATGTTTGTAATACTAATTTATTTCTAAATTTACTTATGTAAAAAAAGTGCATATATTTACTGGACATTACTATTTATTAAGAGAAGACCATAATTCTAAGAGAATGCAGTTTACCACTCTTTTAGTACATTTAGGCAGTTTTGCTTGTGCACTTACAGGGAATTGGAAGCAAGGAAAGTTTCTGTATATTCTCCATTACCAAGTATCTCACTCGGGGATTTATAGTTATTACCATGCCCTCCCTAAATCTTATATCAATGCCTACAGTTAAAAACTTCTGAGACTCCCAAATTCTTTATCAAACAATTTAATGGTGAAATCCACCCTAGGTCTACTAGTTAAAACACAATTATCAATTAATCTCTAAATATAGTAAGACTGTTAAAGGACCAGCTGGCATTTTAAAGTGATGAAAGCCAACTCTGTTCTTTGGCATCAGCACTAACTGATGTTGCTGAACTACTGCTGCTGCCCAGTTAGTTACACAGCATCAGGTATGAAATTCATGCAGACCAGTGGGCTGTAGGAAAAGGTAAAAAAAAAAGAGAAAAACCCCCACACTTAAAAGGCATTCTTTCACCAGTAAAACTTGTAAGTCAAATCTTACCATCTGAATCCATGAAGTGCAATATAGCTTCTGTCCATGATGAAATGATATACAGAGAAAAACCATTAGCCTTTGGTGATATTTAATAGAGTCCATATCATCTTTACTTGTTGCAGCGCAGGTGGCAGTGGCCACTGCAGCACAGCATTCAAAAGGCCGCTGGACAGAACACAGAGGTCTGATTCTCACCCTGTGATTACGGCAAGTTCCCACGCTCCTAGAGGTTCTTAGTTTTACATGTTTTAAGTTTATTGGTTCAGGAGTTCTCCACCCAGTTTTATATACGTTCATGTTTATGTATTTCCCCTAGTTGCTTATGTATTAGTTCTGGAAAGTTCTCCCTTCTTCGATGCCCCATTGGTCTACTCATGTAATTCCCTCCCCTAAGTTATCCCCACTGGTTATCCCCCTGTTATCTCCTCCTCCTCAGTCGATCCCCATTGGTTGTTCCCCGTTGTTCCACCCCACTATAAAATGCTGTGCTTTCCCCTTTTCCAAGGCTTTTGTCCCCGGATTGCCTACTGGTATTAAACTTGCTGGAACCTACACAGAGATCCCCTCTCTCATCCTTTGCCTCTGCCGACGCTTTTATACCACCTTTGTTTGGGGTTGGCTCCTTGCGAAGGAGCCAGCTTTCCCTGCCTGCTGCAGCTGACCCCTACATGCAGCAGCAGAAGCCAAGGACGTCTGCAGCTGGACGCTGTGCTGCCTCGGGCAGCCCCAACAGCGTCATTTACTTGCCCTGTTAATTTACTTCGACCTGTTTTGCTCTAACATAGCAAAGTTTTTATTGTTTTGCTATAGTGCGGATAAGTTTTTGTTATGTACCTATGTTTTGATGAGTGAATTTTGATTTTTCTCAAATTCGTTGATAAGAATCAGAAGACATTCTGCTTCTGTGGGTCAACAGGGTCAAATGGAAAACACTATCAGAAAGGACAATTATTTTTCTGGCAGATTAGAGCCTATGAAGCTAATGCTATTTAGTACGTGATCACTGCTCAAAAAATTTCTTTAGAGTTTCTGGCAGTTTCTATGAGATTATAGTAGCAGCCTTTTCTTTAGTCACTGATCGCACTTGTGATTTGCAGCTTTCAAATCCAAGCCTGCGCTTATTCTTCAGCAGCCTAGCCAGCACCATTATACTACTTAGTAAACTTGGAGAAGACTCCAAGTGTCTTCCTAATCACAAACATCATCTCAACAGTGCCTTCTCTCAAGCTTGAGTCCATTTTTTTTAGGACATTACTTTTACACCCTTAGCAAAAGCTGTGTGGTTTGGAAGTCAGCCTTTTATCTGTGTTGATGCAGAAGGAGATAATTCTATTGGTAGAAGACCATTTCAACCACTAAAGAATCCTGTCCTTTCCATCATACACTGTGAGCACTAAGTTTATGACTGTGATGTTTCTTCCCTTCCTCATATAATTGGACTAAGAAGAACATTATTAAGATCAATTACAAATTTAATGCTTTCTGGTTTAGGTTTTTTTGGTGGGTTTAGTTTTGGTTGTTTCCCTACGGTGAACACATAACCGGTTAAAAAGCTGTACATAGAATCATATTTAACCATTTTTTACTCTCAGCCAAGAATCACATCAGATTCTGCAAACTTTCCTCTGATCAACACTTCCTATGAAGGAGCTAAATGAAAGAGAGCAATGGAATAGATCACAGGTCTACAGAACATGACAGAAAGCCAGTAGGTGTTTAATTTATTGATGGAAGGGACACTTGGTAGCTGCATTCAAATACAAAGGTTATTGTAACCTGAGAGCCAAGGCAACTGGACAAAAGCACCAGGGCACAGCTCCCAGCTGCTGAGTACAGGAATTGAAGACCATCACTTCCACAGACAGAAAAGTTACTGTCAAAATTGTGATATTATTACCTCACCAAGCAAAAATTTCCTGGCTCTCACTTTTTTTTTTCCTCCTGAATAATTGACCTCCATTTTGTAGGAAAACAAACCAACCAACCCCTACAGGCAAGTACATTCAATTACATTCTTGAAAGATCAGCTGTCAGCTTACCCTGTGGTAGTTTGTTTCAACACCATATTCTGAAATTCCCACAATATATCTAAAAATAACCCCAACTCAACCAACAAAACATAAAATCCCAGCAACAAAAAAAAAAACCCAGACAAAAAAAAAATCCCCACTAAGAAAAAACCCCCAACAAATTAACAAAAAACCAAACCAAAACAATAACAAAAAATAAGTATCTGTGCATCATTTCCTTTTATATTTAAGAGGACTACTTCTACATGTTTGCTATTCCACAGGATTATAAACTGTGAATCTATACCTCTACTAATGCTACTATTATAATCCTAGATGTCTACAAAAATATTCCTTGCATTATCTGCTGGCACATTCCTTAAAGCCTTGCTACAGATCACTGGGTCAGTGAAATGACGGAATTCATTGTCCCTGCTCTAGTTATTTTTTAAAAACATGAGCAGGTTAAAATAGAAAAGTTATAATTTCTCAGTCAAAGAAGGGCAAGAACTATTCATCACTATTATGTTTATTACAGTTCCCTCAGCCTGTTTGTACAACCTTGTTATCCAATGGTAGGGCATATTTAGAGCTTACTAAAGTAACAGATCATCACTTGTCAGAAGTGGAAACACAGAGGGAACAGATAGCACATTTCTTAAGAAAGTTCTTTGGGGATTGAGGAGGTGTTAAATCTTGTCTGAGAACACACTATTTGCTTATTCTCATCTTCCCACTCCTCAGGCATTTCAAATGGCAACTCGGGAAGCAAACATTTCTCCCAGTTAAATAACCAAGGTATTCCTTAACAGGCACCAAATACACTAATTTTTAATACATATTATTGCCTTATACTGAAGTTAGTGCCTGCTTCTGAGAATTCCAGTAAATCACACTCCATCCAACTATAACTTTACTAACTAAAACAGCTATAGGAGGTATCTTTTTTCATGCTAGAGAAACCACCTTCTTTAGTATACAAGCCTACCTTTTCTCTCTCAGGCTATTCACTGGCAATTTAATTGGAAAAGAAAGGAATTCTTTTTTGCAGATCTGTTTGTAAAATTATAATTTTTCATCTTCTTCAGGATGATCTCCTCAGAAAGTATTTTTTACCTCATCCAAAGTATCATTATATGTATTTATACCATTAAACCTCTCGTTTCCACAAGAGTCTACTGATTAATGTAATCACTGTGCATTATTGTTAATCCACAGGCTTCTTGTGGGCATCTAACAAATATAATTACACTGACTGTTGAATTTTCTGCTTTCAGAAAACAGAACACTTCACAAAGCCTCATATTACTTTTAAGTATAAGCTTTTCACATCCTATTCACCTCTGGCATGTTCTATGGTCCATGCTGTTAGTCAGAATTTCACATCCATCTGCTTTGTTTCGTGTTGAAGAACTGCCTGTGAGGCAGGACTGAATATAACCCACGCACAGAGCCCATCTCTGGTTACTCCTGCAAGGTCCCAAGGGAAGAGATGCATGGTTGGACATGCCCGTGCTGACAGGAGAGGCTGTGAGACACTTCTGCAGCAGCTGGGCACTCCTGAGATGTTCCTACTTACACTCTTGGCTTAAAGACGGAACTTGCTGGCCAACTGGCTGAAACACATCACAGTTTCAGGGCTGTATTCTGTAATGTTTTACCCAAAAGCTTTCTGCAAAAAGCTGCTCCTAACATTGGTCTCGTTTACCTTCTTAAACTCTACAGAAAAATTACATCAATAAAAGCTAAATTATCTAACACACTGATTCCTGAAGCACTTAGGCCGGAGGCAAAGAGATTAAAATGTCTTGGTCTAACATTTTTGATGTTATGTGGTTAACAGACAGACACAAGGTACCAGAAGTATTTTTAGACCTTTTTGAATCAGAGAAATATTGTTAAAAACATTGCTCTAACTTCTAAATGATCTAGTTTTCAAGAATTTGGGCTACAGCCCACTACTACAGCATTCAATTTGGCATCAGATTCTTTTTCTTGACTGAGTCAATTACAGTAGATCCAAGGAAATACATTGTTTGGGGAATCCCACATAGTTCCTAAATATACCTAACTATAAACAAAAATCTAATTGATTTTCAGTTTCCAGGAGCTCTAAATTTTAGTAGATGAAGACTTATTTTTCCATTCTTCACAGACCTATCTTGTTTCATTGATGTTATATAAATCAAAGCAGACACTGATGAAGGGAAGAAATCTTCAGAATCCCAAAAAAACCAATCTCCAAAAGTAAAAAAAATTATTTGTTGCAGAAACATTCAAGATTGAAATGTAACTGTAACTCTCAAACTGACTCCTTTTTTGTTCATTATTTTTTATCTTCTCTAATTTTTCAAAATAGGTTAATTAACAAGATAGTTACTTGTAGAGTTAGGAACCAAAACAGCAAAACCTCAAGCTAACCCCAAACAATTCGTACTGGAAGACAAGTTTTTAAACTATCAGGACACAAGAAGGAACTATCATGGGGAAGGACATTACAATTTTCCTAGTGATGAATTCTAGTCCCACAAGCAGAAAGGGCATTGCTGCAGGGGAAGGTACAAGGTCAGGAAGTAGAAAATGGTTTTGCTTCCTTCTGCCTTCCTGCCCATTACTTCAGGTTCACAAACCAGTGATGGGTATGACTGAACTCTTCAGACAGCCCTCATCCAGGACTGACAGGTATTGTCACTGGGGTCCACTTTTCCTAATAGTTGGTTTGATATTCGGTCTTTCAGATGCTTGATTCACAGGAAGGTTAGTTAAGGAAGATGAGCACATGGTCTCTGGTGGACACCAAATGCTATTCTGATATTGGTTGTACTTATTATCTGTACAACACTTTATTGTTTGTACTATCATTATTGCTTTTACAGTAAAGGTTCTTCTCCACTCAAAAGGCAAATATTACGTACCAAGAGAAATGAGTCTGTCACACCACACTGTGAGTATTTGAAAAGCTCAAAGGAAAATCTGCATTGAAGATTTAAACTACTTAGGTAGGAAAGAAAATATTTACTAAATAAACATGAACTTCAAAAGCAGGTAGCAATGTTTTAGTATTGTTGCTAGTTACTAATTATTGTAATAGTATTTCACAGGATCTCAAAGTACGGTCTGACAGTGAAGCTTCACTCCAAATTTCATAAGGAATGAAGGAAATTTTTTAAGGGAGGAAAGAAAATAATTCTAAATTATTTTAAATTCCTTAGGCACAGAATAATATATGTCACACAAGAATAAACACGACAAGAATGATACGTGGTAAGAACTCCTTAAAAAAGCTAGTTTCTCCTCTTGTACCAGAACAAGCATGAAGAATTGGTTATGTGAATGACTTAAGTCTGTACATATGACTTCTACCTACCATATCAACATTACTTCTGTCCTTCTGAAAGGACAACCATTGCTGGTTTGTGCATAAAAGGAAGCATGGACAAGTTGTTAACATTTTACCCAAAGTGTACAGCAATATCAGGGAGACAAAGTGCACCTGCCACCCCCTCTGTCCTGTCCTCACAGTTCTCTGTGGTTCCATGCAGCAGGTTCTGTGGTAGAAGTCTCAGAGATGCATCAGAGAAATCATGTGATCCCCCTGTAAGAGACTCCTAAAGTTATAGACACAATGATAATGTGTCACAAGGGCATGAGCTGTTATCCTACGCGTATTTTACTTTCTTCCCCACCCCCCAATTCCAGTGGTGTTTCGTGCCTTGCTTTGTTCTGGTTTTCATGTTATTTTGAACATGAAAATTATTTATAACACACTGATGTATTTAAATAAATCTCCACTCCCTCAGCCAATATTTTTCAAATATCCTTTATAACCAAATGTTTGTGACAAAGTCAGAAATATTCTTTTTTGATGCTCCCTTTTACTCTTTATATATAATACAAATTTATTTCATATGAAAACTCTTATTTAGTTTAAAACCACTGCAAAATGAAAACTCAAATCTAGCACTTCTTGAATTAACAGTTCTCTTTCGTAAAGCAATTTTCAAGGCAGAGAGGACCACAACAGCATCTATTTGGTTTATTCCCATTTGCAATAGACACAATAACCTTTCAGATGCAAATCATGTCATAGGCAAGCCAGAGGAAGCTCAACTATTCTTCATCTAAAGATCCCACACTTTCATTAGGAGTTTTCTAAATGCATTTTATACTTTCAGCTCACAAACATAAAAACTGAAACTTGCCACAAGAATGTGTAAGTGGTCTTACACCCCCTGGAAATTTTCTGTTTAAGTAGGAAGATGTAAAGAGTCAAGTCTATAGTTTGATACTCCGGATGACCTGAGACACATAAGACTAAGTTCCCTTCACATCAACACAAACACAGGACAGGAGCCTTTGCACTGGGGAGTGTAAATTTTTTTTAGCCATATATTTTGCAAGTTTTCAAAAGGTTTTGTATTTAGCCTCTGGAAAGATTAAATTTGTTTGAACTACAGCTACTTTCAAGGTATGACAAAACCACTTTCCACCAATGTTATTTTCAGAATGACACAGCAGTATCACACATGTTCACAGCACCATCAGAGTTCTTGATGATTGTTTACAGTTAGACCTTAAAAACCTCTTATTTTAGTAGCATTAGTCAACAAATGCTTTCACTGCTATAACAAAGAAATACCATTGAGTTTAACTGTTCTGACAAAATCATACTCACTAGAATGCATAATAGTGCAATAATGACTTGTGTTTATTATTGATAAATTATGTTGTCCCTTGGCTCTTTACACTGAATGCTTTTTTGGTTTGGTTTTTTTAACTAAAGAGTAATCTTAATTTCTTTAGCAGACAAAAAAATCTGCCACAAATCTGAGAAATAGCTGCATGCACAGTTTTTCACCTAGATGGAAACAGTTTCTTCTCTGAAGAGAGTGAATGCAAAAATGACAGTGCAAAGCTATGTTCATTATCTCTCACAGTGCCTCTGGATTAAGTGTGTTCAGTTTAAAACCACCTGTTTTTATCTCACCCGGCACTGAAGGCTTTTTTAAAATCTTCAGATTAAGCCATGCTCTTTTCTGCTAAAACAGTAGCAAAAAACCAAAAATCTCGTAAGTACATTATACCCCTCACATGAAAATAATTCTGCTGAGGTTGACTCTTTGTGACAGGAATAGCAAACCTGCACAGTTACCAGTGAGGACATTATTTGCTGGTTCTGCAGAACAGAAATTACTCATGATTATGGCTTCTAGAAAGGAAGAAAGTTCATATTCAAAACTGAAAGCAAGTTTGAGAGTAGAGTAACTCCTGCTTTGTAGATTAGACACAAAAGTTTAAAATTGTGCTGCTGTTTCAACTATCCATGTTTAAATCAAGCTGTGTAAAAATCAGAAACCCAAGAGTTAAATTCAGTTTGCCTCCTTCAAGCAAAAAATACATATTCTCCAAAGTGCTTACATTTTCTCTTTTTTATCTGAATAGGAAAATAATAAAATCAAGCAAGTCTAAACTTTTTAGAATATTCTAAAATCCCTTCGTTTTTTTAATCACGATCTATCAGAAAACAATGTCTTCTTATAAGTGATGCAGCAGTAATTCAAATAAGCATTTCTCATTTACTGCAATTTACCTCAAAAGTACTCCACTTACTCAAGACCCTTAAAAGTAACACACAGAGAGCACTGGCATCTGCTCCTCAGAACTGGCTATTTTAGTCTGCAGACCTGCATCAAATTACCAATGTAGATGTAACCAGGATAGAGTAAAATGCTGCCCAGCACAAAGCATTCCTAGTAATTTGTAGGGAGTTTACATCCACTGCACAAAACAGGAGCTTTCAGATTGGCCTTACAGGTTTTACCTGAATTACCAAAGAGTAAGTGGAACATGAGCAAATCTGTTTGCAAAAGAATCTGGTCTTGAGAGCACCCATACCATGCACACATTTTGGTGGGTGACTGCTTCAGACAAGCTGTAGTCTGGCCCGGAGACTTAATTCCTCCCAGAAGTCAGATTCCATTTACTGTGTTCTTACAGCTCATCTTTTGGCTTCATTTTATCCCCCCGGAGTCAAGTTTGTGTGCTCTGAGAATGCTCCATGGTGTGCATGAACAGTGAGTGGGAACACAAACATGACCAGAACTAAAGCACTGATATGGACACATCCACAGACCACCAAAAATGACCATGATAAAATGTACTGGGGACACGACTGAAGTTTGAAACAGCACAAGCAAGAACTTTTGAAGGATTATCAACATAGTGTCCTTATAAACAGATTGTAGCCTCTGTTTATGGGTAGAGACTGTGATTCTGTGACTTTGCCAAAGATGGAAGACTTAGATTTAGGGCATTTTGATATTAAAATGTTACCTGCATGTAAGTTAGGATGCTCTGAATGTAGAAATATTCCTCAATTATAAATTCCCTAGATTTGCCACGTTTGCATAGCACTCCTCTAAAGCAATGTGGTTGCTCCCAAAGAGAAGAGGTAATGACCACAACACCTGCTTCTAGAAGAGTGGCTGTCTTTAAATACACCACTGAAATAGTTACACTCCTGTAAGTTACATATTTTCAGTGAGTTCACACCTTACAGAGACCCATTATCTGTTCTGCCCTTGGATCCCAGAAGGCATAGGAGCGAGCAGAAAAATGAATTGTGAAAGAATAGCTAATTAAACATGATAATTCACAACTCATTCCTTTAGTAAGCTGCAACATACAACTAAAATGAAGGTGTAATAAGTTCAGCATCTGCAAATAACTAGATTACAGACCCTGGAAATTCCCGCTTCCACCAGGGTACTTGGCTCTGCCCAAGTTTCTCAGTAAACTTTACCTGTTCCTCACTGCTAGTTCTTGTAAGTTTCTGGGCAGTATTTGCTGTCTTTTACAGCAAATGCTCATACATTTCCAGCGTTAAAAAATGGCTGGAAAGGACAATAAGCATTCAGGAAAAATATTTAATTCCTAAAGAGACTGAGACACACCCCCATCTTTCTAATACAGATAAAAACAAAAACAAAACCACACCAAACTAACTAAAAATTCTATGCTGACAACAGTAAGAGACTTACTCAAAATAATACTTTTATTCTGCAGTCTGGCTGACTACAGAAAAATAAAGACTTCAGAATACAGGTAATTTATAATAATATGGGATTAATAAAAATGATGCTATTCCTTCCCTACACCTGGACACCTCCTACTTCTTATCATAATTATCTTTGCTTTCTTCAACTACTCCTTCCTGTAACACAGGAAATTTTTTAATTAAATTGCTCTTAAGGCTCAGGCAACAGAACATACTCAAAGCAATAAAAGCTGATGTGCCTCATGAAACAAATAATGTTGGCTTCCTTGAGTCTGCTATTTTCCAGTGCACTGTAGACGAAAAATCTCAAGGTTGTATTTAGGCCCAGATCCTTGGGAAATTATAATTAGTTATTTTACCATGCATAGTTCAAAGAATTAAAAAGGAACACTGTCATCTTTCTAATTGTTCCTCTGTCCAGCTGTCTGATTTGCTATCATTCCATCAGGATATGGAAACAACATTTTCACCCATGAATGCCCTGTTCCAAAGCTTTGCCTTACCACAGACTCCATAAAGCACAGATGATCTATGCAAGGCTTCTTATTTCCTATGTTCCATGATGTATATGATCTCTTCTCATACACCAGGGCCACAGGTTTTAACTGGCATCTATTAACAGCCTCACAGGTTTTCTGGGTTAGATGCTTTGGGGTTTTTTTTCTGTCACACACTACTGTCAGGATATACAAACCAAGAATGCTAATAAAATTAATAATGATCCATCACCTAGACAAGACACGTTGCAGTCCTCATGCATTTTATGAGGGTGAGAGGCAAGGCCATGCAGGTGACATTGATTTTTTTTTTTTTGCTAACACTGTGTACCAGCAACACACATCCCTAGCAGACTTCCTGAGACACAAAGTTCCAGACAGGTGACTTCCTTCCGTAGATTGCTCACATTTTCAAAGCCCTGACAAACTTGCAAAGGAAAGGAAGAATGTGCCTGAGGTGTTAGCAAATCCAAAAAAAAAAAAAAAAAAAAAAAAAGAAAGTCAGAAGAAAAAACCCAGGAATGGTAGTTAATAAAGGACACAGCAGTAGACAGTAACAGATAAAGTCTCAAAGAATCAAAGTTAGTGTAATTCTTTTACAAGTATGTATAACTGAAGGTTCCACTATTTGTAACTAAAACTGTTACTGCATCTTACAATTCATTACTGAGGAGTTAACAGCGATCAATCAATCATGATAGTACTTCCTTCTCAAATGTATCATCCAATCAAGCTGTTTTTATTTTGTGACTATCACACCAGCAAAAACCTACCAGGAATTATTAGCCAGACTGCGAAGAGGCAAAAGATTAACAAGTGACTTGTAGGATTTTTGAAGTGATCCATTTCCTGGTCTTCTAAATTACATCAAATTGAAGCAAGGAACATCAAAGTAACTGTTCTAGTGTGTGGATGCATCATCTTTCAGGAATGATGTAAGATCTCCAACAGCCACATGAAGAAATCAGTTTCATTGGCTCCACGAGCCTGACTATTTGCATTAGAGGTCTGGAAAGTCTCCTGAAAACTTTTGCTGTGCAGAAATTTACCTACTCCATTCCCCAAACAGTAATACAAACTCCTCCAAAAGAAGCGTGTATTTAGCGATACAGAACACTGTCTGAACCAGCAGCAAACTTAACAAAATAACGAATTGTCCACAATAAACTAATCATCATGGCTATGAGTCCACAGATTTGAAATCTACTATTAGAACAATCACCTGCAGAGAAGGGATCTGGTCACATACTCTTACCCATTGTTTCCTCCAAGAAAGTTGTAGGTTGAACTCTCAGGCTGTGTGTGTTAACCAGGAGTACTTGACCAAGCAACCCATACTATGGCTTCTCATATTCTCATAGAGTACCTAGAGCTCTCATAGAGCACACTCAGAAGTTCAATGGATATTTTGTGAAAAACTACTTGATAACCATGGAGTTAGAGTTTCATTTATACCTACAGCAGGTGCACAAGAAAGCTGCCCTTTGAGTCCTAGACATGAAATTATCATCTCCAAGACAAATAATATGTGTTACATGTTGCCCCAGTTCAGTGAACACAACAGTAGCAGTAAGATTACTTTCTCTCAGCAAGTATAGCCTTGCTTTCACAGTCACACTGTTGGCAAGAGGCTTCTCATGCAAACTAAAGCTCCTTGCCCCAAGCTACAACCATCACCCTATTCCTCCTGACTATCCACAGGCAATAATGGAAAATAGCAAAAGAGGACAAAACAGGGGAAAGGAAGAAGGAAAAAAACCTTTTAATCTGAAATGGAGAAGAAGAGAAAAACACAACTGCTAACAAATAATCTTTATTGCCATCTCCCCTTCTCTTCTGCAATGATTCCGCATAGGAACGTGCCAGGACAACCTGCTGCACGCGAGAAGCAGCCAGGGTCACAGACCAGTAGAAGTTTTTGAAAGTTAACTCCTCTAAGCATCCTCTAAGGTTTTTAAACCTATTTTATACAACGTCATAGAAGAACACAGAAAAGCCTCAGAATACACTCAGCTTTCTCAGTTGTGAAAGTAGACAAATATATAATGTATTTCCCATCTTCCATGAGAGAGAAGTTTGGTCTGAGTTCACAATAATAATCTCCCTATATATGTTTCCTTTTACAAAGAACACAAAAAAGCATGTATGTCGAACCTTGAAAACATTCTACATTAAAGATGCTTTTAAGCCAGAAGAATTGATCTGTTCTGAACATGGCATATGGATGAAAAGAGGCACAATTGAGAAGAAATTTAATAAAAAGGAAAGGCAGCACAAGATCTTCCAGCAACAGGCTTCTACACAAGAACACCACTGTCAAGTAACTATATAAAGAAAGGAGATAGCAAGTACTTGCTGTGTATTCTTCTAAGATTTCTAGTACCATAGAGTGATTTGAGAAACCTGGTTAATCTTATGATTCAATTTACTATTTTATTAATACTTTGCTCTACTAGAGAGAATTTTAGTCTCTAACTAAGCCTGGTAATTTTCTCAAATTGCTGGGATCAAGATGGGGGGCGGGTAGCAGGATAAACGTCTTTTTGCAAACTCTAAATAATTTCAAGAAATGACTTCACACAGCGAGATTTGCTTTTGCAGTCACACAGCCACAACTCTATCAGCCTGTGGTTTGCTACTGTCCTAACGCTGACAGGAGCCATGAACATCAGGCACACTCAGCAGAAGCATTTCCCTCCATCTGGGCATGGACAGAACCAACACACCACAAACTGGTGTATGGTTTGCATTCTAAAGGGCAAAGGGGATATAAATATTTTCTCATATTCAAGCAACTATGGACCTACAGGAGAGACAAATAACCTTGTCACTGCTTATACTTTCAGTGATCTACCAGAACAGCTTAATTTTGAGACCTATTCTTCCAAGATTAAAATGAGGCTAATACTCTGTTCTTGATGTTCTTAACAGGATCAAAGACACTTAGGCTCATCTACCTTATATGAAAAAAGCACTTCCTTTTACCCAACTGAGAGAACATGAAGATGAAATTGCCCCTCTCTCAGGAGTCTGCAGTGGGAACAGGCTGCCAAGCATTTCAGCACACAGATTGCAAGGTCTTGCCAATGATTGCTGCCTATGCAGAGAATTAACCTGCTTATCTAATCTCCAAATTTCCTGTGCTCAGTGTGAGCTTGACTCTCATTAATTACCTTAAAAATGTCTTAATACAAAATATATGTCTTCCTAATATTATGTTATTTTTTTATCTTCCTAATATGATGCTATAAAAGATAAACTGTTTGATGTTTGGGATGATGCTTAAATACGCTCTGATTTATTTGAAGTTTTATGGAAATGATGGTACCTTGTTCTTTAAATAAGCTCTCACTTGTATGGTCACTTGATTTGATTTAAAAAAAACCCATGAGAAACCAGAACCCTTCCTTGCATTTGATTACAGAACTTTCTGTGAGTCTAGTAGGCAGCTTGTTCTACTTTTTTTTTTTTCTTTTCAAACAGCTAGACTGTTACAAACAATGGGAAATTATTTTCAGAAACATTTGAAAGACTCTTAACAAATTTTTGCAGCCTTAATTTTTGTTGACAGGGCATTTGGTATCAAAAACTGCTGAAAAGTACCAATGCCAAGACTCTCTTTTAGCATGTACATTTCTAATGACTAAAAACTACAGTATAGCACATAAACACACAAAAAATAGATTTAGAATTGCTACTTTAACATCAAACAACTCAGTTATTTACTTCCAACAAGTGTGGGTGAAATAGTGTGAAGGCAGCGAATATCTATGTCTGATTTTAGACATCAAGTAAAGAGGGAAAGGATAGTTCCATTATTTTTCTCTCATGTCACTTAAACCCACCTATAGTTACTACTTTAATTAAATTTACAGAAGCAAGCTAAAGACTGTTACTCTTCCACAGAAGCATTTTTCAGCTGTAAGTGATGATATATCTAGTGTTTGTTAAACTCACTAAGTACCTCAAAGAGATTTTAGAAAAGGCTGTGTAATCAACTTCAAAAAGTTCTTTAGGGCTCATCATGCTTCAAAAACTGCTCTATTTTTATCTTAGTTCTTGAGACTTAGAGATACAGATAATAGGAGGAAACTTAAGTTTATTCTAATGCTCAGACAGATCATTTGTAAGGTAGAATTATTTTTTCAAAAAATAAACTCTTAGTTTAGGGAACAATGTACACCTGCCTCGTTCTGATAACACAGGAAAATAAGGCCTTCTAGTCAACAGTCTTGTAATTCCCTGAGCCTTCTACCCATTCTACCACAGGCTGGAATCACGGGTTTGGTGTCTGTGGTGAGCAAGTAACATGCATGAAGTCTAAGTGGGAAACACATTTTCTGTGAAATACACTACACAGAGAGAAGAGTAGAAAGCATCCACAGCACGGAAACCAGCCTATCTTGGAGTATAATGATAACCATCAGAAGTGTTTTTGCACAGAGAATACAGGAGGTGGGGGAAAAGGTACTATCGAAAAAGTTGTGCTTACTGGAATACACAAGCAGTTACACATATTCTTGCTCACTCTGTCAAGATAAGAAACAAAGGCTGCCTAAGATGTGTCAGTTTAGTAGCACATTCATATGTAAGCAGCCAGATTGTGAACCTAAAATTCACACCTCATCACAACAAATAATTGCGCATTATCTTGCAGAGGGTCAAATTCAAAAGAATGACTATTACAATATCAAGGCTATTAGTGTAAACAAATATTTCTTTTCAAGACCAGAATAAAATACAACAAAATCAAGAAAGATATCTAAATAATTAATCCAAAACTACTCTTCTGCTCTGAAAGACTCAGGAAAAAAAAAGTAGTATTCTGAATAAGAACATATTAAATAGTTTAAGGGTTTTTTTTAAATTACAGCATTTCTGCCACATGCTCAGAGCTAAATAACCCCAAATACTCTATCAAACTGCTCTGCTTTCTAACAAGCACGCTTAAAGTTGAAAACTCTCTGGTCCATTAAAAGAGGTGAAGAGACATAATTGAAACCAGTAACGCATTAAATTAAATGGAGCAAATCTTCACCAATAACACGAAGTCTGTAACCCGTGCCCTCAGAAATGCCTAATTTTTTATAAATATCAAGCCCCATTTCACTGCTTATGAGAAAAACTTTCATGAAGCAGTATTATCCTAATGTGTCCATGTGTGCACTGTGCCCACACACAGATGCAGCCACTCATGATCACCACTAAGTGAGACCACCTGAGTCAGACTATCAACTCGTTTTTTTTTTTTTAATTTGTGCTAGCAGGACACAATGAAAAGTGAACGAGGATATCACAAAGGAATCAGGAGGATCCCAATTTGTTTAGAACAAACAAGCTTTTCCCTCAGACCAGCCTCTCTCAGAGCAGGACGCTCGGGTACCCCAAAGCCCGGGCCTTTCTGGCCCTCCCGGCACACTCGCGCTCTCCGAGGCAGAACTCTTCTATGCTGTAAGGTACATACCTTAAATCCCCCTCCTGCTGGGCTCGTCTCGTTTGGTCATCTCCAGCACCACACGGCTCGCGGCTGAATTTGCAACCGCGCCAGACCCTGAGCGGCAGCCGCAGCTCAACGAGAGCCCAAGTCAGCGCCGATAGAACGGGCACCAGCGGCCGAGGCAACGCCAGAGACTCATTTGTCACCCCAACTTTCACCCGACGCTGTTGATAAAACCCAATCCACCTTGGCCAGCCCTTCCAAAGGGGAGGTGGAAGTGCTGCCGGGCTGGGGAAGCGCCGGAGCCGTGCAGAACACGGCACAGCCGATCGAGGATCTCACCTGCCCGCCTCACCGCGGGGAGAGCGCCGAGGCCCGGAATCGCCGCCCGCGTCCCACCTGTCGGGCGGCCGCGCATCCCTGAGGCGCCGGCGGCGGTCCCGCCTGCCCCCTCCCGCGTTCCCCGACTCACCGAGAAGCCGGCCCAGAAGGGGCAGGAGTGGCGGACGCGGGCCGAGGTGGTGAGCGCCAGGGCGGCGAAGCTGACGGCCACGATGAGGCAGCCAAGCACCATCTGCGTGACCCCCAGGGCCAGCATGGCCCGCGAGCGGGCGCGCTGCTCGCGCAGGCGGGACAGGCTGCGGGACAGCGCGGTGGGGCTGAGGGAGCGCGCCCCGCCGGGGGCCCGCGTCGCCCCGCCG